>NW_028270175.1:59262767-59565267 GCF_037043375.1 Chiloscyllium plagiosum | reverse complement strand
TCACACACACTCTCACACACACACTCTCTCTCACACACACTCACTCACACACACAGACTTTCTCTCTCACACACATACAAACAGACAGACACACGAGCCCTCAAACACACACAGACACACTCACACACACACATAATCACACAGTTACTCTCTCTCATACGCACACATACACACGCAGACATACGCTCCCTCAAATATGCATAGACACACTCTCTCAAACACACACACGGACACCCACACTCTCTCTCTCACACACTGACACACACACTCTCACACACAGATACACTCACTCTCACACACGCATGCACACAGACACACACTCTCTCTCGCACACATACACATTCTTTCTCACACAAGACACACTGTCATACACACGCACAGACGCATACACATATAGACACACAGACACACAAACACATAGACACACAGACACATTCTCTCACGTACACAGCGACACTCTCTCACACACATACACACAGACACACTCTCTCTCACACACATACACACTCTCTCACACACACTCTCACTCACACACATGCACACAGAGACAGACAAACCCTCAAACACACACTCAGCCACACACTCTCGCATGAACATGCACTTTCTCTCTCACGCACATATACAGACACACAGAGATACACATGCATCTACCCTTTCACACACACAAACATGGGCAGTCTCTCTCTCTCCCTCTCTCTCTCTCTCTCTCTTTGTCTCTCTCTCTCTCACACACACACACACACACACATACACACACACACACAACTGTAAAGGCATGGTTGAGGTATTGCTGGAGAAATGATTTCTCCGAGGACTGGGCCATGATCTCACATGATGACTGCTCCAGGGAGACAGACAGCAGCTGCAGAGACTTGTTGGATCTTCCTGTGCCCCACCTCTTGTATTGACAGCGTTAGTCTGTTTACATACACACACACACACACACACACACACACACACACACACACACTCCCTCAAACACACATAGCCACATTCTCACACACACATACACAAAGGACCCCGCCACACACAGGCTCTCTCTCACACACACAGACACACGCTCCCTCAAACACAAACACAGACAAACTCACACACACATACACACAGGCACAACTCTCTCACACACATACATACACAAGCACACACTATATCGCTCACACACATACACGCACAGACATACGCTCCCTCAAATACACACATAGACACACTCTCTCACACATACACGCAGACACACTCTCTCTCACACAGACACACTCTCTCACACACACACATACACACACTCTCTCATTCTCACACACTCTCACACACACACACTCTCATTCTCTCACACACCCACTCACTCTCACGCACACAGACACTCTCTCTCACGCACACACACACTCTGTCTCTCATACACTCATAGACACTCTCTCTCACACACACACTCTCTGTCTCTCTCACACACAGACATTCTCTATCACACACATACACACAGACAGACACACATACACACGATCCCTCAAACACACACATAAACACAGTTACACTCTCTCTCACACATACACACGCTCCCTCAAGCACACACAGACACACTCTCACACACACATAAACGCACAGTTACTCTCTCTCTTACACACATACACGCAGACACACGCTCCCTCAAACACACATAGACACACTCTCTCTCACACACACACATGGACACACACACTCTCTCAATCACACACTGACACACACTCTCTCACACACACAGACCCTCTCTCTCACGCACATAAACACACAGTTACACTCTCTCTCTCACACACATACACACGCAGACACACGCTCCGTCAAATATGCATAGACACACTCTCTCAAACACACACACGGACACCCACACTCTCTCTCACACACACTGACACACACACTCTCACACACAGATACACTCACTCTCACACACACATGCACACAGACACACTCTCTCTCTCACACACATAACACTCTTTCTCACACAAGACACACTGTCATACACACACAGACACATACACATATAGACACACAGACACACAAACACATAGACACACAGACACATTCTCTCACACACACAGCGACACTCTCACACACACATACACACAGACACACTCTCTCTCACACACATACACACTCTCTCACACACACTCTCACTCACACACATGCACACAGAGACAGACAAACCCTCAAACACACACACAGCCACACACTCTCACATGAACATGCACTTTCTCTCTCACGCACATATACAGACACACAGAGATACACATGCATCCACTCTTTCACACATACAAACACGGGCAGTCTCTCTCTCTCTCTGTCTCTCTCTCTCTGTCTCTCCCTCTCTCTCACACACACACACACACAAACACACACACAGCTGTAAAGGCATGGTTGAGGTGTTGCTGGAGAAATGATTTCTCCGAGGACTGGACCATGATCTCACATGATGACAGCTCCAGGGAGACAGATAGCAGCTACAGATGACTTGTTGGATCTTCCTGTGCACCACTTCTTGCATCGACAACATTCATCTGTTTGGGTGCCTGCTTTTCCAAAACGTCTCCAAGAAACAAGTGACAATAGAGTGATGAAAGTTTTCCACCAAACCATGTTTCAGAAACATGCTGCTGTTATTTTTCACTGATTGTTTAAAATTATCGGTATCTTGTGAAATGGGGAGTGGCTTCCATTTCAAATTACAACACCAGAGTGCCTCGGAGACCCTGAGGAAATGATCAGGAAATTGCATCTGTTCCTTTCTATCCTCTGCACTCTGTACCACCAGATAGTGCTCCCACAGTATCTCAGGAAGTGCTCCCTCAGTAGCTCAGAAAGTGCTCCATCAATACCTCAGAAAGTGCTCCCTCAATACCTCAAATAGTGCTCCCTCAATACCTCAGAGAGTGCTCACTCAGTACCTCAGAAAGTGCTCCCTCAATACCTAAGATAGTGCTCCCTCAATACCTCAGAAAATGCTCCCTCAGTACATCAAAAGGTGCTCCTTCAATATCATAGATAGTTCTCCCTCAATATCTCAGATAGTTCTCCCTCAATAGCTCAAATAGTGCTCCTTCAATACTTCAGATAGTTCTCCCTCAGTACCTCAGATAGTCCTCCCTCAGTACCTAAGAATGTCCACCCACAATACCTCAGAAAGTGCTCCTCCAATAGCTCACATAGTTCGCCCTCAGTACCTCAGATAATGCTCCCTCAATTCCTCAGACAGTGCTCTCTCAATACATCAGAAAGTGCTCCCTCAGTACCTCAGAAAGTACTCCCTCAATACCTCAGAAAGTGCTTCCTCAATACCTCAGAAAGTGCTCCCCAATACCTCAGAATGTGTTCCCTCAGTACCTCAGACAGTGCTCCCACAATACCTCAGAAAGTGCTCCCTCAGTACCTCAGGCAGTGCTCCCTCAATACCTCTGAAGGTGCCCCCCAATACTTCATAAGGTGCTCCCTCAATACCTCAGATATTTCTTACTCAATACCTCAGAAAGTGCTCCCTCAATACATCAGATTTTTCTCCCTCAGTACCTCAGATAACGCTCCCCCAATACCTCAGAAAGTGCTCCCACAATTTTTCAGATAGTTCTCCCTCACTACCACAGATAGTGCTCCCTCAATACCTCTGAAAGTGCCCCCTCAATATCTCACAAAGTGCTCCCACAGTACCTCAGAAAGTGCGCCCTCAATACCTCAGAAAGTGCTCCCACAGTACATCAAAAGGTGCTCCCTCAATATCATAGATAGTTCTCCCTCAATATCTCAGATAGTTCTCCCTCAATAGCTCAAATAGTGCTCCTTCAATACTTCAGATAGTTCTCCCTCAGTACCTCAGATAGTCCTCCCTCAGTACCTAAGAATGTCCACCCACAATACCTCAGAAAGTGCTCCTCCAATAGCTCACATAGTTCGCCCTCAGTACCTCAGATAATGCTCCCTCAATTCCTCAGACAGTGCTCTCTCAATACATCAGAAAGTGCTCCCTCAGTACCTCAGAAAGTGCTCCCTCAATACCTCAGAAAGTGCTTCCTCAATACCTCAGAAAGTGCTCCCTCAGTACCTCAGGCAGTGCTCCCTCAATGCCTCTGACGTTGCCTCCACAATGCCTCAGAAAGTGCTCCCTCAATACATCAGATATTTCTTACTCAATACCTCAGAAAGTGCTCCCTCAATACCTCAGATAGTTCTCCCTCAATACCTCAGATAGTGCTCCCTCAATATATCAGATAGTGCTCCCTTAATACTTCAGATATTGCTCCGTCAGTACCTCATATAGTTCTCCCTCAGTACCTCAGATAGTGCTCCCCCAATACCTCAGACAGTTATCCCACAATTTTTCAGATATTTCTCCCTCACTACCACAGATAGTGCTCCCTCAATACATCTGAAAGGGCCCCTCAATATCTCACAAAGTGCTCCCTCAGTACCTCAGAAAGTGCTCCCTCAATACCTCAGGTAGTTCTCCCTCAGTACCTCAGAAAGTGCTCCCTCAATATCTCAGAAAGTGCTCCGTCAATACCTCAGAAAGTGCTCACTCAATACCTCAGAAAGTGCTACCTCAATACCTTAGATGGTTCTCCCTCAGTACCTCAGATAGTGCTTCCTCAGTACGTCAGAACGTGCTCCCTCAGTACCTCAGAAAGTGCTCACTCAGTACCTCCGACAGTGCTCCCTCAGTACCTCAGAAAGTGCTCCCTCAATGCCTCTGAAAGTGCTCCCTCAATTACCACAGAAAATGCTCCCTCAATACCTCAGATATTTCTGCCTCAATACATCAGAACGTTCTCCCTCAATACCTCAGATAGTTCTCCTTAAATATCTCATATAGTTCTCCCTCAATACCTCAGAATGTGCTCCCTCAGTACCTCAGACAGTGCTCCCTCAAAACCACAGGAAGTGCTCCTTCAGTAACTCCGACAGTGCTCATCCAATACCTCAGAAAGTGCTCTCTCAGTATCTCTGAAAGTGTTCCCTCAGTACCTCAGAAAGTGCTTCCTCAGTACCTCAGAAAGTGCTCCCTCAATGCCTCAGAAAGTGCTCCGTCAATACCTCAGAAAGTGCACCCTTAATACCTCAGATAGTTCTCCCTCAGTACCGCAGAAAGTGCTCCCTCAGTACCTCAGATAGTGCTCCCTCAATACCTCAGAAAGTGCTCCCTCAATATTTCAGATAGTTCTCCCTCAATACCTCAGATAGTGCTCCCTCAATACCTCAGAAAGTGCTCCCACAATACCACAGAATGTGCTACCTCAATACCTCAGAAAGTGCTACCTCAAAAGCTCAGATAGTTCTCTCACAGTACCTCAGATAATGCTCCCTTAATTCCTCAGATAGTGCTCCCTCAATACCTCAGAAAGTGCTCCCTCAGTACCTCAGAAAGTGCTCCCTCAGTACCTCAGATAGTTCTCCCTCAGTACCTCAGAAAGTGCTCCCTCAATACCTCAGAATGTGCTCGCTCAATACCTCAGAAAGTTCTCCCTCAGTAACTCAGAAAGTGCTCCCTCAATACCTCAGAACGTGCTCCCTCAATATCTCAGAAGGTGCTCCCTCAGTACCTCAGAAAGTGCTCCCTCAATACCTCAGAAAGTGCTCCCTCAACTTTTCAGATAGTTCTCCCTTACTACCTCAGATAGTGCTCCCTCAATACGTCTGAAAGTGCTCCCTCAATATCTAAGAAAGTGTTCCCTCAATATCTCAGACAATGCTCACACAGTACCTCGGATATTTCTCCCTCAGTACCTCTGATAGTGCTTCCTCAGAACTTCAGAAAGTGCACCCTCAATGTCTCACAAAGTGCTCACTCAGTACCTCAGAAAGTGCACCCTCAATACCTCAGGTAGTTCGCCCTCAGTACCTCAGAAAGTGCTCCCTCAATACCTCAGAAAGTGCTCCCTCAATACCTCAGAAATTGCTCCCTCAATACCTTAGATAGTTCTCCCTCAGTACCTCAGATAGTGCTTCCTCAGTACGTCAGAACGTGCTCCCTCAGTACCTCAGAAAGTGCTCCCTCAAAACCTCAGTACGTGCTCACTCATTACCTCCGACAGTGCTCGTCCAATGCCTCAGAAATTGCTCTCTCAGTACCACAGAAAGTGTTCCCTCAGTACCTCAGAAAGTGCTCCCTCAGTACCTCAGAATGTGCTACCTCAATACCTTTGAAAGTGCTCCCTCAATAGCTCAGATAGTTCTCTCACAGTACCTCAGATAATGCTCCCTTAATTCCTCAGATAGTGCTCCCTCATTACCTCAGAAAGTGCTCCCTCAGTACCTCAGAAAGTGCTCCCTCAATACCTCAGAAAGTGCTCCCTCAGAACCTCAGAAACTGCTCCCTCAATATCTCAGAAATTGCTCCCTCAATACCTTAGATAGTTCTCCCTCAGTACCTCAGATAGTGCTTCCTCAGTACGTCAGAACGTGCTCCCTCAGTACCTCAGAAAGTGCTCCCTCAAAACCTCAGTACGTGCTCACTCATCACCTCCGACAGTGCTCGTCCAATGCCTCAGAAATTGCTCTCTCAGTACCACAGAAAGTGTTCCCTCAGTACCTCAGAAAGTGCTCCCTCAGTACCTCAGAATGTGCTACCTCAATACCTTTGAAAGTGCTCCCTCAATAGCTCAGATAGTTCTCTCACAGTACCTCAGATAATGCTACCTTAATTCCTCAGATAGTGCTCCCTCATTACCTCAGAAAGTGCTCCCTCAGTACCTCAGAAAGTGCTCCCTCAATACCTCAGAAAGTGCTCCCTCAGAACCTCAGAAACTGCTCCCTCAATATCTCAGATAGTGCTCCCTCAATACCTCAGAAAGTGCTCCGTCAGTACCTCAGAAAGTGCTCCCTCAGTACCTCAGATAGTTCTCCCTCAGTACCTCAGAAAGTGATCCTTCAATACCTCAGAAAGTGCTCCCTCAATACCTCAGAAATTTCTCCCTCAGTAACTCAGGAAGTGCTCCCTCAATACCTCAGAACGTGCTCCCTCAGTACATCAAAAGATGCTCCCTCAATATCTCAGATAGTTCTCCCTCAATATCTGAGATAGTTCTCCCTCAATAGCTCAAATAGTGCTCCTTCAATACTTCAGATAGTTCTCCCTCAGTACCTCAGATATTCCTCCCTCAGTACCTAAGAAAGTCCTCCCTCAATACCTCAGAAAATGCCCTCCAATAGCTCAAATAGTTCGCCCTCAGTACCTCAGATAATGCTCCCTCAATTCTTCAGACAGTGCTCTCTCAATACATCAGAAAGTGCTCCCTCAGTACCTCAGAAAGTGCTCCCTCAATACCTCAGAAAGTGCTTCCTCAATACCTCAGAAAGCGCTCCCCAATACCTCAGAAAGTGTTCCCTCAGTACCTCAGACAGTGCTCCCACAATACCTCAGAAAGTGCTCTCTCAGTACCTCAGACAGTTCTCCCTCAATGCCTCAGAAATTGCTCCCTCATTATCTCAGAAAGTGCTCCCTCAGTACCTCAGGCAGTGCTCCCTCAATACCTCTGAAGGTGCCCCCCAATACTTCATAAGGTGCTCACTCAATACCTCAGATACTTCTTACTCAATACCTCAGAAAGTGCTCCCTCAATACATCAGATTTTTCTCCCTCAGTACCTCAGATAGTGCTCCCCAAATACCTCAGAAAGTGCTCCCACAATTTTTCGGATAGTTCTCCCTCACTACCTCAGATAGTGCTCCCTCAATACCTCTGAAAGTGCCCCCTCAATATCTCACAAAGTGCTCCCATAGTACCTCAGAAAGTGCGCCCTCAATACCTCAGAAAGTGCACCCTCAATACCTCAGGTAATTCTCCCTCAGTACCTCAGAAAGTGCTCCCTCAATATCTCAGAAAGTGCTCCCTCAATACCTCAGAAAGTGCTCCCTCAATACCTCAGAAAGTGCTACCTCAATACCTTAGATAGTTCTCCCTCACTACCTCAGATAGTGCTTCCTCTGTACGTCAGAACGTGCTCCCTCAGTACCTCAGAAAGTGCTCCCTCAAAATCTCAGTACGTGCTCACTCAGTACCTCCGACAGTGCTCGTCCAATGCCTCAGAAATTGCTCTCTCAGTACCGCAGAAAGTGTTCCCACAGTACCTCAGAAAGTGCTCCCTCAGTACCTCAGAAAGTGCTCCCTCAATGCCTCTGAAAGTGCTCCCTCAATTGCCTCAGAAAATGCTCCCTCAGTACATCAAAAGATGCTCCCTCAATATCTCAGATAGTTCTCCCTCAATATCTCAGATAGTTCTCCCTCAATAGCTCAAATAGTGCTCCTTCAATACTTCAGATAGTTCTCCCTCAGTACCTCAGATATTCCTCCCTCAGTACCTAAGAAAGTCCTCCCTCAATACCTCAGAAAGTGCCCTCCAATAGCTCACATAGTTCGCCCTCAGTACCTCAGATAATGCTCCCTCAATTCCTCAGACAGTGCTCTCTCAATACATCAGAAAGTGCTCCCTCAGTACCTCAGAAAGTGCTCCCTCAATACCTCAGAGAGTACTTCCTCAATACCTCAGAAAGCGCTCCCCAATACCTTAGAAAGTGTTCCCTCATTACCTCAGACAGTGCTCCCACAATACCTCAGAAAGTGCTCTCTCAGTACCTCAGACAGTACTCCCTCAATGCCTCAGAAATTGCTCCCTCAGTACCTCAGAAAGTGCTCCCTCAGTACCTCAGGCAGTGCTCCCTCAATACCTCTGAAGGTGCCCCCACAATACTTCAGAAAGTGCTCCCTCAATACCTCAGATATTTCTTACTCAATACCTCAGAAAGTGCTCCCTCAATACCTCAGATTTTTCACCCTCAGTACCTCAGATAGTGCTCCCCCAATACCTCAGAAAGTGCTCCCACAATTTTTCAGATAGTTCTCCCTCACTACCACAGATAGTGCTCCCTCAATACCTCTGAAAGTGCCACCTCAATAACTCACAAAGTGCTCCCTCAGTACCTCAGAAAGTGCTCCCTCAATATCTCTGAAAGTGCTCCCTCAATACCTCAGAAAGTGCTCCCTCAATACCTCAGAAAGTGCTACCTCAATACCTTAGATAGTTCTCCCTCAGTACCTCAGATAGTGCTTCCTCAGTACGTCAGAACGTGCTCCCTCAGTACCTCAGAAAGTGCTCCCTCAAAACCTCAGTACGTGCTCACTCAGTACCTCCGACAGTGCTCGTCCAATGCCTCAGAAATTGCTCTCTCAGTACCTCAGAAAGTGTTCCCTCAGTACCTCAGAAAGTGCTACCTCAGTACCTCAGAAAGTGCTCCCTCAATGCCTCTGAAAGTACTCCCTCAATTACCTCAGAAAATGTTCCCTCAGGACATCAAAAGATGCTCCCTCAATATCTCAGATAGTTCTCCCTCAATATCTGAGATCGTTCTCCCTCAATAGCTCAAATAGTGCTCCTTCAATACTTCAGATAGTTCTCCCTCAGTACCTCAGATATTCCTCCCTCAGTACCTAAGAAAGTCCTCCCTCAATACCTCAGAAAGTGCCCTCCAATAGCTCACATAGTTCGCCCTCAGTACCTCAGATAATGCTCCCTCAATTCCTCAGATAGTGCTCTCTCAATACCTCAGAAAGTGCTTCCTCAATACCTCAGAAAGCGCTCCCCAATACCTCAGAAAGTGTTCCCTCGGTACCTCAGACAGTGCTCCCACAATAGCTCAGAAAGTGCTCCCTCAGTATCTCAGAAAGTGCTCCCTCAGTACCTCAGGCAGTGCTCCCTCAATACCTCTGAAGGTGCCCCACAATACTTCAGAAAGTGCTCCCTCAATACCTCAGATATTTCTTACTCAATACCTCAGAAAGTGCTCCCTCAATACCTCAGATTTTTCTCCCTCAGTACCTCAGATAGTGCTCCCCCAATACCACAGAAAGTGCTCCCACAATTTTTCAGATAGTTCTCCCTCACTACCACAGATAGTGCTCCCTCAATACCTCTGAAAGTGCCCCCTCAATATCTCACAAAGTGCTCCCTCAGTACCTCAGAAAGTGCGCCCTCAATACCTCAGAAAGTGCACCCTCAATACCTCAGGTAGTTCTCCCTCAGTACCTCAGAAAGTGCTCCCTCAATATCTCAGAAAGTGCTCCCTCAATACCTCAGAAAGTGCTCCCTCAATACCTCAGAAAGTGCTACCTCAATACCTTAGATTCTTCTCCCTCAGTACCTCAGATAGTGCTTCCTCAGTACGTCAGAACGTGCTCCCTCAGTACCTCAGAAAGTGCTCCCTCAAAACCTCAGCACGTCCTCACTCAGTACCTCCGACAGTGCTCGTCCAATGCCTCAGAAATTGCTCTCTCAGTACCTCAGAAAGTGTTCCCTCAGTACCTCAGAAAGTGCTCCCTCAGTACCTCAGAAAGTGCTCCCTCAATGCCTCTCACTGTGCTCCCTCAATTACCTCAGAAAATGCTCCCTCAGTACATCAAAAGATGCTCCCTCAATATCTCAGATAGTTCTCCCTCAATATCTGAGATCCTTCTCCCTCAATAGCTCAAATAGTGCTCCTTCAATACTTCAGATAGTTCTCCCTCAGTACCTCAGATATTCCTCCCTCAGTACCTAAGAAAGTCCTCCCTCAATACCTCAGAAAGTGCCCTCCAATAGCTCACATAGTTCGCCCTCAGTACCTCAGATAATGCTCCACCAATTCCTCAGACAGTGCTCTCTCAATACATCAGAAAGTGCTCCCTCAGTACCTCAGAAAGTGCTCCCTCAATACCTCAGAAAGTGCTTCCTCAATACCTCAGAAAGCGCTCCCCAATACCTCAGAAAGTGTTCCCTCAGTACCTCAGACTGTGCTCCCACAAGAGCTCAGAAAGTGCTCTCTCAGTACCTCAGACAGTTCTCCCTCAATGCCTCAGATAGTGCTCACTCAAGACTATAGATAGTGCTCCCTCAATACTTCAGATAGTGCTCCCTCAGTGCCTCATGTACCTCTCCCTCAGTACCTTATATAGTGCTCCCCCAATGCCTCAGTAAGTGCTACCAAATTTTTTCAGATCGTTCTCCCTCACTACCTCAGATAGTGCTCCCTCAATACCTAAGAAAGTGCTCCCTCAATATCTCACAAAGTGCTCCCACAGTACCTCAGAAAATGCTCCCTCAATATCTCAGAATGTGCTCCCTCAGTACCTCAGTTAGTGCTCCCTCAATATCTAAGAAAGTGCTCCCTCAATACCTCCGATAATGCTCCCTCAATACCTCAGATAGTGCTTCCTCAGTATGTCAGAAAGTGATCCCTCAGTACCTCTGACAGTGCTCCCACAATACCTCAGAAAGTGCTCCCTCAATACCTCAGAAAGTGCTCCCTCAATACCTCCGAAAGTGCTCCTCAGTACTTCAGACAGTGCACCGACAATACCTCAGAACGTGCACTCTCAGTACCTCAGAAAGTGCTCCCTCAGTACCTCAGACAGTGCTCCCCAATACCTCCGAAAGTGTTCACTCAGTACCTCATACAGTGCTCCCTCAATGCCTCAGAAAGTGCTCCCTCACTACCTCAGAAAGTACTCCCTCAGTAACTCAGAAAGTGCTCCCTCAGTACCTCAGATAGTGCACCCCAATACCTGAGAAAGTGCTCCCACAATTTTTCAGATAGTTCTCCCTCACAAACTCAGATAGTACTCGCTCACTACCTATGAAGGTGCTCCCTCAATACCTCAGAAAGTGCTCCCTCAATACCTCAGATAGTTCTCCCTCAGTACCTCAGAAAGGGCTCCCTCAATATCTCAGAATTTTCCTGAACTGAACCTCGGATAGTTCTCCCTCAGTACCTCTTATAGTGCTTCCTCAGTACGTCAGAAAGTGCTCCCTCAGTACCTTAGAAACTGCTCCCTCACTACCGCAGACAGTGCTCCCTCAATATCTCAGAAAGTGCTCCCTCAATACCTCAGAAAGTGCTCTCTCAATACCTCAGATAGGGCTCGCTCTGTACCTCAGAAAGGGCTCCCTCAATATCTAAGAAAGTGCTCCCTCAATGTCTCCGATAATGCTCCCACAATACCTCAGATAGTGATTCCTCAAATGTCAGAAAGTGATCCCTCAGTATCTCAGAAAGTGCTCCCTCAATATCTAAGGAAGTGCTCCCTCAATATCTCAGAAAATGCTCACACAGTACCTCGGATAGTTCTCCCTGAGTACATCTGATAGTGCTTCCTCAGTATGTCAAAAAGTGCTCCCCCAGTACCTGAGAAACTGGTCCCTCAGGACCGCGGATGTGCTCCCTCAATACCTCAGAAAGTGCTCCCTCAATACCTCAGAAAGTGCTCCCTCAGTACCTCAGACCGTGCTCCCCCAATACCTCAGAAAGTGCTCTCTCAGTGCCTCAGATAGTGCTCGCTCTGTACCTCAGAGAGGGCTCCCTCAATATCTAAGAAAGTGCTCCCTCGATACCTCCGATAATGATCCCTCAATACCTCAGAAAGTGCTCCCTCAGTACCTCAGACAGTGCTCCCCGAATACCTCAGAAAGTGCTCTCTCAGTACCTCAGAAAGTGCTCCCTCAGTACCCCAGACAGTGCTCCCCAATACCTCCGAAAGTGCTCCCTCAGTACCTCAGACTGTGCTCCCTCAATGCCTCAGAAAGTGCTTCCTCTGTACCTCAGAAAGTGCTACCTAAGGACCTCAGACAGTGCTCCCTCAATGCCTCTGAAGGTGACCCCACAATACCTCAGAAAGTGCTCACTCAATACCTCAGATATTTCTCAGTCAATACCTCAGAAAATGCTCCCTCAATACTTCCGATAGTTCTCCCTCAATACATCAGATAGTGCTCACTCAATAGTTCAGATAGTGCTGCCGCAATACTTCAGATATTGCTCCCTCAGTACCTCATATAGTTCTCCCTCAGTACCTCAGATAGTGCTCCCACAATATTTCAGATAGTCCTCCCTCACTACCTCAGATTGTAGTCCCTCAATACCTCTGAAAGTGCTCCCTCAATACTTCAGAAAGTGCTCCCTCAATACCTCAGATAGTTCTCCCTCATTCCTCAGAAAGTGCTCCCTCAATACCCCAGATAGTTCTTCCTCAGTACCTCAGAAAGTGCTCCCTGAATATCTCAGAAAGTGCTCCCTGAGTACCTCAGATAGTGCTCCCTCTGTACCTCAGAAAGGGCTCGCTCAATATTTCAGATAGTCCTCCCTCACTACCTCAAATCTAATCTAATATCTCAGAAAGTGCTCACACAGCACCTCGGATAGTTCTCGCTCAGTACCTCTGATCGTGCTTCCTCAGTCCGTCAGAATGTGCTCCCTCAGTACCTTAGAAACTGCTCCCTCAGTACCGCGGACAGTGCTCCCTCACTACCTCAGAAAGTGCTCCCTCAATACCTCAGAAAGTGCTCCCTCAGTACCTCAGACTGTGCTCACCAATACCTCTGAATGTGCACTCTCAGTACCTCAGATAGTGCTCCCTCAATGCCTCAGCAAGTACCCCCTCAGTACCTCAGAAATTGTTCCCTCTGTACCTCAGGCAGTGCTCCCTCAATGCCTCTGAAGGTGCCCCCACAATACCTCAGAAAGTGCTCCCTCAATTCATCAGATATTTCTCACTCAATACATCAGAAAGTGCTCCCTCAATACCTCAGGTAGATCTCCCTCAATACCTCAGATAGTGCTCACTCAAAACTTCAGATATTGCTCCGTCAGTACCTCATATTGTTCTCCCCAATACCTCAGAAAGTGCTCCCATAATTTTTCAGATAGTTCTCCCTCACTACCTCAGATAGTGCTCCCACAATACCTCAGAAAGTGCTACTCAATATCTCACAAAGTGCTCCCTCAGTACCTCAGAAAGTGCTCCCTCAATTCCTCAGAAAGTGCTCCCTCAATACCTCAGATAGTTCTCCCTCAGTAACTCAGATAATGCTTCCTCAGTACGTCAGAAAGTGCTCCCTCAGTACCTCAGAATGTTTTCCCTCAGTACCTCAGACAGTGCTTCCTCAAAACCTCAGAAAGTGCTCTCTCAGTACCTCAGAAAGTGTTCCCTCAGTACCTCAGATTTTGCTTCCCCAATACCTCAGATATTTCTGCCTCAATACATCAGAAAAGTCTCCCTCAATACCTCAGATATATCTCCTTCAATATCTCATATAGTTCTCCCTCAATACCTCAGATAGTTCTCCCACAATATCCCATATTGTTCTCCCTGAGTACCTCAGATAATGCTCCCTCAATACCTCAGAAAGTGCTCCCTAAATATTTCAGGTAGTTCTCCCTCAATACCTCAGATAGTGCTCCCTCAATACCTCAGAAATTGCTCTCACAGTAACACAGAATGTACTACCTCAATATCTCAGAAAGTGCTCCCTCAATAGCTCAGATAGTTCTCTCACCGTACCTCAGATAATGCTCCCTTAATTCCTCAGATAGTGCTCCCTCATTACCTCAGAAAGTGCTCCCTCAGTACCTCAGAAAGTGCTCCCTCAATACCTCAGAAAGTGCTCCCTCAGAACCTCAGAAACTGCTCCCTCAATATCTCAGAAAGTGCTCCCTCAGTACGTCAGAAAGTGCTCACTCAGTACCTCAGAAAGTGCTCCTTCAGTACCTCAGACAGTGCTCACTCAATACCTCAGACAGTGCTCCCTCAAAACCTCAGTAAGTGCTCCCTCAGTACCTCAGAACGTGCTCCCTCAATACCTCAGAAAGTGCTGCCTCAGTACCTCAGATATTTCTCCCTCATTACATCAGAACGTGCTCCCTCAATACCTCAGATAGTTCTCCTTCAATATCTCATATAGTTCTCCCTCAATACCACAGATAGTTCTCCCTCAATATCTCATATCGTTCTCCCTCAGAACCTCAGATAGTGCTCGCTCAATACCTCAGATAGTTATCTCTCACTACCTCAGATAGTGCTCCCTCAATACCTCAGAAAGTGCTCCCACAATACCACAGAATGTGCTTCCTCAATACCTCAGAAAGTGCTCATACAGTACCTCGGATATTTCTCCCTCAGTACCTCTGATAGTGCTTCCTCGGTACATCAGAAAGTGCTCCCTCAGTACCGAAGAAACTGGTCCCTCGGTACCGTGGACAGTGCTCCCTCAATACCTCAGAAAGTACTCTCTCAGTACCTCCGAAAGTGCTTCCTCAGTACCTCAGACAGTGCTCCCTCAATGCCTCAGAAAGTGCTCCCTCAGTAGCTCAGAAAGTGCTAACTCAGTACCTCAGAAAGTGCTCCCTCAATGCCTCAGAAGGTGCCCACACAATACCTCAGAAAGTGCTCCCGCAATACCTCAGATATTTCTCACTCAATACCTCAGAAAGTGCTCCCTTAATAGCTCAGATAGTTCTCCCTCAATACCTCAGAAAGTGCTCTCTCAGTACCTCCGAAAGTGCTTCCTCAGTACCTCAGACAGTGTTCCCTCAATGCCTCCGAAAGTGCTCCCTCAGTAGCTCAGAAAGTGCTACCTCCGTACCTCAGACAGTGCTCCCTCAATGCCTCAGAAGGTGCCCACACAATACCTCAGAATGTGCTCCAGCAATACCTCAGATATTTCTCACTCATACCTCAGAAATTGCTCCCTCAATACCTCAGATAGTTCTCCCTCAATTCCTCAGATCGTGCTCACACAGTACCTCGGATAGTTCTCCCTCAGGACCTTTGATCGAGCTTCCTCAGTCCGTCAGAAGGTGCTCCCTCAGGACCTTAGAAACACTTCCCTCAGGACCGCGGACAGTGCTCCCTCAATACCTCAGAAAGTGCTCTCTCAGTACCTCTGAAAGTGCATCCTCGGTACCTCAGACAGTGCTCCCCAACACCTCCGAAGGAGTTCGCTCAGTACCTCAGACAGTGCTCCCTCAATGCCTCAGAAAGTGCTCCCTCAGTACCTCAGATAGTTCTCCCTCAATACCTTAGAAACTGGTCCCTCAGTACCGCGGACAGTGCTCCCTCAATACCTCAGAAAGTGCTCCCTCAATAACTCAGAATGTGCCCCCTCAATAACTCCGATAATGCTCCCTCAACAACTCGATTTTTCAGATAGTTCTCCCTCACGACCTCAGATAGTGCTCCCTCAATACCTCCGAAAGTGTTCCCTCAGAACCTCAGACAGTGCTCGCTCAATGCCTCAGAAAGTGTTCCCTCAGTACCTCAGAAAGTGTTGTCTCAGTACCTCAGAAAGTGCTCCCTCAATACCTCAGAAAATGCTCCCTCAACGCATCAGAAATTGCTCCCTCAGTACCTCAGAAAGTGCTCCATTAATGCCTCTGAAGGTGCCCCACAATACATCAGAAAGTGCTCCCTCATTACCTCAGATATTTCTCAATCAATACCTCAGAAAGTGATCCCACAATACCAGAGAATGTGCTTCCTTAATACCTCAGAAAGTGCTCACACAGTACCTCGGATAGTTCTCCCTCAGTTCCTCTGATAGTGCTTCCTCAGTACATCAGAAAATGCTCCCTCAACGCCTCAGAAATTGCTCCCTCAGTACCTCAGAAAGTGCTCCCTTAATGCCTCTGAAGGTGCCCCACAATACCTCAGAAAGTGCTCCCTCAGTACCTCAGATATTTCTCACTCAATACCTCAGAAAGTGCTCCCACAATACCACAGAATGTGCTTCCTTAATACCTCAGAAAGTGCTCACACAGTACCTCGGATAGTTCTCCCTCAGTTCCTCTGATAGTGCTTCCTCAGTACATCAGAAAGTGCTCCCTCAAAACCTCAGTACGTGCTCACTCAGTACCTCCGACAGTGCTCGCCCAATGCCTCAGAAATTGCTCTCTCAGTACCTCAGAAAGTGTTCCCTCAGTACCTCAGAAAGTGCTCCCTCAGTACCTCAGAAAGTGCTCCCTCATTGCCTCTGAAAGTACTCCCTCAATTACCTCAGAAAATGCTCCCTCAGGACATCAAAAGATGCTCCCTCAAAGCTCAGATAGTTCTCCTTCAATATCTCATATAGTTCTCCCTCAATAGTTCAAATAGTGCTCCTTCAATACTTCAGATAGTTCTCCCTCAGTACCTCAGATATTCCTCCCTCAGTACCTAAGAAAGTCCTCCCTCAATACCTCAGAAAGTGCCCTCCAATAGCTCACATAGTTCGCCCTCAGTACCTCAGATAATGCTCCCTCAATTCCTCAGATAGTGCTCTCTCAATACAACAGAAAGTGCTCCCTCAGTACCTCAGAATGTGCTCCCTCAATACCTCAGAAAGCGCTCCCCAATACCTCAGAAAGTGTTCCCTCAGTACCTCAGACAGTGCTCCCACAATAGCTCAGAACGTGCTCTCTCAGTACCTCAGAAAGTTCTCCCTCAATGCCTCAGAAATTTCTCCCTCAGTATCTCAGAAAGTGCTCCCTCAGTACCTCAGGCAGTGCTCCCTCAATACTTCTGAAGGTGCCCCCACAATACTTCAGAAAGTGCTCCCTCAATACCTCAGATATTTCTCCCTCAGTACCTCAGATAGTGCTCCCCCAATACCACAGAAAGTGCTCCCACAATTTTTCAGATAGTTCTCCCTCACTACCACAGATAGTGCTCCCTCAATACCTCTGAAAGTGCCCCCTCAATATCTCACAAAGTGCTCCCTCAGTACCTCAGAAAGTGCGCCCTCAATACCTCAGAAAGTGCACCCTCAATACCTCAGGTAGTTCTCCCTCAGTACCTCAGAAAGTGCTCCCTCAATATCTCAGAAAGTGCTCCCTCAATACCTCAGAAAGTGCTCCCTCAATACCTCAGAAAGTGCTCCCTCAATACCTTAGATTCTTCTCCCTCAGTACCTCAGATAGTGCTTCCTCAGTACGTCAGAACGTGCTCCCTCAGTACCTCAGAAAGTGCTCCCTCAAAACCTCCGTACGTGCTCACTCAGTACCTCCGACAGTGCTCGTCCAATGCCTCAGAAATTGCTCTCTCAGTACCTCAGAAAGTGTTCCCTCAGTACCTCAGAAAGTGCTCCCTCAGTACCTCAGAAAGTGCTCCCTCAATGCCTCTGAAAGTACTCCCTCAATTACCTCAGAAAATGCTCCCTCAGGACATCAAAAGATGCTCCCTCAAAGCTCAGATAGTTCTCCTTCAATATCTCATATAGTTCTCCCTCAATAGCTCAAATAGTGCTCCTTCAATACTTCAGATAGTTCTCCCTCAGTACCTCAGATATTCCTCCCTCAGTACCTAAGAAAGTCCTCCCTCAATACCTCAGAAAGTGCCCTCCAATAGCTCACATAGTTCGCCCTCAGTACCTCAGATAATGCTCCCTCAATTCCTCAGATAGTGCTCTCTCAATACAACAGAAAGTGCTCCCTCAGTACCTCAGAATGTGCTCCCTCAATACCTCAGAAAGCGCTCCCCAATACCTCAGAAAGTGTTCCCTCAGTACCTCAGACAGTGCTCCCACAATAGCTCAGAACGTGCTCTCTCAGTACCTCAGACAGTTCTCCCTCAATGCCTCAGAAATTTCTCCCTCAGTATCTCAGAAAGTGCTCCCTCAGTACCTCAGGCAGTGCTCCCTCAATACCTCTGAAGGTGCCCCCACAATACTTCAGAAAGTGCTCCCTCAATACCTCAGATTTTTCTCCCTCAGTACCTCAGATAGTGCTCCCCCAATATCACAGAAAGTGCTCCCACAATTTTTCAGATAGTTCTCCCTCACTACCACAGATAGTGCTCCCTCAATACCTCTGAAAGTGCCCCCTCAATATCTCACAAAGTGCTCCCTCAGTACCTCAGAAAGTGCGCCCTCAATACCTCAGAAAGTGCACCCTCAATACCTCAGGTAGTTCTCCCTCAGTACCTCAGAAAGTGCTCCCTCAATATCTCAGAAAGTGCTCCCTCAATACCTCAGAAAGTGCTCCCTCAATACCTCAGAAAGTGCTCCCTCAATACCTTAGATTCTTCTCCCTCAGTACCTCAGATAGTGCTTCCTCAGTACGTCAGAACGTGCTCCCTCAGTACCTCAGAAAGTGCTCCCTCAAAACCTCCGTACGTGCTCACTCAGTACCTCCGACAGTGCTTGTCCAATGCCTCAGAAATTGCTCTCTCAGTACCTCAGAAAGTGTTCCCTCAGTACCTCAGAAAGTGCTCCCTCAGTACCTCAGAAAGTGCTCCCTCAATGCCTCTCACTGTGCTCCCTCAATTACCTCAGAAAATGCTCCCTCAGTACATCAAAAGATGCTCCCTCAATATCTCAGATAGTTCTCCCTCAATATCTGAGATCCTTCTCCCTCAATAGCTCAAATAGTGCTCCTTCAATACTTCAGATAGTTCTCCCTCAGTACCTCAGATATTCCTCCCTCAGTACCTAAGAAAGTCCTCCCTCAATACCTCAGAAAGTGCCCTCCAATAGCTCACATAGTTCGCCCTCAGTACCTCAGATAATGCTCCCCCAATTCCTCAGACAGTGCTCTCTCAATACATCAGAAAGTGCTCCCTCAGTACCTCAGAAAGTGCTCCCTCAATACCTCAGAAAGTGTTTCCTCAATACCTCAGAAAGCGCTCCCCAATACCTCAGAAAGTGTTCCCTCAGTACCTCAGACTGTGCTCCCACAATAGCTCAGAAAGTGCTCTCTCAGTACCTCAGACAGTTCTCCCTCAATGCCTCAGATAGTGCTCACTCAAGACTATAGATAGTGCTCCCTCAATACTTCAGATAGTGCTCCCTCAGTGCCTCATGTACCTCTCACTCAGTACCTTATATAGTGTTCCCCCAATGCCTCAGTAAGTGCTACCAAAAATTTTCAGATCGTTCTCCCTCACTACCTCAGATAGTGCTCCCTCAATACCTAAGAAAGTGCTCCCTCAATATCTCACAAAGTGCTCCCACAGTACCTCAGAAAATGCTCCCTCAATATCTCAGAATGTGCTCCCTCAGTACCTCAGTTAGTACTCCCTCAATATCTAAGAAAGTGCTCCCTCAATACCTCCGATAATGCTCCCTCAATACCTCAGATAGTGCTTCCTCAGTATGTCAGAAAGTGATCCCTCAGTACCTCTGACAGTGCTCCCACAATACCTCAGAAAGTGCTCCCTCAATATCTAAGAAAGGGCTCACTCAATATCTCAGAAAATGCTCACACAGTACCTCGGATAATTCTCCCTCAATACCTCTGATAGTGCTTCCTCAGTACCTTAGAAACTGGTCCTTCAGTACCGCGGACAGTGCTCCCTCAATACCTCAGAAAGTGCTCTCTCAGTACCTCAGAAAGTGCTCCCTCAGTACCTCAGACAGTGCTCCCCAATACCTCCGAAAGTGGTCCCTCAGTACCTCAGACAGTGCTCCCTCAATGCCTCAGAAAGTGCTCCCTCAGTACCTCAGAAGGTGCTCCCTTAGTACCACAGACAGTGCTCCCTCAATGCCTCTGAAGTTGCCCCCACAATCCCTCAGAATGTGCTCCCTCAATACCTCAGATATTTCTCACACAATACCTCAGAACGTGCTCCCTCAATACCTCAGATACTTCACCCTCAGTAACTCTGATAGTGCTTCCTCAATACCTCAGAAAGTGCTCCCTCAGTACCTCAGACCGTGCTCCCCCAATACCTCAGAAAGTGCTCTCTCAGTGCCTCAGATAGTGCTCGCTCTGTACCTCAGAGAGGGCTCCCTCAATATCTAAGAAAGTGCTCCCTCGATACCTCCGATAATGCTCCCTCAATACCTCAGAAAGTGCTCCCTCAGTACCTCAGTCAGTGCTCCCCGAATACCTCAGAAAGTGCTCTCTCAGTACCTCAGAAAGTGCTCCCTCAGTACCCCAGACAGTGCTCCCCAATACCTCCGAAAGTGCTCCCTCAGTACCTCAGACTGTGCTCCCTCAATGCCTCAGAAAGTGCTTCCTCTGTACCTCAGAAAGTGCTACCTAAGTACCTCAGACAGTGCTCCCTCAATGCCTCTGAAGGTGCCCCCACAATACCTCAGAAAGTGCTCACTCAATACCTCAGATATTTCTCAGTCAATACCTCAGAAAATGCTCCCTCAATACTTCCGATAGTTCTCCCTCAATACATCAGATAGTGCTCACTCAATAGTTCAGATAGTGCTGCCGCAATACTTCAGATATTGCTCCCTCAGTACCTCATATAGTTCTCCCTCAGTACCTCAGATAGTGCTCCCACAATATTTCAGATAGTCCTCCCTCACTACCTCAGATTGTAGTCCCTCAATACCCCTGAAAGTGCTCCCTCAATACTTCAGAAAGTGCTCCCTCAATACCTCAGATAGTTCTCCCTCAATACCTCTGAAAGTGCTCCCTCAACATCTCACAAAGTGCTCCCTCAGTACCTCAGAAAGTGCTCCCTCAATTCCTCAGAAAGTGTTCCCCAATACCTCAGATAGTTCTCCCTCAGTACCTCAGAAAGTGCTCCCTCAATACCTCAGATAGTTCTTCCTCAGAACCTCAGAAAGTGCCCCCTCAATATCTCAGAAAGTGCTCCCTCAGAACCTCAGATAGTGCTCCCTCAGTACCTTAGAAACTGGTCCCTCAGTACCGCGGACAGTGCTCCCTCAACACCTCACAAAGTGCTCCCTCAATTATTCAGAACGTGCTCCCTCAATACCTCCGATAATGCTCCCTCAATACCTCAATTTTTCAGATAGTTCTCCCTCACTACCTCAGATAGTGCTCCCTCAATACCTCTGAAAATGCTCCCTCAGTACCTCCGAAAGTGCTCCCTCAATATCTAAGAAAGTGCTCCCTCAATATCTCAGAAAATGCTCACACAGTACCTCGGATTGTTCTCCCTCAGTTCCTCTGATAGTGCTTCCTCAGTACGTCAATGCCTCTGAAGGTGCTCCCTCATTACCTCAGAAAGTACTCGCTCAGTAACTCAGAAAGTGCTCCCTCAGTACCTCAGATTTTGCTTCCTCAATACCTCAGATATTTCTGCCTCAATACATCAGAAAGTTCTCTCTCAATATCTCAGATATATCTCCTTCAATATCTCACATAGTTCTCCCTCAATACCTCAGATAGTTCTCCCACAATATCTCATATTGTTCTCCCTGAGTACCTCAGATAATGCTCCCTCAATACCTCAGAAAGTGTTCCCTAAATATTTCAGGTAGTTCTCCCACAATACCTCAGATAGTGCTCCCTCAATACCTCAGAAATTGCTAACACAGTACCACAGAATGCACTACCTCAATATCTCAGAAAGTGCTCCCTCAATAGCTCAGATAGTTCTCTCACCGTACCTCAGATAATGCTCCCTTAATTCCTCAGATAGTGCTCCCTCATTACCTCAGAAAGTGCTCCCTCAGTACCTCAGAAAGTGCTCCCTCAATACCTCAGAAAGTGCTCCCTCAGAACCTCAGAAACTGCTCCCTCAATATCTCAGAAAGTGATCCCTCAGTACGTCAGAAAGTGCTCACTCAGTACCTCAGAAAGTGCTCCCTCAGTACCTCAGACAGTGCTCACTCAATACCTCAGACAGTGCTCCCTCAAAACCTCAGTAAGTGCTCCCTCAGTACCTCAGAACGTGTTCCCTCAATACCTCAGAAAGTGCTGCCTCAGTACCTCAGATATTTCTCCCTCATTACATCAGAAAGTGCTCCCTCAATACCTCAGATAGTTCTCCTTCAATATCTCACATAGTTCTCCCTCAATACCACAGATAGTTCTCCCTCAATATCTCATATCGTTCTCCCTCAGAACCTCAGATTGTGCTCGCTCAATACCTCAGATAGTGCTCCCTCAATATTTCAGATAGTTATCTCTTACTACCTCAGATAGTGCTCCCTCAATACCTCAGAAAGTCCTCCCACAATTTTTCAGATAGTTCTCCCTCACTACCTCAGATAGTTCTCCCTCAGTACCTCAGAAAGTACTCCCTCAATACCTCAGATAGTTCTTCCTCAGCACTTCAGAAAGTGCTCCCTCAATATCTCAGAAAGTGCTCCCTCAGTACCACAGATAGTGCTCCCTCAGTACCTCAAAATGGGCTCCCTCAATATCTCAGAAAGTGCTCCCTCAATACCTCCAATAATGCTCCCTCAGTACCTCAGATAGTGCTCATTCAATACTTCAGATAGTGCTCCCACAGGGCGTCATATAGTTCTCAATCAGTACCTCAGATAGTGCTCCCTCAATACCTCAGATAGTTCTTCCTCAGCACCTCAGAAAGTGCTCCCTCAATATCTCAGAAGGTGCTCCCTCCGTACCTCAGATAGTGCTTCCTCAGTACCTCACAAAGGGCTCCCTCAATATCTCAGAAAGTGCTCCCTCAATTCCTCCGATAATGCTCCCTCAGTACCTCAGATAGTGCTCACTCAATACTTCAGATAGTGCTCCCTCAATAATTAAGATAGTGCTCCCACAGGACCTCATATAGTTCTCCCTCAGTACCTCAGATAGTGCTCCCCTAATACCTCAGAAAGTGCTCCCACAATTTCTCAAATAGTTCTCCCACATTACCTCAGATAGTGCACCCTCAATGCCTCTGTAAGTGCTCCCTCAATATCTCACATGGTGTTCCCTTCAGCAGCTCCGAAAGGGCGACCTCAATATCTCAGAAAGTGCTCCCTCAGTACCTCAGATAGTTCTCCCTCAGTACGTCAGAAAGGGCTCCCTCAATATCTAAGAAAGTGCTCCCTCAATACCTCCGATAATGCTCCCTCAATACCTCAGATAGTGCTCCCTCAGTTTGTCAGAAAGTGATCGCTCAGTAGCTCAGACAGTGCTCCCTCAATATCTCAGAAAATGCTCACACAGTACCTCGGATAATTCTCCCTCAGTACCTCTGATAGTGCTTCCTCAGTACGTCAGAAAGTGTTCTCTCAGTACCTTAGATACTAGTCCCTCAGTTGCGAAGACAGTGCTCCCTCAATACCTCAGAAAGGGCTCCTCAATACCTCAGAAATTGCTCTCACATTACCTCAGACAGTGCTCCCCAATACCTCCGAAAGTGTTCCCTCAGTACCTCAGACAGTGCTCCCTCAATGCCTCAGAAAGTGCTCCCTCAATACCTCAGATAGGTCTTCCTTATTACCTTAGAAAGTGCTCCCTCAATATCTCAGAAAGTGCTCCCTCAGTACCTCAGATAGTGCTCCCTCAATACCTCAGAAAGGGCTCCCTCAATATCTAAGAAAGTGCTCCCTCAATACCTCAGGTAGTGCTTCCTCAGGTTGTCAGAAAGTGATCCCTCAGTACCTCAGACAGTGCTCCCTCAATACGTCAGAAAGTGCTCCCTCAATATCTAAGAAAGTGCTCCCTCAATGTCTCAGAAAATGCTCACACAGTACCTCTGATATTTCTCCCTCAGTACCTCTGATAGTGCTTCCTCAGTACGTCAGAAAGTGCTCCCTCAGTACCTCAGAAAGTGTTGCCTCAGAACCTCAGAGAGTGCTCCCTCAATGCGTCAGAAAGTGTTCCCTCAGTACCTCAGAAAGTGTTCTCTCAGTACCTAGGAAAGTGCTCCCTAAATACCTAAGAAAATGCTCCCTCAATGCCTCAGAAAGTGCTCCCGCAGTACCTCAGAAAGTGCTCCCTCAACACCTCAGATATTTCTCACTCAATACCTCAGAAAGTGCTCCCTCAATACCTCAGATAGTTCTCCCTCAATACCTCAGGTACTGCTCACTCAATACTTCAGATACTGCTCCCTCAAAACTTCAGATAGTGCTCCCTCAGTACCTCATATGGTTCTCCCTCAGTACCTCAGAATATGCTCCCCAATACATCAGAAAGTCCTCCCACAATGTTTCAGATAGTTCTCCCTCACTACCTCAGATAGTGCTCCCTCAATACCTCAGAAAGTCCTCCCACAATTTTTAAGATAGTTCTCCCTCACTACCTCAGATAGTGCTCCCTCAATACCTCAGATAGTTCTCCCTCAGTACCTCAGAAAGTACTCCCTCAATACCTCAGATAGTTCTTCCTCAGCACCTCAGAAAGTTCTCCCTCAATACCTCAGATAGTTCTTCCTCAGCACTTCAGAAAGTGCTCCCTCAATATCTCAGAAAGTGCTCCCTCAGTACCACAGATAGTGCTCCCTCAGTACCTCAAAAAGGGCTCCCTCAATATCTCAGAAAGTGCTCCCTCAATACCTCTAATAATGCTCCCTCAGTACCTCAGATAGTGCTCATTCAATACTTCAGATAGTGCTGCCACAGGGCGTCATATATTTCTCAATCAGTACCTCAGATAGTGCTCCCTCAATACCTCAGATAGTTCTTCCTCAGCACCTCAGAAAGTGCTCCCTCAATATCTCAGAAAGTGCTCCCTCAATATCTCAGAATGTGCACCCTCAGTACCTCAGATAGTGCTTTCTCAGTACCTCAGAAAGGACTACATCGATATCTCAGAAAGTGCTCCCTCAATACCTCCGATAATGCTCCCTCAGTACCTCAGAAAGTGCTCACTCAATACTTCAGATAGTGCTCCCTCAATACTTCAGATAGTTCTCCCACAGGGCGTCATATAGTTCTCAATCAATACCTCAGATAGTGCTCCCTCAATACCTCAGATAGTTCTTCCTCAGCACCTCAGAAAGTTCTCCCCCAATACCTCAGATAGTTCTTCCTCAGCACTTCAGAAGGTGCTCCCACAATATCTCAGAAAGTGCTCCCTCAGTACCACAGATAGTGCTCCCTCAGTACCTCAAAAAGGGCTCCCTCAATATCTCAGAAAGTGCTCCCTCAATACCTCCAATAATGCTCCCTCAGTACCTCAGATAGTGTTTATTCAATACTTCTGATAATGCTCCCACAGGGCCTCATATAGTTCTCACTCAGTACCTCAGATAGTGCTCCCCCAATACATCAGAAATTGCTCCCTCAATACCTCAGATAGTTCTTCCTCAGTACCTCAGAAAGTGCTCCCTCAATATCTCAGAAAGTGCATCCTCAGTACCTCAGATAGTGCTTTCTCAGTACCTCAGAAAGGGCTACCTCAATATCTCAGAAAGTGCTCCCTCAATACCTCCGATAATGCTCCCTCAGTACCTCAGATAGTGCTCATTCAATACTTCAGATAGTGCTGCCACAGGGCGTCATATATTTCTCAATCAGTACCTCAGATAGTGCTCCCCCAATACATCAGAAATTGCTCCCTCAATACCTCAGATAGTTCTTCCTCAGTACCTCAGAAAGTGCTCCCTCAATATCTCAGAAAGTGCATCCTCAGTACCTCAGATAGTGCTTTCTCAATACCTCAGAAAGGGCTCCCTCAATATCTCAGAAAGTGCTCCCTCAATACCTCTAATAATGCTCCCTCAGTACCTCAGATAGTGCTCATTCAATACTTCAGATAGTGCTGCCACAGGGCGTCATATATTTCTCAATCAGTACCTCAGATAGTGCTCCCTCAATACCTCAGATAGTTCTTCCTCAGCACCTCAGAAAGTGCTTCCTCAATATCTCAGAAAGTGCTCCCTCAATATCTCAGAAAGTGCACCCTCAGTACCTCAGATAGTGCTTTCTCAGTACCTCAGAAAGGACTACATCGATATCTCAGAAAGTGCTCCCTCAATACCTCCGATAATGCTCCCTCAGTAACTCAGAAAGTGCTCACTCAATACTTCAGATAGTGCTCCCTCAATACTTCAGATAGTTCTCCCACAGGGCGTCATATAGTTCTCAATCAATACCTCAGATAGTGCTCCCTCAATACCTCAGATAGTTCTTCCTCAGCACCTCAGAAAGTTCTCCCCCAATACCTCAGATAGTTCTTCCTCAGCACTTCAGAAGGTGCTCCCACAATATCTCAGAAAGTGCTCCCTCAGTACCACAGATAGTGCTCCCTCAGTACCTCAAAAAGGGCTCCCTCAATATCTCAGAAAGTGCTCCCTCAATACCTCCAATAATGCTCCCTCAGTACCTCAGATAGTGTTTATTCAATACTTCTGATAATGCTCCCACAGGGCCTCATATAGTTCTCACTCAGTACCTCAGATAGTGCTCCCCCAATACATCAGAAATTGCTCCCTCAATACCTCAGATAGTTCTTCCTCAGTACCTCAGAAAGTGCTCCCTCAATATCTCAGAAAGTGCATCCTCAGTACCTCAGATAGTGCTTTCTCAGTACCTCAGAAAGGGCTACCTCAATATCTCAGAAAGTGCTCCCTCAATACCTCCGATAATGCTCCCTCAGTACCTCAGATAGTGCTCAATCAATACTTCAGATAGTGCTCCCTCAATAATTAAGATAGTGCTCCCACAGGACCTCATATAGTTCTCCCTCAGTACCTCAGATAGAGCTCCCCCAATACCTCAGAAAGTGCTCCCACAATTTCTCAGATAGTTCTCCCTCATTACCTCAGATAGTGCACCCTCAATACCTCTGTAAGTGCTCCCTCAATATCTCACATGGTGCTCCCTTCAGTACCTCCGAAAGTGCTCCCTCAATATCTCAGAAAGTGCTCCCTCACTACCTCAGATAGTTCTCCCTCAGTACGTCAGAAAGGGCTCCCTCATTATCTAAGAAAGTGCTCCCTCAATACCTCCGATAATGCTCCCTCAATACCTCAGAAAGTGCTCCTCAATATCTAAGAAAGTGCTCCCTCAATATCTCAGAAAATGCTCACACAGTACCTCGGATATTTCTCCCTCAGTACCTCTGATAGTGCTTTCTCAGTCCGTCAGAAAGTGCTCCCTCAGTACCTTAGATACTAGTCCCTCAGTACCGCGGACAGTGCTCCCTCAATACCTCAGAAAGGGCTCCCTCAATACCTCAGCATGTGCTCCCTCAGTAACACAGATAGTGCTCCCTCAATACCTCCGAACTTGTTCCCTCAGTACCCTAAACAGTGCTCCCCAATGCCTCAGAATGTGTTGCCTCAGTACCTCAGAAAGTGCTCCCTCAGTACCTCAGACAGTGCTCCCTCAATGCCTCTGAATGTGCCCCCACAATACCTCAGAAAGTGCTCCCTCAATACCTAGATATTTCTCACTCAATACCTCAGAAAGTGCTCCCTCAATACCTCAGACAGTTCTCCCTCAATACCTCAGATAGTGCTCAGTCAATACTTCAGATACTGCTCCCTCAATACTTCAGATAGTGCTCTCTCAGTACCTCATATAGTTCCCCCTCAGTACCTCAGACAGTGCTCCCCCAATACCTCAGAAAGTGTTCCCACAATTTTTCAGATAGATCTCCCTCACTACCTCAGATAGTGCTCCCTCAAAACCTCTGAAAGTGCTCCCTCAAAATCTCACAAAGTGCTCCCTCAATACGTCAGAAAGTGCTCCCTCAATACCTCAGATAGGTCTCCCTCAGTACCACAGAAAGTGCTCCCTCAATATCTCAGAAAGTGCTCCCTCAGTACCTCAGAAAGGGCTCCCTCAATATCTCAGAAAGAGCTCCCTCAATACCTCCGATAATGCTCCCTCAGTACCTCAGATAGTGCTCACTCAATACTTCAGATTGTGCTCCCTCAATAATTCAGATAGTGCTCCCACAGGACCTCATATTGTTCTCCCTCAGTACCTCAGATAGTGCTCCCCCCAAGAACTCAGAAAGTGCTCCCACAATTTTTCAGATAGTTCTCCCTCACTACCTCAGATAGTGCTCCCTCAATACCTCTGGAAGTGCTCCCTCAATACCTCAGACAGTTCTCCCTCAATACCTCAGATAGTGCTCAGTCAATACTTCAGATAGTGCTCCCTCAATACTTCAGATAGTGCTACCTCAGTACCTCATATAGTTCTCCCTCAGTACCTCAGATAGTGCTCCCCCAATACCTCAGAAAGTGCTCCCACAATTTTTCAGATAGATCTACCTCACTACCTCAGATAGTGCTCCCTCAAAACCTCTGAAAGTGCTCCCTCAAAATCTCACAAAGTGCTCCCTCAATACGTCAGAAAGTGCTCCCTCAATACCTCAGATAGTTCTCCCACAGTACCACAGAAAATGCTCACTCAATATCTCAGAAAGTGCTCCCTCAGTACCTCAGAAAGGGCTCTCTCAATATCTCGGAAAGAGCTCCCTCAATACCTCCGATAATGCTCCCTCAGTACCTCAGATATTTCTCCCTCAGTAGCTCAGATAGTCCTTCCTCAGTACGTCAGCAAGTGCTCCCTCAGTACCTCAGACAGTGCTCCCTCAAAACCTCAGTAAGTGCTCCCTCAGTACCTCAGACAGTGCTCCTCCAATACCTCAGAAAGTTCTCTCAGTACCTCAGAAAGTGTTCCCTCAGTACCTCAGAAAGTGCTTCCTCAGTACCTCAGAAAGTGCTCCCTCAATGTCTCTGAAAGTGTTTCCGCAATATCTCAGAAAGTGCTCCCTCAATACCTCAGAAAGTGCTCACTCAATACTTCAGATAGTGCTCCCTCAATACTTCAGATAGTGCTACCTCAGTACCTCATATAGTTCAGCCTCAGTACCTCAGATAGTGCTCCCCAATACCTCAGAAAGTGCTCCCTCAGTACCTCAGACAGTTCTCCCTGAGTACCTCAGAAAGTGCTCCCTCAATACCTCAGAAAGTGCTCCCTCAGTACCTCAGATAGTGCTTCCTCTGTACCTCATATAGTTCTTCCCCAGTATCTCAGAAAATGATCCCTCACTACCTGAGACAGTGCTCCCTCAATACTTCAGATAGTGCTCCCTCAATAATTCAGATAGTGCTCCCCCAAGAACTCAGAAAGTGCTCCCGCAAGTTTTCAGATAGTTCTCCCTCACTACCTCAGATAGTGCTCCCTCAATACCTCTGGAAGAGTTTCCTCAATACCTCAGAAAGTGCTCCCTCAATACCTCAGATAGTTCTCCCTCAGTACCTCAGAATGTGCTCTCTCAAAATTTCAGAAAATGCTCACTCATTACCTCAGAAAGTGCTTCCTCAATACCTCAGATATTTCTCCCTCAATACCTCAGATAGTGCTCACTCAATACTTCAGATAGTGCTCCCTCAATACTTAAGATAAAGCTCCCTCAGTACCTCATATAGTTCTACCTTAGTACCTCAGATACTGCTCCCAATACCTCAGAAAGTCCTCACAAAATTTTTCAGATAGTTCTCCCTCACTACCTCAGAGAGTGTTCCCTCAATTTCTCTGAAAGTGCTCCCTCAATATCTCACAACGTGCTCCCTCCATATCTCACAAGTGCTCCCTCAGTACCTCAGAAAGTGCTCCCTCAATACCTCAGAGAGTGCTCCCTCAATACCTCAGATAGTTCTCGCTCAGTACCTCAGAAAGTGCTCCCTCAATACCTCAGGAAGTGCTCCCTCAATATCTCCGATAATGCTCCCTCAGTACCTCAGATAGTGCTAACTCAATACATCAGATAGTGCTCCCACAGGACCTCATATAGTTCTCCCTCAGTACCTCAGATAGTGCTACCCCAATATCTCAGCAAGTGCTCCCCAAAATTTTTCAGATAGTTCTCCCTCTCTACCTCAGATAGTGCTCCCTCAATATCTCTGGAAGTGCTCCCTCACTATCTCACAAAGTGCTCCCTCAGTACCTCAGAAAGTGCTCCCTCAATAACTCAGATATTTCTCCCTCAATACCTCAGATAGTTCTCGCTCAGTACCTCGGATAGTGCTCCCTCAATATTTCAGAAAGTGCTCCCTCAATACCTCAGAAGGTGCTCCCGCAATACCTCAGATATTTCTCACTCAATACCTCAGAAAGTGCTTCCTCAATACCGCAGATATTTCTCAATCAATACCTCAGATAGTGCTCACTGAATACTTCAGAAAATGTTCCCTCAATACTTCAGAAAGTGCTCCCCCAGTACCTCATTTAGTTCTCCCTCGGTACCTCAGATACTGCTCCCCAATACCTCAGAAAGTGCTCCCACAATTTTTCAGATTGTTCTCCCTCACTCCCTCAGATAGTGTTCCCTCAATACCTCTGAAAGTGCTCCCTCAATATCTCACAAAGTGCTCCCGCAATATCTCACAAAGTGCTTCCTCAGTACCTCAGATAGTTCTTCCTCAGTACCTCAGAATGTGCTCCCTCAATACCTCAGATAGTTCTTCCTCAGTACCTCAGAATGTGCTCCCTCAATATCTCAGAAAGTGCTCCCTCAATACCTCCGATAATGCTCCCTCAGTACCTCAGATAGTGCTCACTCAATACTTCAGATAGTGCTCCCTCAATACATCAGATAGTGCTCCCTCAGTGCCTCATATAGTTCTCCTTCAGTACCTCAGATAGTGCTCCCCCAATATCTCAGAAAGTGCTCCCACAATTTTTCAGATAGTTCCCCCTCACTACATCAGATAGTGCTCCCTCAATACCTCTGAAAGTGCACCCGGAATATCTCACAAAGTGCTCCCACAATACCTCAGAAAGTGCTCCCTCCATACCTCAGATAGTTCTCCCTCAGTACCTCAGATTGTTCTTCCTCAGTACCTCAGAAAGTGTCCCTCAATATCTCAGAAAGTGCTCCCTCAGTACCTCAGATAGTGCTCCCTCAGTACGTCAGAAAGGGCTCCCTCAATATCTCAGAAAGTGCTCCCTCAATACCTCCGGGAATGCTCCCTCAGTACCTCAGATAGTGCTCACTCAATAGTTCAGATAGTGCTCCCTGAATATTTCAGATTGTGCTCCAACAGGACATCAGAAATTTCTCCCTCAGTACCTCGGATAGTGCTCCCCCAATACCTCAGAAAGTGCTCCCACAATTTTTCAGATAGTTCTCCCTCATTACCTCAGATAGTGCACCCTCACTACCTCTGTAAGTGCTCCCTCAATATCTCACATGGTGCTCCCTCAGTACCTCAGACGTTGCTCCCTCAATACCTCAGAACGTGCTCCCTCAGTACCTCAGATACTACTCCTTCAGTACGTCAGAAAGGGCTCCCTAAATATCTAAGAAAGTGCTCCCTCAATACCTCCGATAATGTTCGCTCAATACCTCAGATAGTGCTTCCTCAGTATGTCAGAAAGTGATCCCTCAGTAGCTCAGACAGTGCTCCCTCAATACCTCAGAAAGTGCTCCCTAAATATCGAAGAAAGTGCTCCTTCAATATCTCAGAAAATGCTCACACAGTACCTCGGATAGTTCTCCCTCAGTACCTCTGATAGTGCTTCCTCAGTATGTTAGAAAGTGCTCCCTCAGTCCCTTAGAATCTGGTCCCTCAGTACCGCAGACAGTGCTCCATCAATACCTCAGAAAAGGGTCCCTCAATACCTCAGAAAGTGCTCCCTCAGTACCTCAGACAGTGCTACCTCAGTACCTCAGAATGTGCTCCCTCAATACCTCAGACAGTTCTCCCTCAATACCTCAGATAGTGCTCAGTCAATACTTCAGATAGTGCTCCCTCAGTACTTCAGATAGTGCTACCTCAGTATCTCATATAGTTCTCCCTCAGTACCTCAGATAGTGCTCCCCCGATACTTCAGAAAGTGCTCCCACAATTTTTCAGATAGTTCTCCCTCACTACCTCAGATAGTGCTTCCTCGATACCTTTGGAAGTGCTCCCTCAACATCTCACAAAGTGCTCCCTCAGTTCCTCAGAGAGTGCTCCCTCAATATCTCAGAAACTGCTCCCTCAATACCTCTGATAGTTCTCCCTCAGTACCTCAGAAAGTGCTCCCTCAATATTTCAGAAAGAGCTCCCTCAATACCTCAGAAAGTGCTCACTCAATACCTCAGATATTTCTCCCTCAGTAGCTCAGATCGTCCTTCCTCAGTACGTCAGCAAGTGCTCCCTCAGTCCCTCAGACAGTGCTCCCTCAAAACCTCAGTAAGTGCTCCCTCAGTACCTCAGACAGTGCTCCTCCAATACCTCAGAAAGTTCTCTCAGTACCTCAGAAAGTGTTCCCTCAGTACCTCAGAAAGTGCTTCCTCAGTACCTCAGAAAGTGCTCCCTCAATGTCTCTGAAAGTGTTCCCGCAATATCTCAGAAAGTGCTCCCTCAATACCTCAGAAAGTGCTACCTCAGTACCTCATATAGTTCAGCCTCAGTACCTCAGATAGTGCTCCCCAATACCTCAGAAAGTGCTCCCTCAGTACCTCAGACAGTTCTCCCTGAGTACCTCAGAAAGTGCTCCCTCAATACCTCAGAAAGTGCTCCCTCAGTACCTCAGATAGTCCTTCCTCTGTACCTCATATAGTGCTTCCCCAGTATCTCAGAAAATGATCCCTCACTACCTGACACAGTGCTCCCTCAATAGCTCAGATATTTCTCCCTCAGTACCTCAGATAATGCTCCCTGAACTCCTCAGATAGTGCTCCCTGAATACGTCAGAACGTGATTAGATCAGATTACATTACAGTGTGGAAACAGGCCCAACAAGTCCACACAGACCCGCCGAAGCCCAACCCACCCATAATCCTACATTTGCCCCTTACCTAACATTAAAGGCAATTTAGCAAGTCCAATTCACCTGACCTGCACATTTTTGGAATGTGGGAGGAAACCCACGCAGACACGGGGAGAACGTGCAAACTCCACACAGTCAGTCGCCAGAGGCGGGAATTGAACCCGGGTCTCTGGCACTGCGAGGCAGCAGTGCTAACCACTGTGCCACCGTGCCGCCCATAAGTGCTTCCTTAGTACCTCAGAAAGTGCCCCCACAGTACCTTAGGAAGTGCACCCTCAGTACCTCAGATAGTACTCCCTTAATACCACAGAGAGTACTCGCTCAATAGCTCAGATAATTCTCCCTCAGTTCCTCAGATAATGCTCCCTGAATTCCTCAGATAGTGCTCCCTCAATACCTCTGAAAGTGCTCCCTCAGTACCCCAGAAAGTGCTACCTCAGTACCTCAGAAAGTGCTCCCTCAATACCTCAGAAAGTGCTTCCTCAGTACCTCAGATAGTGCTTCGTCAGTACCTCAGAAAGTGCTCCCTCAATACCCCAGAAAGTGCTCCCTCATTTCCAAAGAAAGCATCACTTTGTTGTGTTTAACCCCCAAAGCCCCTCAGACAGTTGCTCCACCAAGCATTCACATCCTCAACACTTCAGGGCTCAGCCCATCTCCCCCCTCAGATTGCGTTCAAACCCCTTCAGACTGTAAGGACCCACATCCACCCCTGTCCAAGATTGGAGCCCAGGTCCCCAGAACATGACTTGTCTCTCTGGATTAATTTTAGAATTCCTACAGTGTAGAAGCAAGCCATTCCGTCCATTGGCTCCACACTGACTGTCTGAACAGCATCCCACCCAGACTCACATCCTTGACTCTATCCCTGTAATGCTGCATTTCCTATGGCATCTTTGGGCGGTGGGAGGAAACTTGAGAACCCGGAGGAAACCCGCACAGATACAGAGAGAATGTGTAAACTCCACATAGACAGCCACTGGGAGTTAGAATCAAACCACTGAGGCACCGTGTTGTCCTCTCTCCCTGGATGCCATCTCATCTAAACTTTTACTAAGCAATCTCCCATGTGAAACCTTCTCATCTGTCTCCTTGGTCATCCCTTCAAAAGCTCTATCAAGATGGACACATCATTTCCACAAACAAAGCCAAGGTGACGATCCCTAATCAATTCTTGCTTTTCCAAATGCATGTAAATTGTCTCTCAGAATGCCCTCCAACAGCTTACCCACCACTGACCTCAGGCTCACAGCTCCATAGTTCAATGGCTGTTCCTTGCAGCCTTACTTCAATAATGGCACATCATTCATCACCCTCCAGTCTTCAGGCACCTCACCCGTTGCCACTGATCGGTCCATCTGACAAGGCCATCTACATCCTTCTGTTATCTAAGGCTGTCATCCTCAGTATTTATCACCCCACCAATCTTCATATCATTCATGAACCCAATTATTAACCCTCCACCATTCAAATCTAAATCTTTTCTCGCAACCACATCAGCAAGACCCCAACAGTGAGACATGAACAAACAGAGATTTCTAATTGGGCCATCACTGTCTGCTTCCTGCGACTCAGCATTCTGCGCCAAATTCCTTGGATCTTGAGTTTTTATGTTCACTATCAGTTTCCAATATGGATCCTGATAAAAGCCTTACTGTCTCCAAGCAGGCGACAGGAAAGCATTGCCCTTATTTACACACCTGGCCACTTCCTTAAAAAGTGCAATCCCATTGGTCAGACCTGAGCTCCCCTTAACACAAACATTCTGACTGATCTTCATGAACTCCAGTCTCTGTAAATGCTGATTAATTCTATCTCCCAAAATTGCTTCCAACAGACGTCCCACCCACGGTATTAGCTTGACTGGCCTGTAGCTGCCTGGTATATCCCATGTTCCTTCTTGAATAACAGTACCACATGGTCAATCCGACGACACCTCTCCTGTGGCCAGAGGCGATTTCAAAATGTTTGCAAGTGAACCTGCTATTTCCTCCATCACCTCAATCGGTAAACTGAGATACATTTCCACCGTCTTTGGAGATTTATTGGGTTGTAAGAAGGCCAGACCACTCAGAACCATCTCTTTCTATATATATGCTAATTCATTTAATTGTATCACAGAACATCTCCACGATTTCGTACCGTCCCTGTCCCAATGAGCATTGACAAAATGCATCCATTCACTGTCGCCTCTGGGTCCATGCACAAATTCTCACTGAGTTCCACAACCTACTCTTTCTCTCATGATCAATTCATCCTTAATGTCACTGTAAAGTACTTTCAGAATTCTGTTTCCCCTCTTCGCACTCCTCTCTCCCAGGCAATTAGCTTGCGATACGATTTGGAGGAGTGTGGGATATCATTCTGGGTGTGGATAAGCATTGGGAAGCTCAGAAATAATGAACACATGACTGTGCTGAGCGTGGGGCAGTGCGATTCATTTGGGATGAGCACACGGAAGCTGAGGAATAAACCTCAGCCCTGCAGCATGAAAATATCCCTTTGAGCTGGCAGGTCAGTCACGCGAAACGAAAACCCGATCTCTGGGAAAAGAAGGTGGAATCTTTTCAGGTTCAATATCCAAATGAAGACTGTTTGTTTGAACACAGTCTCTGGAATCTGGACGTGGGAATCATTACTGAGCAGGGTCTGTACGAAGCAGAGGCAGAAATGTACTGAACAATTTCAGATATTCCTCGAAGACCACAAGACAAGGGAGAAGAAATTACGCCATTCAGCCCACCTGATAGTGAGGCACTCACTCAGTACTGACTCACATACAATGCAGGTATCCCCCAGCTTGATGCGCTGACAGTGCAGCACTCCCTCAGTACTGACCCTCTGACACTGCAGCACTCCCTCTGAACTGAGACTCTGACAGTGCAGCACTCCCTCAGTACTGACACTCCGACAATTCAGCGCTCCCTCAGTACTGACCCTCTGACAGTGCAGCACTCCCTCTGAACTGAGACTTTGACAGTACAGCACTTCCACAGTACTGAACCTCTGACAGTGCAGCACTCCCTCAGTACTGACCTCATACAGTGCAGCACTCCCTCTGAACTGACCCTCTGACAGCACAGCACTCCCTCAGTACTGATCCTCTGACAGCGCAGCACTCCCTCAGTACTGACCCTCTGACAGTGCAGCACTCCCTCAGTACTGACCCTCTGACAGTGCAGCACTCCCTCAGTACTGACCCCCGGCAGTGCAGCACTCACACAGCACTGCCCCTCTGACAGCGCAGCACTCCCTCAGTACTGAGCCTCTGACAGTGCAGCAATCTCTCAGTACTGACCCTCTGACAGTGCAGCAATCTCTCAGTACTGACCCTCTGACAGTGCAGCACTCTCTCAATACTGACCCTTTGGCTGTGTCGCGCTCCCTCAGTACTGGCCCTCAAGGGCTACCTGCATGTCCTTGAATAAGTGCTCAAACATTCATACGGTCGATGCAAACTCTAATGAACATTGTCATTTTTAACCCACCCTTTGATTCTCTATTTTGCTGATTTTAACTGAGGTAAAGAAATAATTTTAGTGACCATCCACCGTGACCCTGTTATAAAACATATTTTCGAATGTGGCTTGCATGTGATTCCCACACCCTCTAAGAGTTGCCTGGAAGGTGGGGGTGGGGTGTACTCTCCTGCTGCAGTCCTTGGGTGTCCCACAGTGATGTTAGGGAGGTAGCTCCGGGATTTTGACCTGAACCGTGTAAAGAGCTCTCTTCCTGGAGTGCCCTTTTAAAGTTGGGAAGTTATTATAGACCAGGAGGACCCGAGAGCTGCTGTCTTTCCGGAGAGAGAGAGGACTGGTGGGTCACACACCTCAGGTGAGGGGCGAGGTTGAGAAGCTTCATGGTAATTTCAGACATGATAGAGATTGAGCCAACAATGTTGACATCACGAACCAGTTAGCTGTGGTAACTGACCCTCCTTTGTAGGAGAGGGATTCAATCGCTTTAATAGAGCAAGCTTGAGAATTCAAACTAAAATCAATCTGTACGGACGCCGCTGGAGACCTGAAACATCAATGCAGAGATTGCTGAAGACACTAAGCATGTCCGGCAGCATCTCTGAAGGGAGAGGGAGAAAGAGACAGACAGAGTTCACCTTTCAATCCAGTGATTTCTGCGGGAAGGTTCCTTCACAACAGACCGTTTTGAGGAAAGGACCCTCGAAATGCAAGTTGTCCCTTTCTCTCTTCACCGTTGCTGCCTGATCTGCTGAATCCCAGCCATCTGTTTGCTTGAGAATTTGATCTGACCTGATCCAAGCGTCACTGAGTAATTCAGTCTATGTTCAATGCCCTGAGGCTGCTTCTGCTGAAAGTTAACAAACAGGTTTAAGGCTTTGTAAGGTATTGTATTCAGAGGGCGGGGTACATGGGAGAACAGATACAGAACACAGACACTTCACAAAGATCCTTATCAATTTAACTTCAGTAACAACGTTTGTACATAAAGATGTTTTTATTAATAAAGTCTGATTTTGAAATTGATATTATTTTTTTAGAGCGGAATCGAGCATCCTGAGTTTGTGGACACAATGCCATTGTCCATAATCTTTCTTAAATAAAAGCTAGACAAGTTAGATACTCCCCGGGTATAGACATCAAAAGGTCATCAACGGGGAGGAGATGGTGGGATTGTCACGGGGGCTCAGTGTTGTCCCACCCCACCCGGGTTCGATTCCAGCCTCGGGCGACTGTCTGTGTGGAGTTGGCATATTCTCCCCATGTCAGCCTCCGGGTGCTCCCATTGTTTAAAGATTTACCGGCTGGGTGTATTAGCCAGAGGAAATGAAGGGATCCAGGGATAGAGTGGAGGCATTGGCTGCTCTGCCGAGGGTCAGTGTGAACCTGATAGGCCGAATGGCCTGCTTCCACATCTTAGGGAATCTATGATCAATCCAGAGACTCAAATAATGTTCTGCGCCCTGGGCTCCAATCTTGGGGGTGGCAATGGATCATCACAGTGAGAACAGCTTTGGGAATGAACACGGTCCAAGGGGGCAACAGGTTTGCTTTCTGAGGTGTTGAGGGCATGAATGTTCTGCCGAGGTGCCTTGGGGATAACCATACTGAGGGGATGGTTTCTAAGGTATTGAGGGAGCACTATCTGTCACTACAGGGTGCAGATGGTCGAAAGGTACAGATACACTTCATAGAACATAGAACATAGGACATAGAGCATGTTGTGCCGACCATTGATCCTCATGAAAGGTAAACTTAATGTTGAACCCTCAAATGTCTGTGACCATATGCATGTCCAGCAGTCTCTTAAATATCCCCAATGACCTCGCTTCCGCAACTGCTGCTGGCAACGCATTCCATGCTCTCTCAACTCTCTGCGTAAGGAACCCGCCTCTGACATCCCCTCTATACTTTCCTCCAAACGGCTTAAAACTATGACCCCTCGTGTTAACAATTTCTGCCCCGGGAAAAAGTCTCTGGCTGTCGACTCTATCTATGCCTCTCATTATCTTGCACGCCTCAATTAGATCCTCTCTCTTCCTTCTTTTTTCTACTGAACAAAGTCCGAGCTCAGTCAACCTCTCTTTGTTAGATAAGCCACCTATTCCAGGCAGAATCCTGGTAAACCTCCTCTGAACCCTCTCCAAAGCATCCACATCTTTCCTATAATAGGGCGACCAGAACTGGACACAATATTCCAAGTGAGGGTCAGGCTGGAGGCGGGAGTGGGCGGCGGAGAGGGTCATGCTGGGGGTGGTACTTGGACGGTGGTGGTGGTCAGGCTGGGAGCGGTGTGTAGATGTCCGTGTGGGTCAGGCTGGGGACGATGGGTAGATGGAGGTGAGGGTCTGGCTAGGGATGGTGTGTGAATGGTGGTGAGGGTCAGGCTGGGGCAGTGAGGGTCAGGCTCGGAGCAGTGTTAAAAGGTGGTGGATGTCAGTGTGGGGGCGGTGAGTGGACGGCAGTGAGTGTCAGGCTGGGTGCAATTTGAATGGCGGTATGGGTCAGACGGGGGCAGTGTATGGACAGCGGTGAGGGTCAGGCTGGGGTCTGTGTGTGGACGGCGGTGAGGGTCAGACTGGGTGCGGTGTGTGGTCAGTGGTGGGGTCAGGCAGAGAGCTTTGTGTGGAAAGTGCTGAGAGACAGACTGCGGGCGGTGCATGGACGCTGGTGAGGGTCAGGCTAGAGACAGTGTGTAGATGGCAATGAGTGTCAGGCTTCGCGCGGTGTTGGACTGTGATGACGATCAGGCTGAGTATGGTGTGTGGACAGCGGTGAGGGACTGGTTTGGGATGGTGTGTGGACGGCAGCGAGAGTCAGGCTGGGGGCATTGTGTGGACTGAGATGCGAGTCAAGTTGGGGGCGGTGTATAGACGGCGGTGAGGGTCAGGCTGTGGGCGGTGTGCGGGTGGCAATGTGGCTCAAGCTGGGTGCGGTGTTGGACGGAGGTGAGTGTAAGGCTGGGGGCCATGTATGGAGAGCCATGAGGATCAGACTGGGGGTGGTAATGGATGGAGGTGAGGGTCAGTCTGGGGACGGTGTTGGACGGCGGTGAGGGTCAGGCTGAGGGCAGTGTGTGGGCAGTGGTGAGAGTTAGACTGGGGTGGGGTTGGACAGAGGTTAGTGTCAGGCTGGGGGCAGTGCATAGATGGCAATGAGAGTTAGGCTTGAGGCGCTGTGTGAACAGCGGTGAGGGTCAGACTGGGGGCAGTGTTGGAATGTGGTGAGGGTTAGGCTGGGGGCGGTGTGCGGACAGCAGTGAGGGTCAGTCTTGGTGCGGTGTGTGGACAACTTTGAGTGTCAGGCTTGGGGTGGTGTGTGGACTGTGGTGAGGGTCAGGCTGGGGGCAATGTTGAACGGCGGTGAAGGTCATGCTGGGGGCGGTGTGTCAACAGCGGTGATGGTCATGCTGGGGGCGTTGTGTCGACAGCGGTGATGGTCAGGCTGGGGGCGGTGTGTCGACAGCGGTGAGGGTCAGGCTGGGGGCGGTGTGTCGACAGCGGTGAGGGTCAGGCTGGGGGCGGTGTGTCGACAGCGGTGATGGTCAGTCTGGGGGCGGTGTGTCGACAGCGGTGAGGGTCAGCCTGGGGTCGGTGTTGGACATCAATGAGGGTCATGCAGGGTGCAGTGTTGGACGTCGGTGAGGGTCAAGCTGGGAGTAGTGTGTGTACGGTGGTAAGGGTAAGGCTGGGGGCGATGGGTAGATGGCGGTGTGGGTCAGGTTGAGTGCGGTGTGTGGACGACAGTGAGGGTCAGACTGGGGGCGGTGAGTGGACGGCAGTGAGGGTCAGGCTGGGGGCGGTGTTTTGGGTCAGTGAGTGTCAGGTTTGGGGCGGTGTGTGGATGGCAGAGAGAGTCAGGGTGTGGGTGTTGTGTGGATGGCAGAGGGGGGCAGGCTGGGGGCAGTGTGTGGACAGCGGAGTGGGGCAGGATTGGGGCGATGTGTGGACGATGCTGAGGGACAGGCTGGATGCGATGTGAAACAGTGGTGGGGGTCAGGCTGGGAGCGGTCTGTGGACGGCGGTGAGGGTCAGGCTTGGGGCGGTGTTTGACAGAGGTGAAGGACAGCCTGGGGCGTGTTGGACGGAGATGAGTGTCAGTCTGGGGGTGGGGTTGGACAGCGGTGAGGGTCAGGCTAGGGGAGGTGTGTAGAAGGCGATGAGTGGCAGATTTGGGGTGGTGTGGATGGCGGTGAGGGCCAGGCTAGGGGCAATGTTGGAAGCGGTGAGGGTCAGGCTGGGGGAGTGTGTAGACAGCAATGAGTGTCAGGCTTGGGGCAGTGTGTAGACGGCAGTGAGGGTCAGGCTGGGGACGGTGTGCAGACGGTAATGAGAGTCAGGCTTGGGCAGTGTGTGGATGGCGGTGAGAGTCAGGTTTGGGGCGGTGTGTATATGGCGGTGAGGGTCAGGCTTGGGTCAGTGTGTGTATGGTGGTGAAGGTCAGGCTTGGAGCAGTGTTGGACAGGAGTGAGGGTCAGGCTTGGGGCAGTGTGGAGACGGCGGTGAGGGTCAGGCTGGGGTCGTTGTGCGGGTGGCATTGGGGGTCAGGCTTGGGCGGTGTTTCACAGAGGTGAGGGACAGCCTGGGGGCCTGTTGGACGGAGGTGAGGGTCAGTTAGGGGGCAGTGTTGGACAGCGGTGAGAGTCAGGCTGGGGACATGTGAAGACGGCAGTGAGGGTCAAGCTTGGGGCGGTTTATGGACGGCGGTGTGGGTCAGGCTTGAGGCGGTGTGCAGATGGCATTGTGGGTCAGGCTGGGGCGGTGTTTGACGGCGGTGAGGGTCAGGCTGGGGACGGTGTGTAGACAGCGGTGAGGTTCAGGCTGGGGACGGTGTGTGGAGAGCGGTGAGGTTCAGGCTGGGGGCAGTGGGTGGACAGCGGTGAGGTTCAGTCTGGGGCGGTTGATTGACGGTCAGTGAGGGTCAGGCTGGCTCGGTGTGTGGGTGGCAGTGAGGGTCAGGCTGGGGAGGTGTGTGGACGGCAGTGAGTGTCAGGCTTGGGGCGGTGTTTTGGGGTGGTGAGGGTTAGGCTGGGGGTGGGGTGTGGACGGCGGTGAGGGTCAGGCTGGGGCGGTATGGGGACGGAGTGAGGTTCTGGGTGGGGGATGTGTGTGGACAGTGGAGGGGGTCAGGCTGGGGACGGTGATATTCAGATTCAGGATGGCGTTGGACAGCGGTGAGGGTCAGGCTGGGGGCGGTGAGGGGATGGCAGAGTGGGTCAGCCTGGGGGGCAGTGTGTGGATGGCAGACGGGGTCAGGCTGGGGACGGTGATGGTCAGATTGGGGGGGGTTGTGTGGATGGCAGAGGAGGTCAGGCTGGTGTCGGTGATGGTCAGGCTGGAGCCAATGATGTTCAGACAGGGGGTGGCGTTGAATGGCGGTGAGGGTCAGGCTGGGGGCGGTGTGTGGACGGTGGTGAGGGTCAGGTTGGGGGCGGTGTGTGGATGACAGAGAGGGTCAGGGTGTAGGTGTTGTGTGGATGGTGGAGGGGGTCAGGCTGGGGGAAGTGTGTGTACAGAGGAGGGGGTCAGGAGGTGTGCCGAAGGCAGTGAGGGTCAGGTTTGGGGCGGTGAGTGGACATCGGTGAGGGTCAAGCTGGGGGCTGTGTTGGACGGGAATGAGTGTGAGGCTTGAAGCGGTGTTGGACGGCAATGAGTGTCTGGATTGGGGCGGTTTGTGGACGGTGGTGAGGGTCAGGCTTGGGGCGGTGTTTGACGGAGGTGAAGGACAGCCTGGGGCGTATTGGACGGAGGTGAGGGTCAGGCTGGGGACAGTGTGTGTGTGCGACGCGAGGGTCAAGCTGGGGCAGTGTTGACGGCAATGAGTGTCAGGCTTGGGGCGGTGTTGGACGGCGGTGAGGGTCAGGTTTGGGGCAGTGTTGGACAGCGGTGAGGGTCAGGCTGGGGGCGGAGTGTGGGGGGAATTGTGGGTCAGGCTGGGGCCGTGTTTGACGGAGGTGAAGGACAGCCTGGGGGCGTGTTGGACGGAGATGCGGGTCAGTCTGGGGGCGGTGTTGGACAGCGGTGAGGGTCAGGCTAGGGGCGGTGTGTAGACAGCGATGAGTGTCAGGTTTGTGGTGGCGTGTGGACGGTGGCAAGGGTAAGCTGGGGGCGGTGTCAGACAGCAATGAGTGTCAGGCTTGGGACGGTTGTAGACAGCGGTGAGGGTCAGGATAGGGGTGTGTATAGACAGCAATGATTGTCAGAGCTGAAAATGTGTTGCTGGAAAAGCGCAGCAGGTCAGGCAGCATCCAGGGAACAGGAGAATCGACTTTTCGAGCATAAGCCCTTCTTCAGGCTTATGGCCGAAACATCGATTCTCCTGTTCCCTGGATGCTGCCGGCCCTGCTGCGCTTTTCCAGCAACATATTTTCAGCTCTGATCTCCAGCATCTGCAGACCTCAGTTTCTCCAGCAATGAGTGTCAGGCTTGGAGCGGAGTGCGTATGGCGGAGAGGATCAGGCTGGGGGCAGTGTTGGACAGCAATGAGTGTCAGGCTTGGGGCGGAGTTGGACAGCAGTGAGGGTCAGGCTTGGGGCAGTGTGGAGACAGCGGTGAGGGTCAGGCTGGGGACGATGTGTGGATGGCGGTGAGGGTCAAGTTGGGGGCGGTGTTGGAAGGCAACAGTGTCATGCTTGGGGCATTGTTGGATAGCGGTGAGGTTCAGGCTGGGGGCGGTTTGTGGACTGCGATGGGGTTCAGGCTGGGGCTGGTGTGTGGACAGCGGTGAGGTTCAGGCTGGGGGCGGTGTGTGGACAGCGGTGAAGTTCAGGCTGGGGGCGGTGGGTGGTCGTCAGTGAGGGTCAGGTTGGCTCAGTGTGTGGTTGGCAGTGAGGCTCAGACTGGGGAGATGTGTGGACGGCAGTGAGGGTCAGACTTGGGGTGGTGTTGGACGGCAATGAGTTGCAGCATTTGGGCGGTTTGTAGACGGCGGTGTGGCTCAAGCTTGGGCGGTGCGTGGATGGCGGCAAGCGTCAAGCTGGGGGCGGTGTTGGACGGCAACGAGTGTCATGCTTGGGGCAGTGTTGGACAGCGATGAGGGTCAGGATTGGGGCGGTGTGTTGACGGTGGTGAGGATCAGGCTGGTGGCGGTGTTGGACGAAGGTGATGGTCAAGCTTGGGGCGGTGTTGTAGAATGGTGAGGGGCAGGCTGGGGATGGTGTGTGGACGGCGTTGAGGTTCAGGCTGGGGGCAGTGATTGGGTGGCAGTGCGGGTCAGGCTGGGGAGGTGTCTTGACGGCAGTGCGGGTCAGGCTAGGGGTGGTGTGTGGATGGTGGTGAGGGTTAGGCTGGGGGTGGTGTGGGGACGGAAGAGAGGTTCTGGTTGGGGCGGTGTGTGGGCGGTGGAGGGGGTCAGGCTAGGGGCGTTGATGGTCAGATTGGGGACGGCGGTGAGTGTCAGGCTGGGAGTGGTGTGCAGACAGCAGTGAGGTTCAGGCTTGGGGCAGTGTGGAGATGGCGTTGAGGGTCAGGCTGGGGACGGTGTGTAGATGGCAATGAGTGTCAGGCTTGCGGCGGTGTTGGACAGCAATGAGTGTCAGCATTGGGGCGGTTTATGAACGGTGGTGAGGGTCAGGCTTGGGTCGGTGTGTGGATTGCGGCGAGGGTCAAGGTGGGGGCAGTGTTGGAAGGCAACGAGTGTCATGCTTGGGGCAGTGTTGGACAGCGGTGAGGTTCAGGCTGGGGGCAGTGTGTGGACAGCGGTGAGGTTCAGGCTGGGTGCGGTGTGTGGACAGCGGTGACGTTCAGGCTGGGTGCGGTGTGTGGACAGCAGTGAGGTTCAGGCTGGGGCGGTGTGTGGACTTCGGTGAGGGTCAGGCTGGCTCGGTGTGTGGGTGGCAGTGAGGCTCAGACTGTGGAGATTTGTGGACGGCAGTGAGGGTCAGGCTTGGGGTGGTGTTGGACGGTAATGAGTGGCAGGATTGTGGCGGTTTGTGGATGGCGGTGTGGGTCAGGCTGGGGGTGGTGTGCAGGTGGCATTGTGGGTCATGCTGGGTCGGTGTTTGACGGCAGTGAGGGTCAGGCTGGGGGCAGTGTTGTACGATGGTGAGGGTCCGGCTGGGGATGGTTTGTGGACAGCGGTGAGGTTCAGGCTGGGGGCGGTGATGGGATGGCGGTGAGGGTCAGGCTGGCTCGGTGTGTGGGTGGCAGTGCGGGTCAGGCTGGGGAGGTGTGTTGACGGCACTGAGGGTAAGGCTGGGGGCGGTGTGAGGATGGTGGTGAGGATTAGACTGGGGGTGGTGTGGGGACGGAAGTGAGGTTCTGGGTAGGGGCAGTGTGTGGACGGCGGAGGGGGTCAGGCTCGGGGCGTTGATGGTCAGACTCGGGGTGGTGTTGGACAGTGGTGAGGGTCAGGCTGGGGGTGGTGTGAGGATGGCGGAGAGGTTCAGGTTGGGGGGTGGTGATGGTCAGACTGAGGGTGGGGTTAGTCGGCGGTGAGGTTCAGGCTGGGGGTGGTGTGGGGACGGCAGTGAGGTTCAGGGTGGGGGTGTGTGGACGGCAGAGGGGGTCAGGCTGGGGGCGGCGATGTTCAGACTGGGGGTGGGGTTGGAAAGCGGTGAGGATCATGCTCGTGGCGGTGTGAGGATGGCGGATGGTGTCAGGATGGTGTCAGTGATGGTCAGACTGGATGTGGCGTTGGACAGCGGTGAGGATCAGGCTGGGTGCGGTGTGGAGACGGAGGGGGTCAGGCTGGGGGCGATGATGTTCAGACTGGGGGTGGCGTTGAATGGTGGTGAGAGTCAGGCTGGGGGCAGTGAGTGGACAGCGCTGAGAGTCCGGCTGGTGGCGGTGTTTGGATGGCAGTGGGCGTCAGGTGGAGGGCAGTGTGTGGACGGTGCTGGGGGTCAGGATGGGGGGATGGTCAGGCTGGAGGCGATGATGCTCAGACTGTGGGTGGCGTTGAATGGCGGTGAGAGTCAGGCTGGGGGCAGTGAGTGGACAGCGGTGAGGGTCAGGCTGGGGCGATGTGCAGACAGCAGTGAGGGTCAGTCTTGGTGCGGTGTGTGTACTGTGGTGAGGGTCAGGCTGGGGGCAGTGTTGGACATCAATGAGGGTCATGCAGGGTGCAGTCTTGGGCGTCGATGAGGGTCACATAGGGGGCAGTGTGTAGATGGCTGTGAGAGTCAGGCTGGGGGCAGTGAGTGGACGGCAGTGAGGGTCAGGCTGGGGGTGGCGTTTTGGGTCAGTGAGTGTCAGGTTTGGGGCGGTGTGTGGATGGCAGAGAGGCTCAGGGTGTGGGTGTTGTGTCGATGGCAGAGGGGGTCAGGCTGGGGCAGTGTGTGGACAGCAGAGGGGGTCAGGCTTGGGGTGGTGTGTGGACGGCAGTCATGGTCAGGCTTGGGGCGGTGTTGGACGGCAATGAGTGTCAGGCTTGGGTCGGTGTTGGACGGCGGTGAGGGTCAGGTTTGCGGCAGTGTTGGACGTCAATGAATGACAGGCTGGGAGCAGTGTTGGATGGCGGTGAGGGTCAGGTTTGGGGCGGTGTGCAGACGGCAGTGAGGGTCAGTCTGGGGACGGTGTGCGGGTGGCATTGTGGGTCAGGTTTGGGCGGTGTTTGACGGAGGTGAAGGCCAGCCTGTGGGCGTGTTGGATGGAGGTGAGGTTCAGTCTAGGGGTGGTGTTGGACAGCGGGTGGGTCAGGTTTGGGGCGCTGTGTAGACAGCGATGAGTGTCAGGTTTAGGGTGGTGTGTGGAGGGCGGCAAGGGTCAACCTGGGGGCAGTGTGTAGACAGCAATGAGTGTCAGGCTTGGGGCGGTGTGTAGATGGCGGTGAGGGTCAGGCTTGGGGCGGTGTGTATGGTGTTAAGGGTCAGGCTTGGGGCAGTGTTGGACGTAAATGAGTGTCAGGCTTGGGGCGGTGTTGGACAGCAGTAAGGGTCAAACTTGGGGCAGTGTGGAGACGGCGGTGAGGATCAGGCTGGGGATGATGTGTAGACGGCAATGAGTATCAGGCTTGCGGTGGTGTTGGACGGGAATGATTGTCATGCTTGGGGCAGTGTTAGACAGCGGTGAGGGTCAGGCTTGGGGCGGTGTGTTGATGGGGGTGAGGTTCAGGCTGGGGGCGGTGTGCAGTTGGCATTGTGGGTCAGGCTGGGGCGGTGTTTGAGGGTGGTGAGGGTCAGGCTGGGGGCAGTGTTGGAAATGGTGTGATTCAGGCTGGGGGCGGTGATTGGATGGCGGTGAGGGTCAGGCTGGGGGCGGTGTTTGGACAGCTGTGAGGGTCAGGCTGGGGCGGTGTTTGACGACGGTGAGGGTCAGGCTGGGGGCAGTGATGGACGATGGTGAGGGTCAGGCTGGGGGCGGTGTGTACAGCGGTGAGATTCAGGCTGGGGACGGTGATTGGATGGCGGTGAGGGTTAGGCTGGCTCGGTGTTTGGGTGGCATTGCGGGTCAGGCTGGGGAGGTGTGTGGACGGCAGTGAGGGTCAGACTGGGGGCGGTGTTTCGGGTGGGCGATCGTGCTGTGTGCTGCTGCAGTCTCCTGAATGTGGAGCAGACTTTAAAAACTCCGAGCCCCAGAGGAAAGGCATTTAATCGATTCACCGAATCATTGATTATCCAAATGAATTAGTGCCCACCCAACTCTTTCACATATTTGAGGTTCCTCTGTCGGTGGGAACATGAATTGAAAGGGTTTAGAGGGATATGGGCCAGGTTCTGGCAGGTGGGACTAGAATGGGTTGGGATACCTGGTCGGCATGGGTTGGGATACCTGGTTGGACCGAAGGGTCTGTTTCTGTGCTGTATATCTCTATGCCTCTATGACCTTCCAGCCAATTTTGTATCCAAATCTCCCCATCTCCTTGTATTCTATGGTGTCGAACTTGCTAACCCGCGTGTTATGTGGACCCTTGCTGAACGTGTTTCTGAAGTCCAAGTTAGTGATTTCCATACACAAAGCCATGCTGACTATCCCTCATCATTCTTGTCTTTCCAATTACATGTACATCCTGCCCCTTATAAGCCCTTCCAACAACTTGCCTTCGACTGACTTCAGGCTCACCGGTCTATAGTTTGCTGGCTTTTCCTTACCACCTTTCTCAAATAATGGCACCAGTCTTCCAGCAACTCGTCCACAACTAGAGGGCATAGGTTTAGGGTGACAGGGTAAAGATATAAAAGAGACTGAAGGGGCAACCTTTTCACACAGAGGATGGTACGTGCATGGAATGAGCTGCCAGAGGATGTGGTGGAGGCAGGTACAATTGCAACATTTAAGAGGCATTTGGATGGTTATATGAAAGGGAAGGGTTTGGAGGGATATGGGCTGGGTGCTGGCAGGTGGGACGAGATTGGCTTGGGATATCTGGTCGGCATGGATGGGTTGGACGGAAGGGTCTGTTTCCATGTTGTACATCTCAATGACTCTGACTCTAAATGGCCAGTTTCCACACCACAATGATTCTACGAGAAACCCATTTGGACGGGTACCTATTAGGAAATGTTTGGATACATGTGGACCAAGGGGAGGCAGGTGAGATTACCTCAGTTTGGAATTATGTTTGACATGGATTGATTGGATCACAGGGTCTGTTTCCATGCTACATAATAACATTATGACTCTAATTCTTGCTATCTCTGCATTCCTCCCTCTTCACATCTCTCCCTATCTCTGTCACCTCACCCAGACTCACAACTCTTCCTTATCTTCAAAGTTTGTGAGAAGATTTGTAGCTCGGTTGCTCGTTGTTGTGGTTCTGTTCGCTGAGCTGGGAATTTGTGTTGCAGATGTTTTGTCCCCTGTCTAGGTGACATCCTCAGTGCTTGGGAGCCTCCTGTGACACGCTTCTGTGGCGTTTCCTCCGGCATTTATAGTGATTTGTATCTGCCGTTTCCGATTGTCAGTTCCAGCTGCAAAGGACTGGGGATGAAACGTCTACAGCACAAATTCCCAGCTCGGCGAACATCTTCCTTATCTCTAATAATTCCTCTCCAGCCTCAGACCCCTCCCTAACTCTAATCCCCTCCAGTCTCTCAAAGTATTGCTATGTGTGCCTTTCTTTGATTCCGGCCTTGAAGATTCCCCATTTTTATTTCTCACTTGATGATGGCCCTTTCAGATTCCTGCATCGAGTTCCAGAATTTTCTCCTAAACCTCTCCATCTCACTTTCCTCTGAAACACATTGACCAACCATGTATCATCTATTCTACTATCATTTTTTCTGACCTGATTTCAAAGGTGGCCTGTCATAGTCCGATATTCAGTGTCTTGAGGTTGACAGCACAGAAAAAGGCTCTGTGGGCCATTGAGTCTGTGCCAGTAAAGAAAACTATCACCAAACTATCCTGATCCATTTTCCAATACACAGTCATTCGCACCATCTGTCTTGGTATCACAGTGTGCACCTAAATATGTCTTAAATGCTATTGGGAATTCTGTGTCTCCCACCCTTCCAGACAGTGAGGTTTAGTGCAACTGGTGCTCGATGATGGCATCACCCACAGGAACACAGAGCAGCTAGGTCTGTGCAAACCAGAGATCGCCCACACATTGGGAAGGATGGCAGGGTCCCTGAGAGAGGGCACAGGAGATTTACCAGGATTGTTCAAGGAATGGGGAATTGGAGTAGCATGTTTTGGATATTATTTTACATTGTTTATTGGTATGATATAGTTGTTGCTGATACATTGGGTAGATAATATCGATCTACAATAAATGGACTCTCCTTCTCTCCCTCTCCCCTTGCCTGGGCTGGGGTAACCTTCAGGTTAAACCACCACCAGACATCTCTCCCTAATGAGAGAGCAACCCCATGGTCTGGTAGGACAATGCTGACTTTACCTTTTACACAGTGAGGCCACTGTGTCTCTGGGGTGGGGAGAGAGAATGCTGAGGGTGGTGGATGAGACACCACTCAGGCACAGTGTTTTGTCCTGGAGGATGTTCATGTTCTTCAACATTGCTGGGAGCTGCACTGATGTAGGTGAGTGGACACTGTTCCAACACAACCCTGGTGTGTGCCTTATAGAGAGCAAACAGACATTGGGGAATCAGAGGTTTGGGAAAACTGAGATTGTTCTCCTTGTAGCAAAGGAAATTGAGGGGAGCTGTGACAGAGGGGTTTACAAAAGTTACCCGTTTTAATAATAAACCTTACACCCATCAGCTCATTATACAAGGATTGCAGGACACGTTGAAGGTGTGGGGAGAACTATTGAGAGAATGGGATGATTTAAAGGAGAACTTTTATACAGTAAATGGGATTGAGTTGGAACACAATACTCACGCACAATGTGAATATCCAGGTCCTGATGAATTGAGTAATGCTGTCAGAGTTTGGCGTTACAGTTACTGAGATTACCATCTGATTATCCACCTGTAGTATCCTGTAATACAAGTTTATAAAATCCATCACTGTCAGGTCAGGTTAGAAACTCTCACCATCCCCTCCTCCTGGCCCAGGATGACTGGACACATTACCCCTTGTGGAGGTCAGCAGTTAGTTCAGGGGGAAATCTATGTGGGTTTCTATGAGTTTCCACCTTGGGACTTCATGTGACTGAACATGTCAGAAAAGGCATAACTGTAAAGTTCTAAGAGGATTGTGAAGATAGAGAGAGATGCACAGGAGAAGATGGCAACAAGTTGCCAGATAGAGTATAATTTGGGAAAATGGTAAGTTGGTCATTTTGGAGGAGATAATAAAAGAACAGTGCTTTTTACATGGTGGAAACTGTAGAAATTTGCACCACAAAGGGACCGGGGGTAATTGTGCAGGAAACAAAGAAAGCTAGCAGATTCTGGGTCAGTCACGGAATCAAGGGTTCGGCTTCAGATTCGTCAAGTTTAAGGCAACACCGACACAGATCAGGGGTTTCAGTAGCAATGGAGCTGGGGTGAGGGGGAGACAAGCAACATTTTAGAGATTGGAATTCCTGGTGTTTGTGATTGTGTGGATGTCTGATCAGGAGGTCACCTTGGGGTCAGATATAACAGCAATATTGGAAAGAATGTAGTTCTATCTCAGATATTTCCCAGTGGGAGGGAGGGGCTCAGCAGTAAGGGAAAGGAATTTGTAATAGCAACTGAAGGCAATGGTTTTAACCATTACAATGTTTCATTGGAGAAAACTGCAGCTAATCGAATAGTGGGAGCGTGGTAAGCAGTTTGATAACTGAGTAACAGTGAAGTAATGGAGAGGGATGTTGGGGAGGGAGAGCTGGGCAGTGTCAGTGTACATGTGAAACCTAACACGGTGCTTTTCGACAATGTCACCTCCTGGCCGTATGTAGGTAATAAAAAGGAGAGTCCAAGGATAGATCCTTCGATTCCCTACAGTGTGGAAACAGTCCATTCGACCCAACAAATCCATACCGACCCTCCGAAGAGGAACGCATCCAGACCCATATCCTATGTTTACCAGTGGTTGATGCACCTAACGCTATAGGCAATTTAGCATGGCCATTTCACCGAACCTGCACATCTTTGGACTGTGGGAAGAAACCGGAGCACCCGGAGGAAACTCAAGCAGACACTGGGAGAATGTGCAAACTCCACACAGACAGTCGCCCGAGTCTGGAATTGAACCTGGGTCCCTGGTGCTGTGAGGCAGCAGTGCTCACCATTGAGCCACTGTGCTGGCCAACTCTTGAGGGACACCACATGCAATGAATTCAGAAAGGAAATCAGAGAGGTTATCACAGCTACAGAAGTTACCATTGTCTAGGAGTGTCTGCCTACCGAGTCAATATGGGTGGAAATTAGAAACAGTAAGGGAGCAGTCACCTCATTAGGGGTTTCCTACAGGCCCACCAACAGCAGCAGGGAGATTGAAGAAAGCATAGGTCGGCAGATTTTGGTAAAGAGTGAATGTAATAGGGTTGTTGTAATGGGTGACTTTAACTTTCCCAATATTGATTGGAACCTCCTTCGAGCAGATGGTTTGGAAGGAGTTGTTTTTGTAAGGTGTGTTCATGAGGGTTTCCTAACTCAGCACATTGACAGGCCGACGAGGGAGAGACCATTTTGATTTTGGTGCTCGGCAATGAGCTGGGGCAGATATTGCGGTGGGAGAGCATTTTGGTGATCGTGACCACAACTGCCTCACATTCTACATAGCTATGGAGAAGGAGAGAAGCAGGCACAATGGGAGTATATTTAATTGGGGAAAAGGAAACTATGATACTATCAGACGTGAGTTGGGAACCATGGACTGGGAGCAATTGCTCCATGGAAAGGCCACTATAGACATGTGGAGACGGTTTAAGGAACAGTTGTTGCGAGTGATGCATAAATGTGTTCCTCTGAGACAGGCAAGAAAGGATAAGATAAAGGAACCTTGGATGAAGAGAGCGGAGAAGCTTCTTTTCAAAAGAAAGAAGGCAGCTTACGTAAGGTGGAGGAAGCAAGGGTCTTGCTCAGCTCGTGAGGATTACAGGCAGGCGAGGAAGGAGCTCAAAAATGGTCTGAGGAGAGCCAGGAGGGGCTTGGTAGGAAGTACTAGGGAGAATTCAAAGGCATTTTACACGTATGTGAGGAGTAAGCGAATGATCAAAGAAAGAGTCGGGCCAATCAGGGATAGCATAGGGAACTTGTGTATAGAGTCTGAGGAGGTAGGGGAAGCCCTAAATGAGTTTTTTGCTTCTGCCTTTACTAAAGAAGGACCTTGTAGTGAATGAAACCATTGAGAAGCAGGTAAGCATGCTGGATCAGATAGAGATTGAGGAAGCTGATGTGCTGAAAATTTTGACAAACATTAAGATTGACAAGTCACCAGGGCCAGACCAGATTTGTCCTCGGCTGCTTTGGGAAGTAAGAAATGTGATTGCTTCGCTGCTTGCGAAGATCCTTACATCCTCGCTCTCCATTGTAGTCGTACCTGAGGACTGGAGGGAGGCAAATGTAATTCCTCTCTTCAAGAAAGGAAATAGGGAAATCCCCGGCAATTTACAGACCAGTAAGTCTCACATCTGTCGTCTGTAAGGTGTTAGAAAGGATTCTGAGGGATAGGATTTTTGACCATCTGGAAGAGCATGGCTTGATTAAATGCAGTCAACACGGCTTTGTGAGGGTCAGGTCATGCCTCACCAACCTTACTGAGTTCTTTGAGGATGTTACTAGGCAAGTTGATGAGAGTCGAGCTGTGGATGTGGTGTATATGGACTTCAGTAAGGCATTTGATAAGGTTCCCCGTGGTAGGTTCGTTAAGAAGGTCACGAGGAATGGGATACAGGGAAATTTAGCTGTCTGGATACAGAATTAGCTGGCCAACAGAAGACAGCGAGTGGTAGTAGAAGGAAAATATTCTGCCTGGAAGTCTGTGGTGAGTGGTGTTCCACAGGGCTCTGTCCTTGGGCCTCTACTGTTTGTAATTTTTATTAATGACTTGAATGAGGGGATTGAAGGATGGGTCAGCAAGTTTGCAGACAACACAAAGGTTGGAAGTGTCATTGACAGTATAGAGGGCTGTTGTTGGCTGCAGCGGGACACTGATAGGATGCAGAGATGGGCTGAGAGGTGGCAGATGGAGTTCAACCTGGATAAATGCATTTTGGAAGGTCAAATTTGAAAGCTGAGTACAGGATTAAAGACAGGATTCTTGGCAGTGTGGAGGAACAGAGGGATCTTGGTGTGCAGGTACATAGATCCCTTAAAATAGCTACCCAAGTGGACAGGGTTGTTAAGAAAGCATATGTTGTTTTGGCTGTCATTAACATGAGGATTGTGTTTAAGAGTCGTGAGATCTTGATGCAGCTCTATAAAACTTTGGTTAGAACGCACTTGGAATTCTGTGTCCAGTTCTGGTCGCCCTATTATAGGAAAGATGCGGATGCTTTGGAGACGGTTGAGAGGAGGTTTACCAGGATGCAGCCTGGAATGGAGGGCTTATCTAACAAAAAGAGGTTGACTCAGCTCGGACTTCTTTCAGTGGAAAAAAAGAAGGAAGACAGGGGACCTAATTGAGGTGTACAAGATAATGAGAGGTATAGATAGAGTTGATAGCCAGAGACTTTTTCTCCCAAGGCAGAAGTTGTTAACACGAGGGGTCATAGTTCTAAGCTGTTTGGCGGAAAGTATAGAGGGGATGTCAGAAGCTGGTTCTTAACGCAGAGAGCTGTGAGAGCATGGAATGCATTGCAAGCAGCAGTTGTGGAAACAAGGTCATTGGGGATATTTAAGAGATTGCTGGACATGCATATGGTCACAGACATTTGAGGGATCGTACATTAGGTTTACCTTACTTGAGGATCAATGTTCGGCACAACATCGTGGGCTGAAGGGTCTGTTCTGTGCTGTGCTGTTCTATGTCCTATGAAGTGTATCTGTACCTTTTGACCATCTGCACCCTGCACTGACAGATAGTGCTCCCTCAATACCTTAGAAACCATCCCCTCAGTATGTTTATCCCCAAAACACCTCGACAGAACATTCATGCCCTCAAAACCTCAGAAAGCAAACCTGTTGCCCCCTTGGACCATGATCATTCCCAAACCTGTTCTCAGTGTAATGACCCACAGTCGCCCCAAGATTGGAGCCCAGGGCCCAGAACATTATTTGAGTCTCTGGATTGATCATAGAATGTGGAAGCAGGCCATTCGGCCTATCAGGTTCACACTGACCCTCAGCAGAGCATCCCACCCTACCCCATCTATCCCTGGATCCCTTCATTTCCTCTGGCTAACCCACCTCGCCTGCACATCCTTGGACAGTGAGATGGAACGGGAGCACCCGGAGGCTGACACGGGGAGAATGTGCCAACTCCACACAGACAGTCGCCCGAGGCTGGAATCGAACCCGGGTGGGGTGAGGCAACACTGACCCCCCGTGACAATCCCACCACCTCCTCCCCGTTGATGACCGTTTGATGTTTGTACCCGGGGAGTATCTAACTTGTCTAGCGCTTATTTAAGCAAGATTAGGGAAAAGGGCAATGCCTCCACAAGCTCAAGATGCTTGGTCCCCCTCGAAAAAATATTTATATCAATTTCTAAAAGAGACTTTATTCACAAAAAAACTTTACGTACAAAAATAGTCACTAAAGTTCGGTTTGGTACAGTCTTTACAACAAGGCTTTGCCACGACATATATCCTCCCCTTGGCTGATTAACTGAAATGTTAGCTCTGAGCTATTCCTTCTGAATTAACATCACAAAGTTACATTGAGAAGGATCTTTGTGAAGTGCCTGTGTTCTGTATCTGTTTTCCCATGTACCCCGCCCTCCGAATACAATACCTTACAAAGCCTTAAACCTGTTTGTCAACTTTCAGCAGAAGCAGCCTCAGGGCATTCAACACAGACTGAATTACACAGTGACGCTTGGATCAGGTCAAATTCTCAAGCAAACACATGTTGGGGAAATTCAGCAGCTTTCAGCAGGTAGCAACGGTGAAGAGAGAGAGGAACAATACGCATTTCAAGTGACCCTTCCTCAAAACGGTCTGTTCTGAAGGAACTTTCCCGCAGAAATCACTGGATTGAAAGGTGAACTGTCTCTCTGTCTCTTTCTCCCTCCCCCTTCAGAGATGCTGCCGGACATGCGGAGTTTCTTCAGCAATCTCTGTATTGATGGTTCAGGTCTCCAGCGCGTCCGTACAGATTGATTTTAGTGTTGAATTCTCAAGCTTGCTCTATTAAAGGGATTGAATCCCTCTGCTACAAAGGAGGGTCAGTTACCACAGCTAACAGGTTCGTGATGCCAACACTATTGGCTCAATATCTATCATGTCTGAAATTACCATGAAGGCCCCAGCTTCTCAACCTCGCCCCTCACCTGAGGTGTGTGACCCACCAGGCCTCTCTCTTTGACAAGACAACAGCTCTCGGGTCCTCCTGGTCTATATTAACTTCCCAACTTTAAAAGGGCACTCCAGTAAGAGAGCTCTTTACATGGTTCAGGTCAAAATCCTGGAGCTACCTCCCTAACATCACTGGGGGACACCCAAGGACTGCAGCAGGAGAGTACAGCTCACTCCCATCTTCCAGGCAACTATTAGAGGGTGTGGGAATCACATACATGCCACATTTGAAAATAAGTTTTATAACAGGGTCACGGTGGATGGTCACTAACTCTGTTTCATTACCTGTGTTGAAATCAGCATAATGAAGAAGCTGAGGGTGGGTTGAAAATGACAATGATAGCCTTTCGTAGGTTGGTGTTTATTAGAGTTTGTATCGACAGTATGAATGTTTGAGCACTTATTCAAGGGCATGCAGGTAGCTGCCAGAGGAAGTGATGGGGGCTGGTACATTTGCGACATTTAAAAGCATCAGGATGAGTATGTGAACAGGAAGGGTTTAGAGGGATATCAGCCAAGTGCTAGCAAATGGAATGAAATGAGATGAGAATATCTGGTTGGTATGGACGAGTTGGACAGGAGGGTCCATTACCAAGCTGTGCACCTCTGTGACTCTGTGCCTCTGAATAGTCTATTACAGAGGCTTTCAGACAGGGTTTGGTTTGTGTGTCTCTCTCATGCTTCCTCAGAATCTGCAAACCCCATGTCTCCAAATTTCCACAAGACTATGAAATAGAAAAAAAGAGGGTCAGAGCTGAGGGAGTGCAGCTTTGTCAGAGGGTGAGTGCTGAGGGAGTGCTGCACTGTCAGAGGGTCAGTATTGAGGGAGCGCTGGACTGTCTGAGGGTCAGTACTGACGGAGTGCTGCACTGTCAGAGGGTCAATACTGAGGGAGTGCTGCACTGTCAGAGGGTCAGTATTGAGGGAGTGCTGCACTGTCAGAGGGTCAGTGCTGAGGGACTGCTGCACTGTCAGAGGGTCAGTACTGAGGGAGTGCTGCACTTTCAGAGGGTCAGTACTGAGGGAGTGTCACACTATCGGAGGGTCAACACTGAGGGAGTGCTGCACTGTCGGAGGGTCAGTACTGAGGGAGTGCTGCACTGTCAGAGGGTCAGTGCTGGTGGAGTGCTGCACTGTCAGAGGGTCGGTGCTGACGGAGTGTCACACTTTCAGAGGCTCAGTACTGAGGGAGTGCTGCACTGTCAGAGGGCCAGTACTGAGGGAGTGCTGCACTATCAGAGGGACAGTACTGAGGGAGTGTCACACTGTCAGAGGGTCAACACTGAGGGAGTGCTGCACTGTCGGAGGGTCAGCACTGAGGGAGTGCTGCATTGTCAAAGGGTTAGTACTGAGGGAGTGCTGCACTGTCGGAGGGTCAACACTGATGCTGTGCTGCACTGCCCGAGGGTCAGTACTGAGGGAGTGCTGTACTGTCAGATGGTCAGTACAGAGGGAGTGCAGCACTGTCAGAGGGTCAGTACTGATGGAGTGTTGCACAGGTCACAGGGTCAGTGCTGAGGGAGTGTTGCACGGTCGGAGGGTCAACACTAAGGGAGTGCTGCACTATCAGATGGTCAGTACTAAGGGAGTGCTGCACTGTCAGAGGGCCAGTACTGAGGGAGTGCTGCACTGTCAGAGGGTCAGTACTGAGGGAGTGCAGCGCTGTCAGATGGTCAGTACTGAGGGAGTGCTGCACTGTCATATGGCCAGTACTGAGTGATTGCTGCACTGTCAGAGGGTCAGTACTGAGGGAGTGGTGCATTCTCAGTGGGTTAGTACTGAGGGAGCGCTACACTGTCAGAATGTCAGAACTAAAGGAGTGCTGCACTGTCAAAGAGCTGCACTGTCAGAGTGTCAGTACTGAGGGAGTGCTTTACTGTCAGAGGGTCGGGACTGAGGGAGTGATGCACTGTCAGAGGGTTAGTACTGAGGGAGTGGTGCATTCTCAGAGGGTTAGTACTGAGGGAGCGCTACACTGTAAGAATGTCAGTACTAAAGGATCGCTGCACTGTCAAAGAGCTGCACTGTCAGAGGGTCAGCAGTGAGAGAGAGCTGCACTGTCAGTGGGTCAGTACGGAGGGAGTGCTGCACCGTCAGAGGGACAGTGCTGAGGGAGTGCTGCACTGTCAGAGGGTCAGTACTGAGGGAGTGCTGCAGTGTCAGAGGGTCAATGCTGAGTGAGTGCTGCACTGTCAGAGGGTCAGTACTGCGGGAGAGCTGCACTATCAGCGGGTCAGTACAGAGAGAGTGCTGCACTGTCAGAAGGTCAAACTAAGGGAGTGTTGCACTGTCGGAAGGTCAGTACTGACGGAGTGCTGCACTGTCAGAGGGTCAGTACTGAGGGAGTGGTGCACTGTCAGAGGGTCAGTAGTGAGGGAGTGCTGCACTGTCAGAGCGTCAGTACAGAGGGAGTGCTGCACAGTCAGAGGTTCAGTACTGAGGGAATGCTGCAAAGTCAGAGGGTCAGTACTAAGGGAGTGCTGCACTGTCAGAGGGTCAGTGCTGAGGGAGTGCTGTACTGTCAGCGGGTCAGTACTGACGGAGTGCTGCACTGTCAGAGGGTCAGTACTGAGGGAGTGCTGCACTGTCAGAGGGTCAGTATTGAGGGAGTGCTGCACTGTCAGAGGGTCAGTACTGAGGGAGTGCTGCACTGTCAGAGTGTCAGTACTGATTGAGTGCTGCACTGTCAGAGGGTCAGTACTGACGGAGTGCTGCACTTTCAGAGGGTCAGTACTGAGGGAGTGCTGCACTGTCAGATGGTCAGTACTGAGGGAGTACTGCAGGGTCAGAGGGTCAGTACTGAGGGCCTGTCACACTGTCGAAGGGTCAACACTGAGGGAGTGCTGCACTTCGGAGGGGCTGTACTGACGGAGTGCTGCACTGTCAGAGGGTCAGTGCTGAGAGAGTGCTGCACTGTCAGAGGGTCAGTGCTGAGGGAATGTCACACTGTCAGAGGGTCAGTACTGAGGGAGTGCTGCACAGTCGTAGGGTCAGTACTGAGGGAGTGCTGCACTTTCAGAGGGTCAGTGCTGTGGGAGTGTCACACTGTCAGAGGGTCAACACTGAGGGAGTGCTGCACTGTCATAGGGTCAGTACTGAGGGAGTGCTGCACTGTCGGAGGGTCAACACTGATGGCGTGCTGCACTGTCCGAGGGTCAGTACTGAGGGAGTGCTGCACTGTCAGATGGTCAGTACAGAGGGAGTGCAGCACGGTCAGAGGGTCAGTACTGAGGGAGTGCTGCACAGGTCACAGGGTTAGTTCGGAGCGAGTGCTGCACTGTCAGATGGTCAGTACTGAGGGAGTGCTGCAATGTCAGAGGGTCAGTACTCAGGGAGTGTTGCATTGTCAAAGGGTCAGTACTGAGGGAGTGCTGCACTGTCGGAGGGTCAACACTGATGCCTTGCTGCACTGTCCGAGGGTCAGTACTGAGAGAGTGCTGCACTATCAGATGGTCAGTACAGAGGGAGTGCAGCACTGTCAGAGGGTCAGTACTGAGGGAATGCTGCACAGCTCACAGTGTCTGTGCTGAGGGAGTGTTGCACTGTCGGAGGGTCAACACTAAGGGATTGCTGCAGTATCAGATGGTCAGTACTGAGGGAGTGCTGCACTGTCAGAGGGCCAGTACTGAGGGAGTGCTGCACTGTCAGAGGGTCAGTGCTGAGGGAGTGCAGTACAGTCAGTGGGTCAGTGCTGAGGGAGTACTGCACTGTCACAGGGTCAGTGCTGAGGGAGTGCTGCACTGTAAGAGGGTCAGTGCTGAGGGAGTGCTGCACTGTCATATGGCCAGTACTGAGGGATTGCTGCACTGTCAGAGGGTCAGTGCTGAGGGAGTGCAGTACAGTCAGTGGGTCAGTGCTGAGGGAGTACTGCACTGTCACAGGGTCAGTGCTGAGGGAGTGCTGCACTGTAAGAGGGTCAGTGCTGAGAGAGTGCTGCACTGTCAGAGGGTCAGTGCTGAGGGAATGTCACACTGTCAGAGGGTCAGTATTGAGAGAGTGCTGCACTGTAAAAGGGTCAGTACTGAGAGAGTGTTGCACTGTCAGTTGGTCAGTACTGAGGGATTGCTGCACTGTCAGAGGGTCAGTACTGAGGGAGTGCTGCACTGTCATATGGCCAGTACTGAGGGATTGCTGCACTGTCAGAGGGTCAGTACTGAGGGAGCGGTGCATTCTCAGAGGGTTAGTACTGAGGGAGCACTACATTGTAAGAATGTCAGAGCTAAAGGAGCGTTGCACTGTCAAAGAGTTGCACTGCCAGAGGGTCAGTATTGACGGTGTGCTGCGCTGTCACAGGGTCAGTACTGAGGGAGTGCTGCACTGTCATATGGCCAGTACTGAGGGATTGCTGCACTGTCAGAGGGTCAGTACTGAGAGAGTGGTGCATTCTCAGTGAGTTAGTACTGAGGGAGCGCTACACTGTCAGAATGTCAGAACTAAAGGAGTGCTGCACTGTCAAAGAGCTGCACTGTCAGAGTGTCAGTATTGAGGGTGTACCGCACTGTCAGAGGGTCAGTACTGAAGGAGTGCTGCACTGTCAGAGGGTCAGTACTGAGGGAGTGCTGCACTGTCAGAGGGTCAGGACTGAGGGAGTGCTGCACTGTCAGAGGGTCAGTATTGAGGGAGTGCTGCACTGTCAGAGTGTCAGTATTGACGGAGTGCTGCACTATCAGAGTGTCAGTACTGAGGGAGGACTGCACTGTCAGAGGGTCAGTACTGAGGGCGTGTCCCACTGTCGGAGGGTCAAGACTGAGGGAGTGCTGCACTTCGGAGGGTCAGTACCGAGGGAGTGCTGCACAGTCAGAGAGTCAGTGCTGAGGAAGTGCTGCACTGTCAGAGGGTCAGTGCTGAGGGAGTGTCACACTGTCAGAAGGTCGGTACTGACGGAGAGCTGCACTGTCAGAGGGTCAGGACTGAGGGAGTGCTGCACTGTCAGGTGGTCAGTATTGAGGGAGTGCTGCACTGTCAGAGGGTCAGTACTGAGGGAGCGGTGCATTCTAAGATGGTTAGTACTGAGGGAGCACTTCACTGTAAGAATGTCAGAGCTAAAGGAGCGCTGCACTGTCAAAGAGTTGCACTGCCAGAGGGTCAGTACTGAGGGTGTGCTGCGCTGTCAGAGGGTCAGTACTGAGGGAGTGCTGCACTGTCATATGGCCAGTAATGAGGGATTGCTGCACTGTCAGAGGGTTAGTACTGAGGAAGTGATGTATTCTCAGTGAGTTAGTACTGAGGGAGCGCTACACTGTCAGAATGTCAGAACTAAAGGAGTGCTGCACTGTCAAAGAGCTGCACTGTCAGAGTGTCAGTATTGAGGGTGTACCGCACTGTTACACGGTCGGTATGAGGGGAGTGTCACTCTGTCAGTTGGTCAGTACTGAGGAAGTTCTGCACTTTGTGAGCGTCAGAACTGAGGAAGTGCTGCACTGTCAGAGTGTCAGTACTGAGGGAATGCTGTACTCTCAGAGGGTCGGGTCTGAGGGAGTACTGCACTGTCAGATGGTCAGTACTGAGGGAGTGCCGCACTGTCAGAGGGTCAGTGCTGCATGAGTGCTGCACTGTCAGAGTTTCAGTACTGCGGGAGTGCTGCACTGTCAGAGGGTCAGTACTGAGAGAGTGCTGCACTGTCAGAGAGTCAAACTGAGGGAGTGCTGCACTGTCAGAGTGTCAGGACTGAGGGAGTGCTGCACTGTCAGAGGGTCAGTATTGAGGGAGTGCTGCACTGTCAGAGGGTCAGTACTGACGGAGTGCTGCACTATCAGAGTGTCAGTGCTGAGGGAGGACTGCACTGTCAGAGGGTCAGTACTGAGGGCGTGTCCCACTGTCGGAGGGTCAACACTGAGGGAGTGCTGCACTTCGGAGGGTCAGTACTGAGGGAGTGCTGCACAGTCAGAGAGTCAGTACTGAGTGAGTGCTGCACAGTCAGAAGTTAGTACTGATGGAGTGCTGCACTGTCAGAGGGTCAGTGCTGAGGGAGTGTCACACTGTCAGAAGGTCGGTACTGACGGAGTGTTGCACTGTCATATGGCCAGTAATGAGGGATTGCTGCACTGTCAGAGGGTTAGTAGTGAGGAAGTGATGCATTCGCAGTGGGTTAGTACTGAGGGAGCGCTACACTGTCAGAATGTCAGAACTAAAGGAGTGCTGCACTGTCAAAGAGCTGCACTGTCAGAGTGTCAGTATTGAGGGTGTACCGCACTGTTACACGGTCGGTATGGGGGGAGTGCCACTCTGTCAGTTGGTCAGTACTGAGGAAGTTCTGCACTTTGTGAGCGTCAGTACTGAGGGAATGCTGTACTGTCAGAGGGTCGGGTCTGAGGGAGTACTGCACTGTCAGATGGTCAGTAATGAGGGAGTGCTGCACTGTCAGAGGGTCAGTGCAGCGTGAGTGCTGCACTGTCAGAGGTTCAGTACTGCGGGAGTGCTGCACTGTCAGAGTGTCAGTACTGAGGGAGTGCTGCACTGTCAGAGGGTCAGTGCTGAGGGAGCGTCACACTGTCAGAGGGTCAACACTGAGGGAGTGCTGCACTGTCAGACGGTTAGTACTGAGGGTGTGGTGCATTCTGAGAGGGTTAGTACTGAGGGAGCGCTACACTGTAAGAATGTCAGAACTAAAGTATCGCTGCACTGTCAAAGAGCTGCACTGTCAGAGGGTCAGTACTGAGAAAGTGCTGCACTGTAAGAGGGTCAGTACGGAGGGAGTGCTGCACTGTCAGAGGGACAGTGCTGAGGGAGTGCTGCACTGCCAGAGGGTCAGTAAAGAGGGAGTGCTGCACTGTCAGATGGTCAGTACTGAGGGAGAGCTGCACTGTCAGAGGGTCAGTGCTGCGTGAGTGCTGCACTGTCTGAGGGTCAGTACTGCGGGAGTGCTGCACTGTCAAAGGGTCAGTACTGCGAGAGTGCTGCACTGTCAGAAGGTCAAACTGAGGGAGTGCTGCACTGTCAGAGGGTCATTACTGAGGGAGTGCTGCACTGTCAGAGGGTCAGTGCTGAGGGAGTGTCGCACTGTCAGAGGGTCAACACTGAGGGAGTGCTGCACTGTCAGAGGATCAGTACTGAGGGAGTGCTGCACTGTCAGAGGGTCAGTACTGAGGGAGTGCTGCACTGTCAGAGCGTCAGTACAGAGAGAGTGCTGCACAGTAAGAGGGTCAGTACTGACGGAGTGCTGCAATGTCAGAGGGTCAGTACTGAGGGAGTGCTGCACTGTCAGAGGGTCAGTGCTGAGGGAGTGCTGCACGGTCAGATGGTCAGTATTGAGGGAGTGCTGCGCTGTCAGAAGGTCGGTACTGACGGGGTGCTGCACTGTCAGAGGGTCAGGACTGAGGGGGTGCTGCACTGTCAGAGGGTCAGAATTGAGGGAGTGTTGCACTTCAGAGGGTCAGTACTGAGGGCGTGTCCAACTGTCGGAGGGTCAACACTGAGGGAGTGCTGCACTTCGGAGGGTCAGTACTGAGGGAGTACTGCACTGTCAGAGGGTCAGTGCTGAGGGAGCGCTGCACTGTCAGAGGGTCAGTGCTGAGGGAGTGTCACACTGTCAGAGGGTCAACACTGAGGGAGTGCTGCACTGTCGGAGGGTCAGTACTGAGGGAGTGCTGCACTGTCAGAGGGTGAGTACTGAGGGAGTGCTGCACTGTCGGAGGGTCAACACTAATGGCGTGCTGCACTGTCCGAGGGTCAGTACTGAGGCAGTGCTGCATTGTCAGATGATCAGTACAGAGGGAGTGCAGCACGGTCAAAGGGTCAGTATTGAGAGAGTGCAGCACAGGTCACAGGGTCAGTTCGGAGGGAATGCAGCACTGTCAGAGGGTCAGTACTGAGGGAATGCTGCATTGTCAAAGGGTCAGTACTGAGGGAGTGCTGCACTGTCAGAAGGTCAGTACTGAGGGAGTGCTGCACTGTCCGAGGGTAAGTACTGAGGGAATGCTGCACTGTCAGATGGTCAGTACAGAGCGAGTGCAGCACGGTCAGAGGGTCAGTACTGAGGGAGTGCTGCACAGGTCACAGGGTCAGTTCGGATGGAGTGCTGCACTGTCAGATGGTCACTATTGAGGTAGTGCTACAATGTCAGAGTGTCAGTACTGAGGGAGTGCTGCACTGTCAGAGGGACAGTGCTGAGGGAGTGTCACACTGTCAGAGCGTCAACACTGAGGGAGTGCTGCACTTTCGGAGGGTCAGTACTGAGGGAGTGCTGCACAGTCAGAGAGTCAGTACTGCGGAAGTGCTGCACTGTCAGAGGGTCTGTACTGCGGGAGTGCTGCACAGTCAGAGGGTCAGTACTGACGGAGTGCTGCAATGTCAGATCGTCAGTACAGAGGGAGTGCAGCACGGTCAGAGGGTCAGTACTGAGGGAGTGCTGCACAGGTCACAGGGTTAGTTCGGAGGGAGTGCTGCACTGTCAGATGGTCAGTACTGAGGGAGTGCTGCACTGTCGGAGGGTCAGTACTGAGGGAGTGCTGCACTGTCATAGGGTCAGTACTGAGGGAGTGCTGCACTGTCGGAGGGTCAACACTGATGGCGTGCTGCACTGTCCGAGGGTCAGTACTGAGGGAGTGCTGCACTTCAGATGGTCAGTACAGAGGGAGTGCAGCACGGTCAGAGGGTCAGTACTGAGGGAGTGCTGCACAGGTCACAGCGTTAGTTCGGAGCGAGTGCTGCACTGTCAGATGGTCAGTACTGAGGGAGTGCTGCAATGTCAGAGGGTCAGTACTCAGGGAGTGTTGCATTGTCAAAGGGTCAGTACTGAGGGAGTGCTGCACTGTCGGAGGGTCAACAATGATGCATTGCTGCACTGTCCGAGGGTCAGTACTGAGAGAGTGCTGCACTGTCAGATGGTCAGTACAGAGGAAGTGCAGCACTGTCAGAGGGTCAGTACTGAGGGAATGCTGCACAGGTCACAGGGTCTGTGCTGAGGGAGTGTTGCACTGTCGGAGGGTCAACACTAAGGGAGTGCTGCACTATCAGATGGTCAGTACTGAGGGAGTGCTGCACTGTCAGAGGGCCAGTACTGAGGGAGTGCTGCACTGTCAGAGGGTCAGTGCTGACGGAGTGCAGCACAGTCAGTGGGTCAGTGCTGAGGGAGTACTGCACTGTCACAGGGTCAGTGCTGAGGGAGTGCTGCACTGTAATAGGGTCAGTGCTGAGGGAGTGCTGCACTGTCAGAGGGTCAGTATTGAGAGAGTGCTGCACTGTAAGAGGGTCAGTACTGAGAGAGTGTTGCACTGTCAGATGGTCAGTACTGAGCGAGTGCTGCACTGTCATATGGCCAGTACTGAGGTATTGCTGCACTGTCAGAGGGTCAGTACTGAGGGATTGCTGCACTGTCAGAGGGTCAGTACTGACGGAGCGGTGCATTCTCAGAGGGTTAGTACTGAGGGAGCACTACACTGTAAGAATGTCAGAGCTAAAGGAGCGCTGCACTGTCAAAGAGTTGCACTGCCAGAGTGTCAGTACTGAGGGTGTGCTGCGCTGTCAGAGGGTCAGTACTGAGGGAGTGGTGCATTCTCAGTGGGTTAGTACTGAGGGAGCGCTGCACTGTCAGAATGTCAGAACTAAAGGAGTGCTGCACTGTCAAAGAGCTGCACTGTCAGAGTGTCAGTATTGAGGGTGTACCGCACTGTCAGAGGGTCAGTACTGAAGGAGTGCCGCACTGTCAGAGGGTCAGTACTAAGGGAGTGCTGCACTGTCAGAGGGTCAGTACTGACGGAGTGCTGCACTGTCAGAGGGTCAGTACTGAGGGAGTGCTGCACTGTCAGAGGGTCAGTGCTGAGGGAGTGCTGCACTGTCAAAGGGTCAGTGATGGGGGAGTGTCACTCCATCAGAGGGTCAGTACTGAGGGAGTGCTGCACAGTCAGAGGGTAAATACTGAGGGAGTGCTGCACTGTCAGAGAGTCAGTGCTGAGCGAGTGTCACACTGTCAGTGGGTCAACACTGAGGGAGTGCTGCACTGTCGGAGGGTCAGTACTGAGGGAGTGCTGCACTGTCAGAGGGTCAGTACTGCGGGATTGCTGCACTGTCAGAGGGTCAGTACTGCGGGAGTGCTGCACTGTCAGAGCGTCAGTCCTGAGGGAGCGCTGCACAGTCAGAGTGTCAGGACTGACGTAGTGCTGCAATGTCAGAGGGTCAGTACTGAAAGAGTGCTGCACTGTCAGAGGGTGAGTACTGAGGGAGTGCTGCAATGTCGGAGGGTCAACACTAATAGCGTGCTGCACTGTCCGGGTGTCAGTACTGAGGGAGTGCTGCACTGTAAGATGATCAGTACAGAGGGAGAGCAGCACGGTCAGAGGGTCAGTATTGAGGGAGTGCTGCACAGGTCACAGGGTCAGTTCGGAGGGAGTGCTGCACTGTCAGAGTGTCAGTACTGACGGAGTGCTGCACTGTCAGAGTGTCAGTACTGAGGGAGGACTGCACAGTCAGAGGGTCAGTACTGAGGGCGTGTCCCACTGTCGGAGTGTCAACACTGAGGGAAAGCTGCACATCGGAGGGTCAGTACTGAGGGAGTGCTGCAATTTCAGAGGGTCAGTACTGAGGGAATGCTGCATTGTCAGAGGGTCAGTATTGAGAGAGTGCTGCACTGCAAGAGTGTCAGTACTGAGAGAGTGTTGCACTGTCAGATGGCCAGTACTGAGGTATTGCTGCACTGTCAGAGGGTCAGTACTGAGGGATTGCTGCACTGTCAGAGGGTCAGTACTGACGGAGCGGTGCATTCTCAGAGGGTTAGTACTGAGGGAGCACTACACTGTAAGAAAGTCAGAGCTAAAGGAGCGCTGCAGTGTCAAAGAGTTGCACTGCCAGAGGGTCAGTACTGGGGGTGTGCTGCGCTGTCAGAGGGTCAGTACTGAGGGAGTGGTGCATTCTCAGTGGGTTAGTACTGAGGGAGCGCTGCACTGTCAGAATGTCAGATCTAAAGGAGTGCTGCACTGTCAAAGAGCTACACTGTCAGATTGTCAGTATTGAGGGTGTACCGCACTGTCAGAGGGTCAGTACTGAAGGAGTGCTGCACTGTCAGAGGGTCAGTACTGAGGGAGTGCTGCACTGTCAGAGGGTCAGAACTGAGGGAGTGCTGCACTGTCAGAGGGTCAGTATTGAGGGAGTGCTGCACTGTCAGAGGGTCAATACTGACGGAGTGCTGCACTGTCAGAGTGTCAGTACTGAGGGAGGACTGCACAGTCAGAGGGTCAGTACTGAGGGTGTGTCCCACTGTCGGAGGGTCATCACTGAGGGAATGCTGCACTGTCGGAGGGTCAGTACTGAGGGAGTGCTGCACAGTCAGAACGTCAGTACTGAGGGAGTGCTGCACTGTCAGAGGGTCAGTGCTGAGGGAGTGTCACACTGTCAGAAGGTCGGTACTGACGGAGTCCTGCACTGTCAGAGGGTCAGGACTGAGGGAGTGCTGCACTGTCAGAGGGTTAGTATTGAGGGAGTTCTGCACTGTCAGAGGATCAGTACTGAGGGCGTGTCCCACTGTCGGAGGGTCAACACTGAGGGAGTGCTGCAATTCGGAGTGTCAGTACTGAGGGAGTACTGCACTGTCAGAGGGTCAGGACTGAGGGAGTACTGCACTGTCAGAGGGTCAGTACTAAAGGCGTGTCCCACTGTCGGAGGGTTAACACAGAGGGAGTGCTGCACTTCGGAGCGTCAGTACTGAGGGAGTGCTGCACTGTCAGAGGGTCAGTGCTGAGGGAGTGCTGCACTGTCAGAGGGTCAGTGATGGGGAGTGTCACTCCATCAGAGGGTCAGTACGGAGGGAGTGCTGCACAGTCAGAGGGTCAGTACTGCGGGAGTGCTGCACTGTCAGAGCGTCAGTACTGAGGGAGCGCTGCACAGTCAGAGGGTCAACACTGAGGGAGTGCTGCACTGTCGGAGGGTCAGTACTGAGGGAGTGCTGCACTGTCAGAGGGTCAGTACTGCGGGAGTGCTGCACTGTCAGAGGGTCAGTACTGCGGGAGTGCTGCACTGTCAGAGCGTCAGTACTGAGGGAGCGCTGCACAGTCAGAGGGTCAGTACTGAGGGAGTGCTGCACTGTCAGAGGGTCAGCGCTGAGGGAGTGCTGCACTGTCAGAGGGCCAGTATTGAGGGAGTGCTGCACTGTCAGAGGGTCAGTACTGACGTAGTGCTGCACTGTCAGAGTGTCAGTACTGAGGGAGTGCTGCACTGTCAGAGGGTCAGTACTGAGGGAGTGTCACACTGTCAGAGGGTCAACACTGAGAGAGTGCTGCACTGTCGGAGGGTCAGGACTGAGGGAGTGCTGCACTGTCAGAGAGTCAGTACTGAGAGAGTGCTGCACTGTCAGAGGGTCAGTGCTGAGGGAGTGTCACACTGTCAGAGGGTCAACACTGAGAGAGTGCTGCACAGTCGGAGGGTCAAAACTGAGAGAGTGCTGCACTGTCAGAGTGTCAGTACTGATGGAGGACTGCACAGTCAGAGGGTCAGTACTGAGGGCGTGTCCCACTGTCGGACGGTCAGCATTGAGGGAAAGCTGCACTTCGGAGGGTCAGTACTGAGGGAGTGCTGCAATGTCAGAGGGTCAGTACTGAGGGAATGCTGCATTGTCAAAGGGTCAGTACTGAGGGAGTGCTGCACTGTCAGAGGGTCAGTACTGAGGGAGTGCTGCACTGTCCGAGGGTCAGTACTGAAGGAGTGCTGCAATGTCAGCGGGTCAGTACAGAGGGAGTGCAGCACGGTCAGACGGTCAGTACTGAGGGAGTGCTACACAGGTCACAGGGTCAGTTCGGAGGCAGTGCTGCACTGTCAGATGGTCACTACTGAGATAGTGCTGCACAGTCAGAGGGTCAGTACTGAGGGAGTGCTGCACTGTCAGAGGGTCAGTGCTGAGGGAGTGTCACATTGTCAGAGGGTCAACACTGAGGGAGTGCTGCACTGTCGGAGGGTCAGTACTGAGGGAGTGCTGCACTGTCAGAGGGTCAGTACTGCGGGAGTGCTGCACTGTCAAGGGTCAGTACTGCGGGAGTACTGCACTGTCAGAGCGTCAGTACTGAGGGAGCGCTGCACAGTCAGAGGGTCAGTACTGAAGGAGTGCTGCAATGTCAGCGGGTCAGTACTGAGGGAGTGCTGCACTGTCAGATGATGAGTACTGAGGGAGTGCTGCACTGTCGGAGGGTCAACACTAATGGCGTGCTGCACTGTCCAAGGGTCAGTACTGAGGGAGTGCTGCACTGTCAGATGATCAGTACAGAGGGAGAGCAGCACGGTCAGAGGGTCAGTATTGCAGGAGTGCTGCACAGGTCACAGGGTCAGTTCGGAGGGTGTGCTGCACTGTCAGATGGTCAGTAATGAGGGAGTGCTGCAATGTCAGAGGGTCAGTACTGAGGGAATGCTGCATTGTCAAAGAATCAGTACTGAGGGAGTGCTGCACTGTCAGAGGGTCAGTGCTGAGGGAGTGCAGCACAGTCAGTGGGTCAATACTGACGGAGTGCTGCACTGTCAGAGTGTCAGTACTGAGGGAGGACTGCACAGTCAGAGGGTCAGTACTGACGGTGTGTCCCACTGTCGGAGGGTCATCACTGAGGGAATGCTGCACTGTCGGAGGGTCAGTACTGAGGGAGTGCTGCACAGTCAGAACGTCAGTACTGAGGGAGTGCTGCACTGTCAGAGGGTCAGTGCTGAGGGAGTGTCACACTGTCAGAAGGTCGGTACTGACGGAGTCCTGCACTGTCAGAGGGTCAGGACTGAGGGAGTGCTGCACTGTCAGAGGGTTAGTATTGAGGGAGTTCTGCACTGTCAGAGGATCAGTACTGAGGGCGTGTCCCACTGTCGGAGGGTCAACACTGAGGGAGTGCTGCAATTCGGAGTGTCAGTACTGAGGGAGTACTGCACTGTCATAGGGTCAGGACTGAGGGAGTACTGCACTGTCAGAGGGTCAGTACTAAAGGCGTGTCCCACTGTCGGAGGGTTAACACAGAGGGAGTGCTGCACTTCGGAGCGTCAGTACTGAGGGAGTGCTGCACTGTCAGAGGGTCAGTGCTGAGGGAGTGCTGCACTGTCAGAGGGTCAGTGATGGGGAGTGTCACTCCATCAGAGGGTCAGTACGGAGGGAGTGCTGCACAGTCAGAGGGTCAGTACTGCGGGAGTGCTGCACTGTCAGAGCGTCAGTACTGAGGGAGCGCTGCACAGTCAGAGGGTCAACACTGAGGGAGTGCTGCACTGTCGGAGGGTCAGTACTGAGGGAGTGCTGCACTGTCAGAGGGTCAGTACTGCGGGAGTGCTGCACTGTCAGAGGGTCAGTACTGCGGGAGTGCTGCACTGTCAGAGCGTCAGTACTGAGGGAGCGCTGCACAGTCAGAGGGTCAGTACTGAGGGAGTGATGCACTGTCAGAGGGTCAGCGCTGAGGGAGTGCTGCACTGTCAGAGGGCCAGTATTGAGGGAGTGCTGCACTGTCAGAGGGTCAGTACTGACGTAGTGCTGCACTGTCAGAGTGTCAGTACTGAGGGAGTGCTGCACTGTCAGAGGGTCAGTACTGAGGGAGTGTCACACTGTCAGAGGGTCAACACTGAGAGAGTGCTGCACTGTCGGAGGGTCAGGACTGAGGGAGTGCTGCACTGTCAGAGAGTCAGTACTGAGAGAGTGCTGCACTGTCAGAGGGTCAGTGCTGAGGGAGTGTCACACTGTCAGAGGGTCAACACTGAGAGAGTGCTGCACAGTCGGAGGGTCAAAACTGAGAGAGTGCTGCACTGTCAGAGTGTCAGTACTGATGGAGGACTGCACAGTCAGAGGGTCAGTACTGAGGGCGTGTCCCACTGTCGGACGGTCAGCATTGAGGGAAAGCTGCACTTCGGAGGGTCAGTACTGAGGGAGTGCTGCAATGTCAGAGGGTCAGTACTGAGGGAATGCTGCATTGTCAAAGGGTCAGTACTGAGGGAGTGCTGCACTGTCAGAGGGTCAGTACTGAGGGAGTGCTGCACTGTCCGAGGGTCAGTACTGAAGGAGTGCTGCAATGTCAGCGGGTCAGTACAGAGGGAGTGCAGCACGGTCAGACGGTCAGTACTGAGGGAGTGCTACACAGGTCACAGGGTCAGTTCGGAGGCAGTGCTGCACTGTCAGATGGTCACTACTGAGATAGTGCTGCACAGTCAGAGGGTCAGTACTGAGGGAGTGCTGCACTGTCAGAGGGTCAGTGCTGAGGGAGTGTCACATTGTCAGAGGGTCAACACTGAGGGAGTGCTGCACTGTCGGAGGGTCAGTACTGAGGGAGTGCTGCACTGTCAGAGGGTCAGTACTGCGGGAGTGCTGCACTGTCAAGGGTCAGTACTGCGGGAGTACTGCACTGTCAGAGCGTCAGTACTGAGGGAGCGCTGCACAGTCAGAGGGTCAGTACTGAAGGAGTGCTGCAATGTCAGCGGGTCAGTACTGAGGGAGTGCTGCACTGTCAGATGATGAGTACTGAGGGAGTGCTGCACTGTCGGAGGGTCAGTACTGAGGGAGTGCTGCACTGTCAGATGATCAGTACAGAGGGAGAGCAGCACGGTCAGAGGGTCAGTATTGCAGGAGTGCTGCACAGGTCACAGGGTCAGTTCGGAGGGTGTGCTGCACTGTCAGATGGTCAGTAATGAGGGAGTGCTGCAATGTCAGAGGGTCAGTACTGAGGGAATGCTGCATTGTCAAAGAATCAGTACTGAGGGAGTGCTGCACTGTCAGAGGGTCAGTGCTGAGGGAGTGCAGCACAGTCAGTGGGTCAGTACTGAGGGAATGCTGCATTGTCAAAGGGGCAGTACTGAGGGAATGCTGCACAGGTCACAGGGTCTGTGCTGAGAGAGTGTTGCACTGTCGGATGGTCAACACTAAGGGAGTGCTGCACTATCAGATGGTCAGTACTGAGGGAGTGCTGCACTGTCAGAGGGCCAGTACTGAGGGAGTGCTGCACTGTCAGAGGGTCAGTGATGAGGGAGTGCAGCACAGTCAGTGGGTCAGTACTGAGGGAATGCTGCATTGTCAAAGGGGCAGTACTGAGGGAGTGCTGCACTGTCAGAGGGTCAGTCCTGAGGGAGTGCTGCACTGTCCGAGGGTCAGTACTGAGGGAGTGTTGCATTGTCAGATGGTCAGTACAGAGGGAGTGCAGCACGGTCAGAGGGTCAGTACTGAGGGAGTGCTGCACAGGTCACAGGGTCAGTTCGGATGGAGTGCTGCACTGTCAGATGGTCACTACTGAGTTAGTGCTGCAATGTCAGATGGTCAGTACTGAAGGAGTGATGCACTGTCAGAGGGTCAGTGCTGAGGGTGTGTCACACTGTCAGAGGGTCAACACTGAGGGAGTGCTGAACTGTCGGAGTGTCAGTACTGAGGGAGTGCTGCACAGTCAGAGAGTCAGTACTGCGGCAGTGCTGCACTGTCAGTGGGTCAGTACTGAGGGAGCGCTGCACAGTCAGAGGGTCAGTACTGACGGAGAGCTGCAATGTCAGATGGTCAGTAGAGGGAGTGCAGCACGGTCAGAGGGTCAGTACTGATGGAGTGCTGCACAGGTCACAGGGTTAGTTCGGAGGGAATGCTGCACTGTCAGATGGTCAGTACTGTCGGAGTGCTGCACTGTCAGAGTGTCAGTACTGAGGGAGGACTGCACAGTCAGAGGGTCAGTACTGAGGGCGTGTCCCACTGTCGAAGGGTCATCACTGAGGGAATGCTGCACTGTCGGAGGGTCAGTACTGAGGGAGTGCTGCACAGTCAGAACGTCAGTACTGAGGGAGTGCTGCACTGTCAGAGGGTCAGTACTGAGGCAGTGCTGCACTGTCATAGGGTCAGTACTGAGGGAGAGCTGCACTGTCGGAGGGACAACACTGATGGCGTGCTGCACTGTCCGAGGGTCAGTACTGAGGGAGTGCTGCACTGTCAGATGGTCAGTACAGAGGGAGTGCAGCACGGTCAGAGGGTCAGTACTGAGGGAGTGCTGCACAGGTCACAGGGTTAGTTCGGAGGGAGTGCTGCACTGTCAGATGGTCAGTACTGAGGGAGTGCTGCACTGTCGGAGGGTCAGTACTGAGGGAGTGCTGCACTGTCATAGGGTCAGTACTGAGGGAATGCTGCACTGTCGGAGGGTCAACACTGATGGCGTGCTGCACTGTCCGAGGGTCAGTACTGAGGGAGCGCTGCACAGTCAGAGGGTCAGTACTGACGGAGAGCTGCAATGTCAGATGGTCAGTAGAGGGAGTGCAGCACGGTCAGAGGGTCAGTACTGAGGGAGTGCTGCACAGGTCACAGGGTTAGTTCGGAGGGAATGCTGCACTGTCAGATGGTCAGTACTGTCGGAGTGCTGCACTGTCAGAGTGTCAGTACTGAGGGAGGACTGCACAGTCAGAGGGTCAGTACTGAGGGCGTGTCCCACTGTCGAAGGGTCATCACTGAGGGAATGCTGCACTGTCGGAGGGTCAGTACTGAGGGAGTGCTGCACAGTCAGAACGTCAGTACTGAGGGAATGCTGCACTGTCAGAGGGTCAGTACTGAGGCAGTGCTGCACTGTCATAGGGTCAGTACTGAGGGAGAGCTGCACTGTCGGAGGGACAACACTGATGGCGTGCTGCACTGTCCGAGGGTCAGTACTGAGGGAGTGCTGCACTGTCAGATGGTCAGTACAGAGGGAGTGCAGCACGGTCAGAGGGTCAGTACTGAGGGAGTGCTGCACAGGTCACAGGGTTAGTTCGGAGGGAGTGCTGCACTGTCAGATGGTCAGTACTGAGGGACTGCAGCACTGTCGGAGGGTCAGTACTGAGGGAGTGCTGCACTGTCATAGGGTCAGTACTGAGGGAGTGCTGCACTGTCGGAGGGTCAAAACTGATGGCGTGCTGCACTGTCCGAGGGTCAGTACTGAGGGAGTGCTGCACTTCAGATGGTCAGTACAGAGGGAGTGCAGCACGGTCAGAGGGTCAGTACTGAGGGAGTGCTGCACAGGTCACAGCGTTAGTTCGGAGCGAGTGCTGCACTGTCAGATGGTCAGTATTGAGAGAGTTCTGCAATGTCAGAGGGTCAGTACTCAGGGAGTGTTGCATTGTCAAAGGGTCAGTACTGAGGGAGTGCTGCACTGTCGGAGGGTCAACAATGATGCATTGCTGCACTGTCCGAGGGTCAGTACTGAGAGAGTGCTGCACTGTCAGATGGTCAGTACAGAGGAAGTGCAGCACTGTCCGAGGGTCAGTACTGAGGGAATGCTGCACAGGTCACAGGGTCTGTGCTGAGGGAGTGTTGCACTGTCGGAGGGTCAACACTAAGGGAGTGCTGCACTATCATATGGTCAGTACTGAGGGAGTGCTGCACTGTCAGAGGGCCAGTACTAAGGGAGTACTGCACTGTCACAGGGTCAGTGCTGAGGGAGTGCTGCACTGTAATAGGGTCAGTGCTGAGGGAGTGCAGCACAGTCAGTGGGTCAGTGCTGAGGGAGTACTGCACTGTCACAGGGTCAGTGCTGAGGGAGTGCTGCACTGTCAGAGGGTCAGTGCTGAGGGAGTGCTGCACTGTCAGAGGGTCAGTATTGAGAGAGTGCTGCACTGTAAGAGGGTCAGTACTGAGAGAGTGTTGCACTGTCAGATGGTCAGTACTGAGCGAGTGCTGCACTGTCATATGGCCAGTACTGAGGTATTGCTGCACTGTCAGAGGGTCAGTACTGAGGGATTGCTGCACTATCAGAGGGTCAGTACTGACGGAGCGCTGCATTCTCAGAGGGTTAGTACTGAGGGAGCACTACACTGTAAGAATGTCAGAGCTAAAGGAGCGCTGCACTGTCAAAGAGTTGCACTGCCAGAGGGTCAGTACTGAGGGTGTGCTGCGCTGTCAGATGGTCAGTACTGAGGGAGTGGTGCATTCTCAGTGGGTTAGTACTGAGGGAGCGCTGCACTGTCAGAATGTCAGAACTAAAGGAGTGCTGCACTGTCAAAGAGCTGTACTGTCAGAGTGTCAGTATTGAGGGTGTACCGCACTGTCAGAGGGTCAGTACTGAAGGAGTGCTGCACTGTCAGAGGGTCAGTACTGACGGAGTGCTGCACTGTCAGAGGGTCAGTACTGAGGGCGTGTCCCACTGTCGGAGGGTCATCACTGAGGGAATGCTGCACTGTCGGAGGGTCAGTACTGAGGGAGTGCTGCACAGTCAGAGCGTCAGTACTGAGGGAGTGCTGCACTGTCAGAGGGTCAGTGCTGAGGGAGTGTCACACTGTCAGAAGGTCGGTACTGACGGAGTGCTGCACTGTCAGAGGGGCAGGACTGAGGGAGTGCTGCACTGTCAGAGGGTTAGTATTGAGGGAGTTCTGCACTTTCAGAGGATCAGTACTGAGGGCGTGTCCCACTGTCGGAGGGTCAACACTGAGGGAGTGCTGCAATTCGGAGTGGCAGTACTGAGGGAGTACTGCACTGTCAGAGGGTCAGGACTGAGGGAGTACTGCACTGTCAGAGGGTCAGTACTGAAGGCGTGTCCCACTGTCGGAGGGTTAACACAGAGGGAGTGCTGCACTTCGGAGCGTCAGTACTGAGGGAGAGCTGCACTGTCAGAGGGTCAGTGCTGAGGGAGTGCAGCACTGTCAAAGGGTCAGTGATGGGGGAGTGTCACTCCATCAGAGGGTCAGTACTGAGGGAGTGCTGCACAGTCAGAGGGTCAATACTGAGGGAGTGCTGCACTGTCAGAGAGTCAGTGCTGAGCGAGTGTCACACTGTCAGTGGGTCAACACTGAGGGAGTGCTGCACTGTCGGAGGGTCAGTACTGAGGGAGTGCTGCACTGTCAGAGGGTCAGTACTGCGGGAGTGCTGCACTGTCAGAGCGTCAGTCCTGAGGGAGCGCTGCACAGTCAGAGTGTCAGGACTGACGTAGTGCTGCAATGTCAGAGGGTCAGTACTGAAAGAGTGCTGCACTGTCAGAGGGTGAGTACTGAGGGAGTGCTGCACTGTCGGAGGGTCAACACTAATAGCGTGCTGCACTGTCCGGGTGTCAGTACTGAGGGAGTGCTGCACTGTAAGATGATCAGTACAGAGGGAGAGCAGCACGGTCAGAGGGTCAGTACTGATGGAGTGCTGCACAGGTCACAGGGTTAGTTCGGAGGGAATGCTGCACTGTCAGAGGGTCAGTACTGTCGGAGTGCTGCACTGTCAGAGTGTCAGTACTGAGGGAGGACTGCACAGTCAGAGGGTCAGTACTGAGGGCGTATCCCACTGTCGAAGGGTCATCACTGAGGGAATGCTGCACTGTCGGAGGGTCAGTACTGAGGGAGTGCTGCACAGTCAGAACGTCAGTACTGAGGGAGTGCTGCACTGTCAGAGGGTCAGTACTGAGGCAGTGCTGCACTGTCATAGGGTCAGTACTGAGGGAGAGCTGCACTGTCGGAGGGACAACACTGATGGCGTGCTGCACTGTCCGAGGGTCAGTACTGAGGGAGTGCTGCACTGTCAGATGGTCAGTACAGAGGGAGTGCAGCACGGTCAGAGGGTCAGTACTGAGGGAGTGCTGCACAGGTCACAGGGTTAGTTCGGAGGGAGTGCTGCACTGTCAGATGGTCAGTACTGAGGGAGTGCTGCACTGTCGGAGGGTCAGTACTCAGGGAGTGCTGCACTGTCATAGGGTCAGTACTGAGGGAGTGCTGCACTGTCGGAGGGTCACCACTGATGGCGTGCTGCACTGTCCGAGGGTCAGTACTGAGGGAGTGCTGCACTGTCAGATGGTCAGTACAGAGGGAGTGCAGCACGGTCAGAGGGTCAGTACTGAGGGAGTGCTGCACAGGTCACAGCGTTAGTTCGGAGCGAGTGCTGCACTGTCAGATGGTCAGTACTGAGGGAGAGCTGCAATGTCAGAGGATCAGTACTCAGGGAGTGTTGCATTGTCAAAGGGTCAGTACTGAGGGAGTGCTGCACTGTCGGAGGGTCAACAATGATGCATTGCTGCACTGTCCGAGGGTCAGTACTGAGAGAGTGCTGCACTGTCAGATGGTCAGTACAGAGGAAGTGCAGCACTGTCAGAGGGTCAGTACTGAGGGAATGCTGCACAGGTCACAGGGTCTGTGCTGAGGGAGTGTTGCACTGTCGGAGGGTCAACACTAAGGGAGTGCTGCACTATCAGATGGTCAGTACTGAGGGAGTGCTGCACTGTCAGAGGGCCAGTACTGAGGGAGTGCTGCACTGTCAGAGGGTCAGTGCTGACGGAGTGCAGCACAGTCAGTGGGTCAGTGCTGAGGGAGTACTGCACTGTCACAGGGTCAGTGCTGAGGGAGTGCTGCACTGTAATAGGGTCAGTGCTGAGGGAGTGCTGCACTGTCAGAGGGTCAGTATTGAGAGAGTGCTGCACTGTAAGAGGGTCAGTACTGAGAGAGTGTTGCACTGTCAGATGGTCAGTACTGAGGGAGTGCTGCACTGTCATATGGCCAGTACTGAGGTATTGCTGCACTGTCAGAGGGTCAGTACTGAGGGATTGCTGCACTGTCAGAGGGTCAGTACTGACGGAGCGGTGCATTCTCAGAGGGTTAGTACTGAGGGAGCACTACACTGTAAGAATGTCAGAGCTAAAGGAGCGCTGCACTGTCAAAGAGTTGCACTGCCAGAGGGTCAGTACTGAGGGTGTGCTGCGCTGTCAGAGGGTCAGTACTGAGGGAGTGGTGCATTCTCAGTGGGTTAGTACTGAGGGAGCGCTGCACTGTCAGAATGTCAGAACTAAAGGAGTGCTGCACTGTCAAAGAGCTGCACTGTCACAGTGTCAGTATTGAGGGTGTACCGCACTGTCAGAGGGTCAGTACTGAAGGAGTGCTGCACTGTCAGAGGGTCAGTACTAAGGGAGTGCTGCACTGTCAGAGGGTCAGAACAGAGGGAGTGCTGCACTATCAGAGGGTCAGTACTGACGGAGTGCTGCACTGTCAGAGGGTCAGTACTGAGGGCGTGTCCCACTGTCGGAGGGTCATCACTGAGGGAATGCTGCACTGTCGGAGGGTCAGTACTGAGGGAGTGCTGCACAGTCAGAGCGTCAGTACTGAGGGAGTGCTGCACTGTCAGAGGGTCAGGACTGAGGGAGTGCTGCACTGTCAGAGGGTTAGTATTGAGGGAGTTCTGCACTGTCAGAGGATCAGTACTGAAGGCGTGTCCCACTGTCGGAGGGTTAACACAGAGGGAGTGCTGCACTTCGGAGCGTCAGTACTGAGGGAGTGCTGCACTGTCAGAGGGTCAGTGCTGAGGGAGTGCTGCACTGTCAAAGGGTCAGTGATGGGGGAGTGTCACTCCATCAGAGGGTCAGTACTGAGGGAGTGCTGCACAGTCAGAGGGTCAATACTGAGGGAGTGCTGCACTGTCAGAGAGTCAGTGCTGAGCGAGTGTCACACTGTCAGTGGGTCAACACTGAGGGAGTGCTGCAATGTCAGAGGGTCAGTACTGAAAGAGTGCTGCACTGTCAGAGGGTGAGTACTGAGGGAGTGCTGCACTGTCGTAGGGTCAACACTAATAGCGTGCTGCACTGTCCGGTTGTCAGTACTGAGGGAGTGCTGCACTGTAAGATGATCAGTACAGAGGTAGAGCAGCACGGTCAGAGGGTCAGTATTGAGGGAGTGCTGCACAGGTCACAGGGTCAGTTCGGAGGGAGTGCTGCACTGTCAGATGGTCAGTACTGAGGGAGTGCTGCAATGTCAGAGGGTCAGTACTGAGGGAATGCTGCATTGTCAAAGGGTCAGTACTGAGGGAGGACTGCACAGTCAGAGGGTCAGTACTGAGGGCGTGTCCCACTGTCGGAGGGTCAACACTGAGGGAAAGCTGCACATCGGAGGGTCAGTACTGAGGGAGTGCTGCAATTTCAGAGGGTCAGTACTGAGGGAATGCTGCATTGTCAGAGGGTCAGTATTGAGAGAGTGCTGCACTGTAAGAGTGTCAGTACTGAGAGAGTGTTGCACTGTCAGATGGCCAGTACTGAGTTATTGCTGCACTGTCAGATGGTCAGTACTGAGGGATTGGTGCACTGTCAGAGGGTCAGTACTGACGGAGCGGTGCATTCTCAGAGGGTTAGTACTGAGGGAGTGCTGCACTGTCAGAGGGTCAGTGCTGAGGGAGTACTGCACTGTCACAGGGTCAGTGCTGAGGGAGTGCTGCACTGTAAGAGGGTCAGTGCTGAGGGAGTGCTGCACTGTCAGAGGGTCAGTAATTAGAGAGTGCTGCACTGTAAGAGGGTCAGTACTGAGAGAGTGTTGCACTGTCAGATGATCAGTACTGAGGGATTGCTGCACTGTCAGAGGGTCAGAACTGAGGGAGCGCTGCGCAGTCAGAGGGTCAGTACTGACGGAGTGCTGCAATGTCAGATGGTCAGTAGAGGGAGTGCAGCACGTTCAGAGGGTCAGTACTGATGGAGTGCTGCACAGGTCACAGGGTTAGTTCGGAGGGAGTGCTGTACTGTCGGAGGGTCAGTAATGAGGCAGTGCTGCACTGTCATAGGGTCAGTACTGAGGGAGAGCTGCACTGTCGGAGAGACAACACTGATGGCGTGCTGCACTGTCCGAGGGTCAGTACTGAGGGAGTGCTGCACTGTCAGATAGTCAGTACAGAGGGAGTGCAGCACGGTCATAGGGTCAGTACTGAGGGAGTGCTGCACAGGTCACAGGGTTAGTTCGGAGGGAGTGCTGCACTGTCAGATGGTCAGTACTGAGGGAGTGCTGCAATGTCAGAGGGTCAGTACTCAGGGAGTGTTGCATTGTCAAAGGGTCAGTACTGAGGGAGTGCTGCACTGTCGGATGGTCAACACTGAAACCTTGCTGCACTGTCCGAGGGTCAGTACTGAGAGAGTGCTGCACTGTCAGAGGGTCAGTGCTGAGGGAGTGCTGCACTGTCAGAGGGTCAGTGCTGAGGGAGTGCAGCACAGTCAGTGGGTCAGTGCTGAGGGAGTACTGCACTGTCACAGGGTCAGTGCTGAGGGAGTGCTGCACTGTAAGAGGGTCAGTGCTGAGGGAATGCTGCACTGTCAGAGGGTCAGGACTGAGGGAGTGCTGCACTGTCAGAGGGTCAGTACTGAGAGAGTGTTGCACTGTCAGATGGTCAGTACTGAGGGATTGCTGCACTGTCAGAGGGTCAGTACTCAGGGAGTGCTGCACTGTCATATGGCCAGTACTGAGGTATTGCTGCACTTTCAGTGGGTCAGTACTGAGGGATTGCTGCACTGTCAGAGGGTCAGTTCTGAGGGAGCGGTGCATTCTCAGAGGGTTAGTACTGAGGGAGCACTACACTGTTAGAATGTCAGAGCTAAAGGAGCGCTGCACTCTCAAAGAGTTGCACTGCCAGAGGGTCAGTACTGAGGGTGTGCTACGCTGTAAGAGGGTCAGTACTGAGGGAGTGCTGCACTGTCATATGGCCAGTACTGAGGGATTGCTGCACTGTCAGAGGGTCAGTACTGAGAGAGTGGTGCATTCTCAGTGGGTTAGTACTGAGGGAGCGCTACTCTGTCAGAGGGTCAGAACTAAAGGAGTGCTGCACTGTCAAAGAGCTGCACTGTCAGAGTGTCAGTATTGAGGGTAAACCACACTGTCAGAGGGTCAGTACTGAAGGAGTGCTGCACTGTAAGAGGGTCAGTACTGAGGGAGTGCTGCACCGTCAGAGGTTCAGGACTGAGGGAGCGCTGCACTGTCAGAGGGTCAGTATTGAGGGAGTGCTGCACTGTCAGAGGGTCAGTACTGAGGGAGTGCTGCACTGTCGGAGGGTCAGGACTGAGGGAGCGCTGCACTGACAGAGGGTCAGTATTGAGGGAGTGCTGCACTGTCAGAGGGTCAGTACTGACGGAGTGCTGCACTGTCAGAGTGTCAGTACTGAGGGAGTGCTGCACTGTCAGAGGGTCAGTGCTGAGGGAGTGTCACACTGTCAGAGGTTCAACACAGAGAGAGTGCTGCACTGTCGGAGGGTCAGGACTGAGGGAGTGCTGCACAGTCAGAGAGTCAGTACTGAGGGTGTGCTGCACTGTCAGAGGGTCAGTGCTGAGGGAGTGTCACACTGTCAGAGGGTCAACACTGAGAGAGTCCTGCACTGTCGGAGGGTCAGGACTGAGGGAGTGCTGCACTGTCAGAGGTTCAGTACTGCGGGAGTGCTACACTGTCAGAGGGTCAGTACTGAGGGAGCGCTGCACTGTCAGAGCGTCAGTACTGAGGGAGCGCTGCACAGTCAGAGCGTCAGTTCTGAGGAAGCGCTGCCCAGTCAGAGGGGCAGTACTGAGGGAGTGATGCAGTGTCAGAGGGTCAGTATTGAGGAAGTGCTGCACTTTCAGATGGTCAGTACTGACGGAGTGCTGCACTGTCAGATGGTCAGTATTGAGGGAGTGCTGCACTGTCAGCGGGTCAGTACTGACGGAGTGCTGCACTGTCAGAGGGTCAGTACTGAGGGAGTGCTGCACTGTCAGAGGGTCAGTACTGAGGGAGTGCTGCACTGTCATAGGGTGAGTACTGAGGGAGTGCCTCACTGTCGGAGGGTGAACACTGATGCCTTGCTGCACTGTCCGAGGGTCAGTACTAAGGGAGTGCTGCACTGTCAGATGGTCAGTACAGAGGGAGTGCTGCACTGTCAGAGGGTCAGTACTGAGGGAATGCTGCACAGGTCACAGTGTCAGTGCTGAGGGAGTGTTGCACTGTCGGAGGGTCAAGACTAAGTGAGTGCTGCACTATCAAGTGGTCAGTCCTGAGGGAGTGCTGCACTGTCAGAGGGCCAGTACTGAGGGAGTGCTGTCCTGTCAGAGGATCATTGCTGAGGGAGTGCAGCACTGTCAGTGGGTCAGTGCTGAGGGAGTACTGCACTGTCACAGGGTCAGTACTGAGGGAGTGCTGCACTGTCAGATGGTCAGTACTGAGGGATTGCTGCACTGTAAGAGGGTCAGTGCTAAGGAAGAGCTGCACTGTCAGATGGTCAGTACTGAGGGATTGCTGAACTGTCAGAGGGTCAGTACTGAGGGAGCGGTGCATTGTCAAAGGTCCAGTACTGAGGGTGTGCTGCACTGTCAGATGATCAGTACTGAGGGAGTGCGGCACTGTCAGAGGGTCAGTGCTGAGTGATTGCTGCACTGTCAGAGGGTCCGTACTGCGGCAGTGCTGCACTGTCAGAGGGTCAGTACCGAGAGAGTGCTGCGCTGTCAGAGGTTCAGTACTGAGGGAGTGCTGCACTGTCAGTGGGTCAATACTGAGGGAGTGCTGCACTGTCAGATGGTCAGTGCTGAGGGAGAGACACACTGTCAGAGGGTCAACATTGAGGGAGTGCTACACTGTCAGAGGGACAGTACTGAAGGAGTGCTGCACTGTCAGAGGGTCAGTACTGCGGGAGTGCTGCACTCTCAGAAGGTCAGTACTGAGGGAGTGCTGCACTGTTGGAGGGTCAGTGCTGAGGGAGTGTCACACTGTCAGAGGGTCAACACTGAGGGAGTGCTGCACTGTCAGTTAGTCAGTACTGATGGAGGGCTGCACTGTCAGAGGGTCAGTACAGAGGGAGTGCTGCACAGTCAGACGGTCAGTCCTGAGGGAGTGCTGCAATGTCAGAGGGTCAGTGCTGAGGGAGTGATGCAGTGTCAGAGGGTCAGTATTGAGGAAGTGCTGCACTTTCAGATGGTCAGTACTGACGGAGTGCTGCACTGTCAGTTGGTCAGTATTGAGGGAGTGCTGCACTGTCAGCGGGTCAGTACTGACGGAGTGCTGCACTTTCAGAGGGTCAGTACTGAGGGAGTGCTGCACTGTCAGAGGTTCAGTACTGAGGGAGTGTCACACTGTCGGAGGGTCAACACTGAGGGAGTGCTGCACTGTCGTAGGGTCAGTGCTGAGGGAGTGTCACACTGTCAGAGGGTCAGTACTGATGGAGTGCTGCACTGTCAGAGGGTCAGTACTGAGGGAGTGCTGCACTGTCAAAGGGTCAGTACTGAGGGAGTGCTGCACTGTCGGTGTGTCAACACTGATGGCGTGCTGCACTGTCCGAGGGTCAGTACAGAGGGAGTGCAGCACTGTCAGAGGGTCAGTACTGATTGAGTGCTGCACATGTCACAGGGTCAGCGCTGAGGGAGTGTTGCACTGTCGGAGGGTCAGTACTGAGGGCGTGTCCCACTGTCGGAGGGTCAACACTGAGGGAGTGCAGCACAGTCAGTGGGTCAGTACTGAGGGAGTAGTGCACTGTCACAGGGTCAGTGCTGAGGGAGTGCTGCACTGTAAGACGGTCAGTGCTGAGGGAGTGCTGCACTGTCAGAGGGTCAGTATGGAGAGAGTGCTGCACTGTAAGAGGGTCAGTACTGAGAGAGTGTTGCACTGTCAGATGGTCAGTACTGAGGGAGTGCTGCACTGTCAGAGGGTCAGTACTGAGGGAGTGCTGCACTGTCAGAGGGTCAGTGCTGAGGGAGTGTCACACTGTCAGAGGGCCAACACTGAGAGAGTGGTGCACTGTCGGAGGGTCAGGACTGAGGGAGTGCTGCACTGTCAGAGGGTCAGTACTGCGGGACTGCTGCACTGTCAGAGGGTCAGTACTGCGGGAGTGCTGCACTGTCAGAGCGTCAGTACTGAGGGAGCGCTGCACAGTCAGAGCGTCACTTCTGAGGGAGCGCTGCACAGTCAGAGGGGCAGTACTGAGGGAGTGCTGCAATGTCACAGGGTCAGTACTGAGGGAGTTCTGCACTGTCATAGGGTGAGTACTGAGGGAGTGCTGCACTGTCGGAGGGTCAACACTGATGCCTTGCTGCACTGTCCGAGGGTCAGTACTAAGGGAGTGCTGCACTGTCAGGTAGTCAGTACAGAGGGAGTGCAGCACTGTCAGAGGGTCAGTATTGAGGGAATGCTGCACAGGTCACAGTGTCAGTGCTGAGGGAGTGTTGCACTGTCGGAGGGTCAACACTAAGGGAGTGCTGCACTATCAGATGGTCAGTACTGAGGGAGTGCGGCACTGTCAGGGCCAGTACTGAGGTAGTGCTGTACTGTCAGAGGGTCATTGCTGAGGGAGTGCAGCACTGTCAGTGGGTCAGTGCTGAGGGAGTACTGCACTGTCACAGGGTCAGTACTGAGGGAATGCTGCAGTGTCAGAGGGTCAATACTGAGGGAGCGGTGCATTGTCAGAGGATCAGTACTGAGGGAGTGCTGCACTGTCAGATGATCAGTACTGAGGGAGTGCGGCACTGTCAGAGGGTCAGTGCTGAGTGATTGCTGCACTGTCAGAATGTCAGTACTGCGGCAGTGCTGCACTGTCAGAGGGTCATGACCGAGAGAGTGCTGCGCTGTCAGAGGGTCAGTACTGAGGGAGTGCTGCACTGTCAGATGGTCAGTGCTGAGGGAGAGACACACTGTCAGAGGGTCAACATTGAGGGAGTGCTGCACTGTCAGAGGGACAGTACTGAAGAAGTGCTGCACTGTCAGAGGGTCAGTACTGCGGGAGTGCTGCACTGTCAGAGCGACAGTGCAGAGGGAGTGCTGCACAGTCAGAGGGTCAGTACTGAGGGATTGCTGCAATGTCAGAGGGTCAGTACTGAGGGAGTGATGCACTGTGTGAGCGTCAGTACTGAGGGAGTGCTGCACTGTTGGGGGGTCAACACTGAAGGCGTGCTGCACGGTTCGAGGGTCAGTACAGAAGGATTGCAGCACTGTCAGAGGGTTAGTACTGAGGGAGTGCTGCACAGGTCACAGGATCAGTGCTGAGGGAGTGTTGCACTGTCGGAGGTTCAGTACTGAGGGAGTGTTGCACTGTCGAAGGGTCAACACTGAGGGAGTGCTGCGCTCTCAGAGGGTCAGTACTGAGGGAGTGCTGCACTGTCAGATGGCCAGTACTGAGGGAGTGCTGCACTGTCAGTGGGTCAGTGCTGAGACAGTGCTGCACTGTCACATTATCAGTACTGAGGGAGTGCTGCACTGCCAGAGGGTCAGTACTGAGGGAGTGCTGCACTGTCGGTGTGTCAACACTGATGGCGTGCTGCACTGTCCGAGGGTCAGTACAGAGGGAGTGCAGCACTGTCAGAGGGTCAGTACTGATTGAGTGCTGCACATGTCACAGGGTCAGCGCTGAGGGAGTGTTGCACTGTCGGAGGGTCAGTACTGAGGGCGTGTCCCACTGTCGGAGGGTCAACACTGAGGGAGTGCAGCACAGTCAGTGGGTCAGTACTGAGGGAGTAGTGCACTGTCACAGGGTCAGTGCTGAGGGAGTGCTGCACTGTAAGACGGTCAGTGCTGAGGGAGTGCTGCACTGTCAGAGGGTCAGTATGGAGAGAGTGCTGCACTGTAAGAGGGTCAGTACTGAGAGAGTGTTGCACTGTCAGATGGTCAGTACTGAGGGAGTGCTGCACTGTCAGAGGGTCAGTACTGAGGGAGTGCTGCACTGTCAGAGGGTCAGTGCTGAGGGAGTGTCACACTGTCAGAGGGCCAACACTGAGAGAGTGGTGCACTGTCGGAGGGTCAGGACTGAGGGAGTGCTGCACTGTCAGAGGGTCAGTACTGCGGGACTGCTGCACTGTCAGAGGGTCAGTACTGCGGGAGTGCTGCACTGTCAGAGCGTCAGTACTGAGGGAGCGCTGCACAGTCAGAGCGTCACTTCTGAGGGAGCGCTGCACAGTCAGAGGGGCAGTACTGAGGGAGTGCTGCAATGTCACAGGGTCAGTACTGAGGGAGTTCTGCACTGTCATAGGGTGAGTACTGAGGGAGTGCTGCACTGTCGGAGGGTCAACACTGATGCCTTGCTGCACTGTCCGAGGGTCAGTACTAAGGGAGTGCTGCACTGTCAGGTAGTCAGTACAGAGGGAGTGCAGCACTGTCAGAGGGTCAGTATTGAGGGAATGCTGCACAGGTCACAGTGTCAGTGCTGAGGGAGTGTTGCACTGTCGGAGGGTCAACACTAAGGGAGTGCTGCACTATCAGATGGTCAGTACTGAGGGAGTGCGGCACTGTCAGGGCCAGTACTGAGGTAGTGCTGTACTGTCAGAGGGTCATTGCTGAGGGAGTGCAGCACTGTCAGTGGGTCAGTGCTGAGGGAGTACTGCACTGTCACAGGGTCAGTACTGAGGGAATGCTGCACTGTCAGATGGTCAGTACTGAGGGATTGCTGCACTGTAAGAGGGTCAGTGCTGAGGGAGAGCTGCACTGTCAGATGGTCAGTACTGAGGGACTGCTGCAGTGTCAGAGGGTCAATACTGAGGGAGCGGTGCATTGTCAGAGGATCAGTACTGAGGGAGTGCTGCACTGTCAGATGATCAGTACTGAGGGAGTGCGGCACTGTCAGAGGGTCAGTGCTGAGTGATTGCTGCACTGTCAGAATGTCAGTACTGCGGCAGTGCTGCACTGTCAGAGGGTCATGACCGAGAGAGTGCTGCGCTGTCAGAGGGTCAGTACTGAGGGAGTGCTGCACTGTCAGATGGTCAGTGCTGAGGGAGAGACACACTGTCAGAGGGTCAACATTGAGGGAGTGCTGCACTGTCAGAGGGACAGTACTGAAGAAGTGCTGCACTGTCAGAGGGTCAGTACTGCGGGAGTGCTGCACTGTCAGAGCGACAGTGCAGAGGGAGTGCTGCACAGTCAGAGGGTCAGTACTGAGGGATTGCTGCAATGTCAGAGGGTCAGTACTGAGGGAGTGATGCACTGTGTGAGCGTCAGTACTGAGGGAGTGCTGCACTGTTGGGGGGTCAACACTGAAGGCGTGCTGCACGGTTCGAGGGTCAGTACAGAAGGATTGCAGCACTGTCAGAGGGTTAGTACTGAGGGAGTGCTGCACAGGTCACAGGATCAGTGCTGAGGGAGTGTTGCACTGTCGGAGGTTCAGTACTGAGGGAGTGTTGCACTGTCGAAGGGTCAACACTGAGGGAGTGCTGCGCTCTCAGAGGGTCAGTACTGAGGGAGTGCTGCACTGTCAGATGGCCAGTACTGAGGGAGTGCTGCACTGTCAGTGGGTCAGTGCTGAGACAGTGCTGCACTGTCACATTATCAGTACTGAGGGAGTGCTGCACTGCCAGAGGGTCAGTACTGAAGGACTGCTGCACTGTCAGAGGGTCAGTACTGAGGGAGCGGTGCATTCTCAGAGGGTTAGTGCTGAGGGAGCACTACACTGTAAGAATGTCAGAGCAAAAGGAGCGCTGCACTGTCAAAGAGCTGCACTGCAAGAGGGTCAGTACTGAGGGAGTGCTGCACTGTCAGATGTTCAGTACTGAGGGAGTGCTGCACTGTCAGAGGGTCAGTACTGAGGGAGTGCTGCACTGTCAGAGGGTCAGTACTGAGGGAGTGCTGCACTGTCAGATGGTCAGTACTGCGGGAGTGCTGCAAGGTCAGAGCGTCAGTACTGAGGGAGTGCTGCACAGTCAGAGGGTCAGTACTGATGGAGCAATGCAATTTCAGAGGGTCAGTACTGAGGGAGTGCTGCACTGTCAAAGGGTCAGTACTGCGGGAGTGCTGCACTGTCAGAGCGTCTTTACAGAGGGAGTGCTGCACAGTCAGAGGGTCAGTACTGAGGGAGTGCTTGAATGTCAGAGGTTCAGTACTGATGGTGTGCTGCACTGTCAGTGTGTCAGTACTGAGGGAGTGCTGCACTGTCAGAGGGTCAGTGCTGAGTGAGTGCTGCACTATCAGAGGGTCAGTAATGAGGGAGTGTTGCACTGTCAGAGGGTCAATACTGAGAAATGGTTGCACTGTCAGAAGGTCAGTACTGAGGGAGTGCTGCACTGTCAGAGGGTCAGTGCTGAGGGAGTGACAAACTGTCCGAGTGTCAACACTGAGGGAGTGCTGCACTGTCAGTTGGTCAGTACTGATGGAGGGCTGCACTGTCAGAGGGTCAGTACAGAGGGAGTGCTGCACAGTCAGATGGTCAGTACTGACGGAGTGCTGCACTGTCAGATGGTCAGTATTGAGGGAGTGCTGCACTGTCAGCGGGTCAGTACTGACGGAGTGCTGCACTGTCAGAGGGTCAGTACTGAGGGAGTGCTGCACTGTCAGAGGTTCAGTACTGAGGGAGTGTCACACTGTCGGAGGTTCAACACTGAGGGAGTGCTGCACTGTCGTAGTGTCAGTGCTGAGGGAGTGCTGCACTGTCAGAGGGACATTAATGACGGAGTGCTGCACAGTCAGAGCGACAGTACTGAGGGAGTGCTGCAATGTCAGAGGGTCAGTACTGAGGGAGTGCTGCACTGTCAAAGGGTCAGTACTGAGGGAGTGCTGCACTGTCGGTGTGTCAATACTGATGGCGTGCTGCACTGTCCGAGCGACAGTACAGAGGAAGTGCAGCACTGTCAGAGGGTCAGTACTGATTGAGTGCTGCACAGGTCACAGGGTCAGCGCTGAGGAAGTGTCGCACTGTCGGAGGGTCAGTACTGAGGGAGTGTTGCACTGTCGGAGGGTCAAAACTGAGGGAGTGCTGCACTGTCAGATGGTCAGTACTGAGGGAGTGCTGACTCTCAGATGGCCAGCGCTGAGGGAGTGCTGCACTGTCAGAGGGTCAGTACTGAGGGAGAGCTGCACTGTCAGAGGGTCAGTACTGAGGGAGTGCTGCACTGTCAGATAGTCTGTACTGAGGGAGTGATGCACTGTCAGAGGATGAGTGCTGAGGGAATGCTGCACTGCCAGAAGGTCAGTACTGAGGGAGTGCTGCACTGCCAGAGGGTCAGTACTGAGGGAGTGCTGCACTGTCAGAGGGTCAGTGCTGAGGGAGTGACAAACTGTCTGAGGGTCAACACTGAGGGAGTGCTGCACTGTCAGTTGGTCAGTATTGATGGAGGGCTGCACTGTCAGAGGGTCAGTACAGAGGGAGTGCTGCACAGTCAGACGGTCAGTACTGAGGGAGTGCTGCAATGTCAGATGGTCAGTGCTGAGGGAGTGATGCAGTGTCAGAGGGTCAGTATTGAGGGAGTGCTGCACTGTCAGCGGGTCAGTACTGACTGAGTGCTGCACTGTCAGAGGGTCAGTACTGAGGGAGTGCTGCACTGTCAGATGGTCAGTACTGAGGGAGTGCTTCACTGTCTTAGGGTCAGTGCTGAGGGAGTGTCACACTATCAGAGGGTCAGTACTGATGGAGTGCTGCACTGTCGAAGGATCAGTACTGAGGGAGTGCTGCACTGTCAGAGGTTCAGTGCTGCGGGATTGCTGCACAGTCAGAGCGACAGTACTGAGGGAGTGCAGCAATATCAGAGGCTCAGTACTGAGGGAGTGCTGCACTGTCAAAGGGTCAGTACTGAGGGAGTGCTGCACTGTCGGTGTGTCAACACTGATGGCCTGCTGCACTGTCCGAGGGTCAGTACAGAGGGAGTGCAGCACTGTCACACGGTCAGTACTGATTGAGTGCTGCACAGGTCACAGGGTGAGCGCTGAGGGAGTGGTGCACTGTCGGAGGGTCAGTACTGAGGGCGTGTCCCACTGTCGGAGGGTCAACACTGAGGGAGTGCTGCACTGTCAGATGGTCAGTACTGAGGGAGTGCTGACTGTCAGATGACCAGTACTGAGGGAGTGCTGCACTGTCAGAGGGTCAGTACTGAGGGAGAGCTGCACTGTCAGAGGGTCAGAACTGAGGGAGTGCTGCACTGTCAGATAGTCTGTACTGGGGGAGTGATGCACTGTCCGAGGGTCAGTGCTGAGGGAATGCTGCACTGCCAGAGGATCAGTACTGAGGGAGTGCTGCACTGGCAGATAGTCTGTACTGAGGGAGTGATGCACTGTCAGAGAGTCAGTGCTGAGGGAATGCTGCACTGCCAGAGGGTCAGTACTGAGAGAGTGCTGCACTGTCAGAGGGTCAGTACTGAGGGAGAGCTGCACCGTCAGATAGTCTGTACTGAGGGATTGCTGCACTGTTATAGGGTCTGTACTGAGGGAGTCCTGCACTGCCAGACGGTCAGTACTGAGGGAGTGCTGCACTGTCAGAGGGTCAGTACTGAGGGAGTGCTGCACTGTCAGATGGTCAGTACTGAGGGAGAGCTGCACTGTCAGAGGGTCAGGACTGAGGGAGTGCTGCACTGGCAGACAGTCTGTACTGAGGGAGTGATGCACTGTCAGAGAGTCAGTGCTGAGGGAATGCTGCACTGCCAGAGGTTCAGTACTGAGGGAGTGCTGCACTGTCAGATGGTCAGTACTGAGGGAGTGCTGCACTCTCAGAGTGTCCGTACTGAGGGAGCGGTGCATTGTCAGAGGATCAGGACTGAGGGAGTGCTGCACTGTCAGATGATCAGTAATGAGGGAGTGCTGCAGTGTCTGATGGTCAGTCCTGAGGGAGTGCTGCACTGTCAGAGGGTCAAAACTGAGGGAGTGCTGCACTGTCAGATGGTCAGTACTGAGGGAGTGCTGCACTGTCAGAGGGTCAGTACTGAGGGAGTGCTGCATTGTCGGAGGGTCAGTACTGAGGGAGTGCTGCACTGTCAGAGGGTCAGTACTGAGGGAGTGCTGCACTGTCGGAGGGTCAGTACTGAGGGAGTGCTGCACTGTCAGATGGTCAGTACTGAGGGAGAGTTGCACTGTCAGAGGGTCAGTGCTGAGGGAATGCTGCACTGCCAGAGGGTCAGTACTGAGGGAGTGCTGCACTGTCAGAGGATCAGTACTGAGCGAGTGCTGCACTGTCAGTGTGTCAGTACTGAGGGAGTGCTGCACTGTCAGAGGATTAGTACTGAGGGAGCGGGGCATTGTCAGAGGATCAGTACTGAGGGAGCGCTGCTCTGTCAGATGGTCAGTACTGAGGGAGTGCTGCACTGTCAGATGGTCAGTACTGAGGGAGTGCTGCACTGTCAGAGGGTCAGTACTGAGGGAGTGGTGCATTCTCTGAGGGTTTGTACTGAGGGAGCGCTACACTGTCAGAATGTCAGAACTAAAGTAGCGCTGCACTGTCAAAGAGCTGTACTGTCAGAATGTCAGTACTGATGGTGTGCCGCACTGTCACACGGTTGGTATGGGGGCAATGCCTCTCTGTCAGATGGTCAGTACTGAGGAAGTTCTGCACTGTGTGAGCGTCAGTACTGAGGGAGTGCGGCACCGTCAGAGGGTCAGTAATGAGGGTGTGCCGCACTGTCAGAGGGTCATTACTGAGGGAGCGCCACACTGTGAGAGGGTCAGCACTGAGGGATTGCTACACTGTCAGAGGGTCAGTACTGAGGGAGTGCTGCACTGTCAGAGGGTCAGTACTGAGGGAGTGATGCATTCTCAGAGGGTTAGTACTGAGAGAGCGCTACACTGTCTGAATGTCAGACATAAAGGAGCGCTGCACTGTCAAAGAGCTGTACTGTCAGAGTGTCAGTACTGAGGGTGTACCGCACTGTCACACAGTCGGTATGGGGGCAATGCCACTTTGTCACATGTTCAGTACTGAGGAAGTTCTGCACTGTGTGAGCGTCAGTACTGAGGGAGTGCTGCACTGTCAGGGGGTCAGTACTGAGGGAATGCTGCACTGCCAGAGGGTCAGTACTGAGGGAGTGCTGCACTGTCAGAGGGTCAGTACTGAGCGAGTGCTGCACTGTCAAATGGTCAGTACTGAGGGAGTGCTGCACTGTCAGAGGGTCAGAACTGAGGGAGCGGTGCATTGTCAGAGAATCAGTACTGTGGGAGTGCTGCTCTGTCAGATGGTCAGTACTGATTGAGTGCTGCACTGTCAGATGGTCAGTACTGAGGGAGTGCTGCACTATCAGAGGGTCAGTACTGAGGAAGTGGTGCATTCTCTGAGGGTTAGTACTGAGGGAGCGCTATACTGTCAGAATGTCAGAACTAAAGTAGCGCTGCACTGTCAAAGAGCTGTACTGTCAGAATGTCAGTACTGAGGGTGTACCGCACTGTCACACGGTCAGTATGGGGGCAATGCCTCTCTGTCAGATGGTCAGTACTGAGGAAGTTCTGCACTGTGTGAGCGTCAGTACTGAGGGAGTGCTGCACTGTCAGAGGGTCAGTACTGACGGATCACTGCGCTGTCAGAGGGTTAGTACTGAGGGAGAACGGCACTGTCAGAGGGTCAGTAATGAGGGTGTGCCGCACTGTCAGAGGGTCATTACTGAGGGAGCGCCACACTGTGAGTGGGTCAGTACTGAGGGATTGCTACACTGTCAGAGGGTCAGTACTTAGGGAGTGCTGCACTGTCAGAGGGTCAGTACTGAGGGGGTGCTGCACTGTCAGATGGTCAGTACTGAGGGAGAGCTGCACTGTCAGATGGTCAGTACTGAGGGAGTGCTGCACTGTTAGAGGGTCAGTACTGATGGATTGCTGCACTGTCAGTGGGTCAGTACTGAGGGAGTGCTGCACTGTCAGATAGTTTGTACTGAGGGAGTGATGCGCTGTCAGAGGGTCAGTGCTGAGGGAATTCTGCACTGCCAGAGGGTCAGTACTGAGGGAGTGCTGCACTGTCAGAGGGTCAGTACTGAGGGAGTGCTGCACTGTCAGATGGTCAGTCCTGAGGGAGTGCTGCACTGTCAGAGGGTCAGTACTGAGGGATGCTGCACTGTCAGATGGTCAGTACTGAGGGAGAGCTGCAATGTCAGAGGGTCAGTACTGAGGCAGAGCTGCACAGTCTGATGGTCAGTACCGAGGGATTGGTGCACTGTCAGAGGATCAGTACTGAGGGAGTGCTGCTCAGGTCACAGGTTCAGTGCTGAGGGAGGGTTGCACTGTCGGAGGTTCAGGACTGAGGGAGTGTTGCCCTGCCAGAGGGTCAACACTGAGGGAGTGCTGCACTGTCAGATGGTCAGTACTGAGGGAGTGCTGCACTGTCAGAGGGCCAGTACTGAGGGAGTGCTGCACTGTCAGAGGGTCAGTACAGAGGGAGTGCCACACTGACAGAGGTTCAGTACTGAGGGAGTGCCACACTGTTAGAGGGACAGTACTGAGGGAGTGCTGCACTGTCAGAGGGTCAGTACTGAGGGAGTGCTGCACTGTCACAGGGTCAGTACTGTGGGAGTGCTGCACTGTCACAGGGTCAGTGCTGAGACAGTGCTGCACTGTCACAGGGTCAGTACTGAGGGAGTGCTGCACTGTCAGATGGTCAGTACTGAGGGAGTGCTGCACTGTCAGAGGGTCAGTACTGAGGAAGCGGTGCATTCTCAGAGTGTTATTACGGAAGGAGCACTACACTGTATGAATGTCAGAGCTAAAGGGGCGCTGCACTGTCAAAGAGCTGCCCTGCCAGAGGGTCAGTACTGAGGGAGTGCTGCACCGTCAGATGGTCAGTCCTGAGGGAGTGTTGCACTGTCAGAGGGCCAGTACTGAGGGAGTGCTGCACTGTCAGAGGGTCAGTACAAAGGGAGTGCCACACTGACAGAGGGTCAGTACTGAGGGAGTGCCACACTGTTCGAGGGGCAGTACTGAGGGAGTGCTGCACTGTCAGAGGGTCAGTACTGAGGGAGTGCTGCACTGTCACAGGGTCAGTACTGAGGGAGTGCTGCACTGTCAGAGGGTCAGTACTTTGGGAGTGCTGCACTGCCAGAGGGTCAGTACTGAGAGAGTGCTGTACTGTCAGATGGTCAGTACTGAGGGAGTGCTGCACTGTCAGAGGGTCAGTACTGAGGAAGCGGTGCATTCTCAGAGGGTTATTACGGAGGGAGCACTACACTGTAAGAATGTCAGAGCTAAAGGGGCGCTGCACTGTCAAAGAGCTGCACTGCCAGCGGGTCAGTACTGAGGGAGTGCTTAACTGCCAGAGGGTCAGTACTGAGGGAGTACTGCACTGTCAGAGGGTCAGTAGTGAGGGAGTGATGCACTGTCGGAGGGTCAATACTGTTGGCGTGCTGTACTGTCCGACGGTCAGTACAGAGGGAGTGCAGCACTGTCAGAGGGTCAGTACTGAGTGTGTGCTGCACAGGTCACAGGGTCAGTGCTGAGGAAGTGTTGCACTGTCGGAGGGTCAGTACTGAGGGAGTGCTGCACTGTCAGAGGGTCAGTACTGAGGGAGTACTGCACTGTCAGATGGTCAGTACTGAAGGAGTGCTGCACTGTCAGAGGTTCAGTACTGAGTGAATGCTGCACTGTCAGATGGTCAGTACTGAGGGAGTGCTGCAATGTCAGAGCGTCAGTACTGAGGGAGTGCTGCACAGTCAGATGGTCAGTACTGAGGGAGTGCTGCACTGTCAGAGGGTCAGTACTGAGGGAGTGCTGCACTGTCAGATGGTCAGTACTGAGGGAGTGCTGCACTGTCAGAGTGTCTGTACTGAGGGAGTGCTGCACTGTCAGATTGTCAGTACTGAGGGAGTGCTGCACTGTCTGAGGTTCAGTGCTGAGGGAATGCTGCACTGTCAGAGGGTCAGTACTGAGGGAGCGGTGCATTGTCAGACGATCAGTACTGAGTGAGTGCTGCACTGTCAGATGGTCAGTACTGAGGGAGTGCTGCACTGTCAGATGGTCAGTACTGAGGGAGTGCTGCACTGTCAGAGGGTCAGTACTGAGGTAGAGCTGCAATGTCAGATGGTCAGTACTGAGGCAGAGCTGCACAGTCTGATGGTCAGTACTGAGGGATTGGTGCACTGTCAGAGGGTCAGTACTGAGGGAGTGCTGCTCAGGTCACAGGTTCAGTGCTGAGGGAGGGTTGCACTGTCAGAGGTTCAGGACTGAGGGAGTGTTGCCCGGCCGGAGGGTCAACACTGAGGAGGTGCTGCACTGTCAGATGGTCAGTACTGAGGGAGTGTTGCACTGTCAGAGGGCCAGTACTGAGGGAGTGCTGCACTGTCAGAGGGTCAGTACAGAGGGAGTGCCACACTGACAGAGGGTCAGTACTGAGGGAGTGCCACACTGTCCGAGGGTCAGTACTGAGGGAGTGCTGCACTGTCAGAGGGTCAGTACTGAGGGAGTGCTGCACCGTCACAGGGTCAGTACTGAGGGAGTGCTGCACTGTCAGAGGATCAGTACTTTGGGAGTGCTGCACTGCCAGAGGGTCAGTACTGAGGGAGTGCTGCACTGTCAGAGGGTCAGTACTGAGGGAGTACTGCACTGTCAGATGGTCAGTACTGAAGGAGTGCTGCACTGTCAGAGGTTCAGTACTGAGTGAATGCTGCACTGTCATATGGTCAGTACTGAGGGAGTGCTGCAATGTCAGAGCGTCAGTACTGAGGGAGTGCTGCACAGTCAGATAGTCAGTACTGAGGGAGTGCTGCACTGTCAGAGGGTCAGTACTGAGGGAGTGCTGCACTGTCAGATGGTCAGTACTGAGGGAGTGCTGCACTGTCAGAGTGTCTGTACTGAGGGAGTGCTGCACTGTCAGATGGTCAGTACTGAGGGAGTGCTGCACTGTCAGAGGTTCAGTGCTGAGGGAATGCTGCACTGTCAGAGGGTCAGTACTGAGGGAGCGGTGCATTGTCAGACGATCAGTACTGAGTGAGTGCTGCACTGTCAGATGGTCAGTACTGAGGGAGTGCTGCACTGTCAGAGGGTCAGTACTGAGGTAGAGCTGCAATGTCAGAGTGTCAGTACTGAGGCAGAGCTGCACAGTCTGATGGTCAGTACTGAGGGATTGGTGCACTGTCAGAGGGTCAGTACTGAGGGAGTGCTGCTCAGGTCACAGGTTCAGTGCTGAGGGAGGGTTGCACTGTCAGAGGTTGAGGACTGAGGGAGTGTTGCCCGGCCGGAGGGTCAACACTGAGGGAGTGCTGCACTGTCAGATGGTCAGTACTGAGGGAGTGTTGCACTGTCAGAGGGCCAGTACTGAGGGAGTGCTGCACTGTCAGAGGGTCAGTACAGAGGGAGTGCCAAACTGACAGAGGGTCAGTACTGAGGGAGTGCCACACTGTCCGAGGGTCAGTACTGAGGGAGTGCTGCACTGTCAGAGGGTCAGTACTGAGGGAGTGCTGCACTGTCACAGGGTCAGTACTGAGGGAATGCTGCACTGTCAGAGGGTCAGTACTTTGGGAGTGCTGCACTGCCAGAGGGTCAGTACTGAGAGAGTGCTGTACTGTCAGATGGTCAGTACTGAGGGAGAGCTGCACTGTCAGAGGGTCAGTACTGAGGAAGCGGTGCATTCTCAGAGGGTTATTACGGAGGGAGCACTACACTGTAAGAATGTCAGAGCTAAAGGGGCGCTGCACTGTCAAAGAGCTGCACTGCCAGAGGGTCAGAACTGAGGGAGTGCTTAACTGCCAGAGGGTCAGTACTGAGGGAGTGCTGCGCTGTCAGAGGGTCAACACTGATGCCGTGCTGCACTGTCAGATGGTCAGTACTGAGGGAGTGCTTCACTGTCAGATGGTCAGTACTGAGGGAGAGCTGCACTGTCAGAGGGTCAGCACTGAGGGAGTGCTGCACTGTCAGATAGTCTGTGCTGAGGGAGTGATGCACTGTCAGAGGGTCAGTGCTGAGGGAATGCTGCACTGCCAGATGGTCAGTACTGAGGGAGTACTGCACTGTCAGAGGGTCAGTACTGAGGGAGTGCCACACTGTCAGAGGGTCAGTAGTGAGGGCGAGCTGCACTGTCAGAGGGTCAGTACTGAGGGAGTGCTGCACTGTCAGATGGTCAGTACTGAGGGAGAGCTGCACTGTCAGAGGCTCACTACTGAGGGAGTGCTGCACTGTTAGAGGGTCAGTACTGAGGGAGTGCTGCACTGCCAGAGGGTCAGTACTGAGGGAGTGCTGCACTGTCAGAGGGTCAGTACTGAGGGAGTGCTGCACTGTCAGAGGGTCAGTACTTTGGGAGTGCTGCACTGCCAGAGGGTCAGTACTGAGAGAGTGCTGCACTGTCAGATGGTCAGTACTGAGGGAGTGCTGCACTGTCAGAGTGTCCGTACTGAGGAAGCGGTGCATTCTCAGAGGGTTATTACGGAGGGAGCACTACACTGTAAGAATGTCAGAGCTAAAGGGGCGCTGCACTGTCAAAGAGCTGCACTGCCAGAGGGTCAGTACTGAGGGAGTGCTTAACTGCCAGAGGGTCAGTACTGAAGGAGTGCTGCGCTGTCAGAGGGTCAACACTGATGGCGTGTTGCACTGTCAGATGGTCAGTACTGAGGGAGTGCTGCACTGTCAGATGGTCAGTACTGAGGGAGAGCTGCACTGTCAGAGGGTCAGCACTGAAGGAGTGCTGCACTGTCACATAGTCTGTACTGAGGGAGTGCTGCACTGTCAGGTGGTCAGTACTGAGGGAGAGCTGCACTGTCAGAGGGTCAGCACTGAGGGAGTGCTGCACTGTCAGATAGTCTGTACTGAGGGAGTGCTGCACTGTCAGGTGGTCAGTTCTGAGGGAGTGTTGCACTGTCAGATGGTCAGTACTGAGGGAGTGCTGCACTGTCAGATGGTCAGTACTGAGGGAGAGCTGCACTGTCAGAGGGTCAGCACTGAGGGAGTGCTGCACTGTCAGATAGTCTGTACTGAGGGAGTGCTGCACTGTCAGGTGGTCAGTACTAGGGGAGTGATGCACTGTCAGAGGGTCAGTACTGAGGGAGTGCCACACTGTCAGAGGGTCAGTACTTAGGGAGAGCTGCACTGTCAGAGGGTCAGTACTGAGGGAGTGCTGCACTGTCAGATGGTCAGTACTGAGTGACAGCTGCACTGTCAGAGGTTCAGTACTGAGGGAGTGCTGCACTGTTAGAGGGTCAGTACTGAGGGAGTGCTGCACTGCCAGAGGGTCAGTACTGAGGGGGTGCTGCACTGTCAGAGGGTCAGTACTGAGGGAGTGCTGCACTGTCAGAGAGTCAGTACTGAGGGAGTGCTGCACTTTTAAATGGTCAGTACTAAGGTAGATCCACACGGTCAGAGGTTCAGTCCAGATGCAATGCTACTCTGTCGGACGCTCTGTACTCTGATAGCACTGCACCATCAGAGGATCAGTACTGAACGAGCACGACACTGTCAAAGGGTCAGAACGGAGGGAGCACGCACTATCAAAAGGTCAGTACTGAGGGTGCGCTACTCAGTGAGAGTGTCAGTTCTGAGTGAGTGCTATTTCAGAGGGTCGGTACCGAGAGAGTGCTGTACTGTCAGAGGGTCAGTACTGAGGGAGAGCTGCACTGTCAGAGGGTCAGTACTGAGGGAGTGCTGCACAGTCTGATGGTAAGTACCGAGAGATTGGTGCACTGTCAGAGGGTCAGTACTGAGCGAGTGCTGCACTGTCAGAGAGTCAGTACTGAGTGAGCACCACACTGTCTGAGTGTCAGTCCAGATGGTAAGCCTCTCTGCACTGAGAGAGCACTGCACCACCAGAGGGACAGTACTGATGGAGTGTCTCTTTGACAGAGGGTCTGTACTGAGGGAATGCTGCACTGTCAGAGGGTCAGTACTGAGGGGTCACTGCGCTGTCAGAGGGTTAGTACTGAGGGAGTGCTGCACTGTCATAGGGTCAGTAATGAGGGAGTGCTGCACTGTCACAGGGTCAGTACTGAGAGAGTGCTGCACTGTCAGAGGGTCAGTACTGAGGGAGTGCTGCACTGCCAGAGGGTCAGTACTGAGAGAGTGCTGCACTGTCAGAGGGTCAGTACTTTGGGAGTGCTGCACTGTCAGAGGATCAGTACTGAGGGAGCGGTGCATTCTCAGAGGGTTAGTACGGAGGGAGCACTACACTGTAAGAATGTCAGAGCTAAAGGAGCGCTGCACTGTCAAAGATCTGCACTGCCAGAGGGTCAGTCCTGAGGGAGTGCTGAACTGTCAGATGGTCAGTACTGAGGGAGTGCTGCGCTGTCAGATGGTCAACACTGATGGCGTGCTGCACTGTCCTCGGTCAGTACAGATGGAGTGCAGCACTGTCAAGGGTCAGTACTGAGTGAGTGCTGCACAGGCAGATGGTCAGTACTGAGGGAGTGCTGCACTGTCAGATGGTCAGTACTGAGAGAGCGGTACATTCTCAGAGGAACAGTACTGAGGGAATGCTGCACTGTCAGAGGGTCAGTACTTAGGGAGTGCTGCACTGTCAGAGGATCAGTACTGAGGGGGTGCTGCACTGTCAGATGGTCAGTACTGAGGGAGAGCTGCACTGTCAGAGGGTCAGTACTGAGGGAGTGCTGCACTGTTAGAGGGTCAGTACTGATGGAGTGCTGCACTGTCAGTGGGTCAGTACTGAGGGAGTGCTGCACTGTCAGATAGTTTGTACTGAGGGAGTGATGCGCTGTCAGAGGGTCAGTGCTGAGGGAATTCTGCACTGCCAGAGGGTCAGTACTGAGGGAGTGCTGCACTGTCAGAGGGTCAGTACTGAGGGAGTGCTGCACTGTCAGATGGTCAGTACTGAGGGAGTGCTGCACTGCCAGAGGGTCAGTACTGAGGGAGCGGTGCACAGGCAGATGGTCAGTACTGAGGGAGTGCTGCACTGTCAGATGGTCAGTACTGAGAGAGCGGTGCATTCTCAGAGGAACAGTACTGAGGGAATGCTGCACTGTCAGAGGGTCAGTACTTAGGGAGTGCTGCACTGTCAGAGGGTCAGTACTGAGGGATGCTGCACTGTCAGATGATCAGTACTGAGGGAGAGCTGCACTGTCAGAGGGTCAGTACTGAGGGAGTGATGCACTGTTTGAGGGTCAGTACTGAGGGAGTGCTGCACTGTCAAAGTGTCAGTACTGAGGGAGTGCTGCACTGTCAGATAGTCTGTACTGAGGGAGTGATGCGCTGTCAGAGGGTCAGTGCTGAGGGAATGCTGCACTGCCAGAGGGTCAGTACTGAGGGAGTGCTGCACTGTCAGAGGGTCAGTACTGAGGGAGTGCTGCACTCTCAGAGGGTCAGTACTGAGGGAGTGCTGCACTGCCAGAGGGTCAGTACTGAGGGAGCGGTGCATTGTCAGAGGATCATTACTGAGGGAGTGCTGCACTGTCAGATGATCAGTACTGAGGGAGTGCTGCACTGTCAGATGATCAGTACTGAGGGAGTGGTGCATTCTCAGCGGGTTAGTACTGAGGGAGCGCTACACTGTCATAATATCAGAAATAAAGGAGTGCTGCACTGTCAAATAGCTGTACTGTCAGAGTGTCAGTATTGAGGATGTACCGCACTGTCACACAGTCGGTATGGGGGCAATGCCACTTTGTCACATGGTCAGTACTGAGGAAGTTCTGCACTGTGTGAGCGTCAGTACTGAGGGAGTGCTGCACTGTCAGGGGGTCAGTACTGAGGGAATGCTGCACTGCCAGAGGGTCAGTACTGAGGGAGTGCTGCACTGTCAGAGGGTCAGTACTGAGCGAGTGCTGCACTGTCAAATGGTCAGTACTGAGGGAGTGTTGCACTGTCAGAGGGTCAGAACTGAGGGAGCGGTGCATTGTCAGAGAATCAGTACTGTGGGAGTGCTGCTCTGTCAGATGGTCAGTACTGAGGGAGTGCTGCGCTGTCAGATGGTCAACACTGATGGCGTGCTGCACTGTCCTCGGTCAGTACAGATGGAGTGCAGCACTGTCAAGGGTCAGTACTGAGTGAGTGCTGCACAGGCAGATGGTCAGTACTGAGGGAGTGCTGCACTGTCAGATGGTCAGTACTGAGAGAGCGGTGCATTCTCAGAGGAACAGTACTGAGGGAATGCTGCACTGTCAGAGGGTCAGTACTTAGGGAGTGCTGCACTGTCAGAGGATCAGTACTGAGGGGGTGCTGCACTGTCAGATGGTCAGTACTGAGGGAGAGCTGCACTGTCAGAGGGTCAGTACTGAGGGAGTGCTGCACTGTTAGAGGGTCAGTACTGATGGAGTGCTGCACTGTCAGTGGGTCAGTACTGAGGGAGTGCTGCACTGTCAGATAGTTTGTACTGAGGGAGTGATGCGCTGTCAGAGGGTCAGTGCTGAGGGAATTCTGCACTGCCAGAGGGTCAGTACTGAGGGAGTGCTGCACTGTCAGAGGGTCAGTACTGAGGGAGTGCTGCACTGTCAGATGGTCAGTCCTGAGGGAGTGCTGCACTGCCAGAGGGTCAGTACTGAGGGAGCGGTGCATTGTCAGAGGATCAGTACTGAGGGAGTGCTGCACAGGCAGATGGTCAGTACTGAGGGAGTGCTGCACTGTCAGATGGTCAGTACTGAGAGAGCGGTGCATTCTCAGAGGAACAGTACTGAGGGAATGCTGCACTGTCAGAGGGTCAGTACTGAGGGAGTGCTGCACTGTCAGAGGGTCAGTACTGAGGGAGTGCTGCACTCTCAGAGGGTCAGTACTGAGGGAGTGCTGCACTGCCAGAGGGTCAGTACTGAGGGAGCGGTGCATTGTCAGAGGATCATTACTGAGGGAGTGCTGCACTGTCAGATGATCAGTACTGAGGGAGTGCTGCACTGTCAGATGATCAGTACTGAGGGAGTGGTGCATTCTCAGCGGGTTAGTACTGAGGGAGCGCTACACTGTCATAATATCAGAAATAAAGGAGTGCTGCACTGTCAAATAGCTGTACTGTCAGAGTGTCAGTATTGAGGATGTACCGCACTGTCACACAGTCGGTATGGGGGCAATGCCACTTTGTCACATGGTCAGTACTGAGGAAGTTCTGCACTGTGTGAGCGTCAGTACTGAGGGAGTGCTGCACTGTCAGGGGGTCAGTACTGAGGGAATGCTGCACTGCCAGAGGGTCAGTACTGAGGGAGTGCTGCACTGTCAGAGGGTCAGTACTGAGCGAGTGCTGCACTGTCAAATGGTCAGTACTGAGGGAGTGTTGCACTGTCAGAGGGTCAGAACTGAGGGAGCGGTGCATTGTCAGAGAATCAGTACTGTGGGAGTGCTGCTCTGTCAGATGGTCAGTACTGAGGGAGTGCTGCGCTGTCAGATCGTCAACACTGATGGCGTGCTGCACTGTCCTCGGTCAGTACAGATGGAGTGCAGCACTGTCAAGGGTCAGTACTGAGTGAGTGCTGCACAGGCAGATGGTCAGTACTGAGGGAGTGCTGCACTGTCAGATGGTCAGTACTGAGAGAGCGGTGCATTCTCAGAGGAACAGTACTGAGGGAATGCTGCACTGTCAGAGGGTCAGTACTTAGGGAGTGCTGCACTGTCAGAGGATCAGTACTGAGGGGGTGCTGCACTGTCAGATGGTCAGTACTGAGGGAGAGCTGCACTGTCAGAGGGTCAGTACTGAGGGAGTGCTGCACTGTTAGAGGGTCAGTACTGATGGAGTGCTGCACTGTCAGTGGGTCAGTACTGAGGGAGTGCTGCACTGTCAGATAGTTTGTACTGAGGGAGTGATGCGCTGTCAGAGGGTCAGTGCTGAGGGAATTCTGCACTGCCAGAGGGTCAGTACTGAGGGAGTGCTGCACTGTCAGAGGGTCAGTACTGAGGGAGTGCTGCACTGTCAGATGGTCAGTCCTGAGGGAGTGCTGCACTGCCAGAGGGTCAGTACTGAGGGAGCGGTGCATTGTCAGAGGATCAGTACTGAGGGAGTGCTGCACAGGCAGATGGTCAGTACTGAGGGAGTGCTGCACTGTCAGATGGTCAGTACTGAGAGAGCGGTGCATTCTCAGAGGAACAGTACTGAGGGAATGCTGCACTGTCAGAGGGTCAGTACTTAGGGAGTGTTGCACTGTCAGAGGGTCAGTACTGAGGGATGCTGCACTGTCAGATGGTCAGTACTGAGGGAGAGCTGCACTGTCAGAGGGTCAGTACTGAGGGAGTGATGCACTGTTAGAGGGTCAGTACTGAGGGAGTGCTGCACTGTCAGTGGGTCAGTACTGAGGGAGTGCTGCACTGTCAGATAGTCTGTACTGAGGGTGTGATGCGCTGTCAGAGGGTCAGTGCTGAGGGAATGCTGCACTGCCAGAGGGTCAGTACTGAGGGATTGCTGCACTGTCAGAGGGTCAGTACTGAGGGAGTGCTGCACTCTCAGAGGGTCAGTACTGAGGGAGTGCTGCACTGCCAGAGGGTCAGTACTGAGGGAGCGGTGCATTGTCAGAGGATCAGTACTGAGGGAGTGCTGCACTGTCAGATGATCAGTACTGAGGGAGTGCTGCACTGTCAGATGATCAGTACTGAGGGAGTGCTGCACTGTCAGAGTGTCAGTACTGAAGGAGTGGTGCATTCTCAGCGGGTTAGTACTGAGGGAGCGCTACACTGTCATAATATCAGAACTAAAGGAGTGCTGCACTGTCAAATAGCTGTACTGTCAGAGTGTCAGTATTGAGGATGTACCGCACTGTCACACAGTCGTTATGGGGTCAATGCCACTCTGTCAGATGGTCAGGACTGAGGAAGTTCTGCACTGTGTGAGCGTCAGAACTGAGGGAGTGCTGCACTGTCAGAGGGTCAGTACTGATGGATCACTGCGCTATCAGAGTGTCAGTACTGAGGGAGTACTGCACTGTCAGAGGGTCAGTACTGAGGGAGTGCCACACTGTCAGAGGGTCAGTACTGAGGGAGTGCCGCAATGTCAGAGGGTCAGTACTGAGGGATCACTGCGCTGTCAGAGAGTCAGTACTGAGGTGCTGCTGCATTGCCAGAAAGTCAGTAGTGAGGGAGTGCTGCACTGTCAAAGGGTCAGGACTGAGGAAGCACCACACTGTCAGAGGTTCAGTCCAGATGGAATGCCACTCTATCTGACGCTCTGTACTCTGACAGCACTGCACCATCTGAGTGTCAGTACTGAACGAGCACTACACTGTCAAATGGTCAGAACTGAGGGAGCACGCACTATCAAAATGTCAGTACTGAGGGTGCGCTACTCAGTGAGAGTGTCAGTTCTGAGTGAGTGTTATTTCAGAGGGTCGGTACCGAGAGAGTGCTGTACTGTCAGAGGGTCAGTACTGAGGGAGTGCTGCACAGTCTGATGGTAAGTACCGAGAGATTGGTGCACTGTCAGAGGGTCAGTACTGAGGGAGTGCTGCATAGTCTGATGGTAAGTACCGAGAGATTGGTGCACTGTCAGAGGGTCAGTACTGAGCGAGTGCCGCACTGTCAGAGAGTCAGTACTGAGTGAGCACCACACTGTCTGAGTGTCAGTCCAGATGGCAAGCCTCACTATCAGAGGATCTGCACTAAGAGAGCACTGCACCACCAGAGGGTCAGTACTGAGGGAGTGTCTCATTGACAGAGGGTCTATACTGAGGGAATGCTGCACTGTCAGAGTGTCAGTACTGAGGGGTCACTGCGCTGTCAGAGGGTCAGTACTGAGGGAGTGCCGCACTGTCAGAGGATCAGTATTGAGGGAGCGCCACACTGTGATAGGGTCAGTACTCAGGGATTGCTACACTTTCAGAGGGGCAGTACTGAGGGTGTGCTGCACTGTCAGAGGGTCAGTACTGAGGGAGTGCTGCACTGTCGGAGGGTCAGTACTGAGGGAGTGCCGCACTGTCAGAGGGTCCATACTTAGGGAGTGCAGGACTGTCAGAGGGTCAGTACTGAAGGATCAATGCGCTGTCAGAGGGTCAGTACTGCGGGAATTCCGCACTGTCAGAGGGTCAGTACTCACGGATTGCTGCACTGCCAGAGGGTCAGTACTGAGGGAGTGCTGCACTGTCAGACGGTCAGTACTGAGGCACTGCTGCACTGTCAGAGGGTCAGTTCTGATGGAGTATTGGACTGTCAGATGGTCAGTTTGAGGAAGGGCTGCACTGTCAGAGAGTCAAAACTGCGGGTGTGCCATACTGTCGGAGGGTCAGTACTGTGGAAATGCTGCACTGTCAGAGGGTCATGACTGAGGGAGTGCTGCACTGTCAGAAGGTCAGTACTGAGGCAATGCTGCACTGTCAGAGGGTCAGTTCTGAGGGAGTATTGTACTGTCAGGTGGTCAGTTTGAGGGAGGGCTGCACTGTCAGAGAGTCAGCACTGCGGGTGTGCCGTACAGTCGGAGGGTGAGTACTGTGGAAATGCTGCACTGTCAGAAATGGGGGAATGCCGCAATATCAGAGGGTCAATCTGGGGGCAGTGCTGAGGGAGTGCCACACTGTCAGAGGATCATGACTGAGGGAGTGCTGCACTGTCAACGCACCAGTCTGTGGGATACCTGCATTGTAAGAGAGTCAGTACTGAGTGAGTGCCTCACTATCAGATGGGCTGAATGGCCTAATTTCTCCTCTCATGTCTTGTGGTCTAAGAGGAATATCTCAAGTTGTTCAGTACATTTCTGCCTCTGCTTCCTACATACCCTGCTCAGCAGTGATTCCCACGTCCAGGTTCCAGAGACTGTGTTCAAACAGAGAGTCTTCATTTGGTTACCACCCTCTTTTCCCAGGGATCGAGTTTTCGTTTCGTGTGACTGACCTGTCAGCTCAAAGGGATATTTTCATGCTGCAGGGCTGAGGTTTCTTCTTCAGCTTCCGTGTGCTCATCCCAAATAAATCCCACTATTCCACACTCAGCACAGTCGTATGTTCCTTATTTCTGAGCTTCCCAATGCTAATCCACATCCAGAATGACATCCTACACTCCTCCAAATCTCATTGCAGGCTATTTGCCTGGGAGAGAGCCAGTGCTAAGAGGGGAAACAGAATTCTGAAAGTACTTTACAGTGACATTAAGGGTGAATTGATAATGAGAGAAAGATTGGGTTGTGGAACTTAGTGACAATTTGTGCATGGACCCAGAGGCTACAGTGAATGGATGCATTTTGTCAATGCTCATTGGGACATGGACGGTATGAAATCGTGGAGATGCTCTGTGAGACAATTAAATGAATTAGCATATACAGAGAGAGATGGTTCTGAGTGGTCTGGCCTTCTTACAACTCAATAAATCTCCAAAGATGGTGGAAATGTATCTCAGTTTACCGAATGAGGTGATGGAGGAAGTAGCAGGTACACTTGCAAACATTTTCAAATCCCCTCTGGCCACAGGAGAGGTGTCGTCGGACTGACCATGTGGTACTGTTATTCAAGAAGGAACATGAGATATACCAGGCAGCAAAAGGCAAGCCAGGCTAATATCGTGGGTGGGACGTCTGTTGGAAGCAATTTTGGGAGATCGAATTAATCAGCATTTATCGAGACTGGAGTTCATGAAGAACAGTCAGAATGGTTGTGTTAAGGGGAGCTCAGGTCTGACCAATGGGATTGCACTTTGTAAGGAGGTGACCAAGTGTGTAAATAAGGGCAATGCTTTCCTGTCGCCTGCTTGGAGGTCAGTAAGACTTTTATCAGGACCCATATTGGAAACTGATAGTCAACATAAAAACTCAAGATCCAAGGAATTTGGTGCAGAATGCTGAGTGGCAGGAAACAGACAGTGATGGCCCAATTAGAAATCTCTGTTTGTTCATGTCTCACTGTTGGGGTCTTGCTGATGTGGTTGTTAGAAAAGATTTAGCTTTGAATGGTAGAGGGTTAATCATTGGGTTCATGAATGATATGAAGATTGGTGGGGTGATAAATACTGAAGGTGATAGCCTTAGGTTACAGAAGGATGGAGATGGCCTTCTCAGATGGACCGATCAGTGACAATGGGTGAGGTGCCTGAAGACTGGAGGGTGATTAATGATGTGCCATTATTGAAGTAAGGCTGCAAGGAACAGCCATTGAGCTAAGGAGCTGTGAGCCTGATGGCAGTGGTGGGTAACCTGTTGGAGGGCATTCTGAGAGACAATGTACATGCATTTGGAAAAGCAAGAATTGATTAGGGATGGTCAGCTTGGCTTTGTTTGTGGAAATGATGTGTCCAACTTGATAGAGCTTTTGAAGGGATGACCAAGGAGACAGATGAGAAGGTTTCACATGGGAGATTGCTTAGTAAAAGTTTAGATGAGATGGCATCCAGGGAGAGAGGACAGCATGGTGCCTCAGTGGTTTGATTCTAACTCCCGGTGACTGTCTGTGTGGAGTTTACACATTCTCTCTGTATCTGTGCGGGTTCCCTCCGGGTGCCCCAGTTCCCTCCCACCACCCAAAGATGCCATGGGAAATGCAGCATTACAGGGCTAGAGTAGAGGATATGAGTCTGGGTGGGATGCTGTTCAGACAGTCAGTGTGGAGCAAATGGACGGAATGGCCTGCTTCAACACTTTAGGAATTCTAAAATTAATCCAGAGAGACAAGTCATGTTCTGGGGACCTGGGCTCCAATCTTGGACCTTACAGACTGAATGGGTTTGAACGCAATCTGAGAGGGGAGCTGGGCTAAGCCCTGAAGTGTTGAGGATGTGAACGTTTTGTGGAGCTACTGCCTGAGGGACTTTGTGGGTTAAACACAACAAAGTGATGCTTTCTTCGGTATTGAGGGAGCATTTTCTGAGGTACTGAGGGAGCACTATCTGAGGTATTGAGGGAGCACTGACTGAGGTACTGAGGGAGCACTATCTGTGGCATTGAGGAAGCACTTTCTGAGGTATTGAGGGAGAAATATCTGAGGAATTGAGGGAGTATTATCTGAGGTACTGAGGGAGAAATATCTGAGGTATTGAGGGAGCACTTTCTGAGGTATTAAGGGAGTACTATCTCAGGTACTGAGGGAGAACTATCTGAGGTACTGAGGGAGCACTATCTGAGGTATTGAGGGAGCACTTTCTGAGGTGTAGAGGGAGCACTGTCTGAGGTACTGAGGGATCAAATTCTGAGGTACTGATGGAGCACATTTTGAGGTATTGAGGGAGTACTTTCTGAGGTACTGAGGGATCACTTTATGAGGTATTGAGGGAGCACGCTCTTAGATATGGAGGGAGCACTTTGAGGTATTGAGAGAGCACATTCTGAGGTACTGAGGGATCACTTTCTGACGTAATGAGGAAGCATTGTCTGAGGTACTGACGGAGAACTATCTGACGTATTGAGGGAGCACTTTCTGAGGTACTGAGGGATCACTTTCTGAGATTTTGAGGGAGCACTTTCTGAGGTACTGAGGGAGCACTATCTGAGGTACTGAGGGATCACTTTCTGAGATATTGAGGGAGCACTTTCAGAGGCATTGAGGGAGAACTATCTGAGGTATTGAGGGAGCACTTTCTGAGGTACTGAGGGAGCATTTCTGAGATATTGAGGGAGCACTTTCAGAGGTATTGAGGGAGCACTATCTGAGGTAGTGAGGGAGAACTATCTGAAAAACTGTGGGAGTACTTTCTGAGGCATTTGGGGAGCACTATCTGAGGTACTGAGGGATTACTTTCTGAGATTTTGAGGGAGCACTTTCTGAGGTACTGAGGGAGAACTATCTGAGGTATTGAGGGAGCACTTTCTGAGATATTGAGGGAGCACTTTCTGAGGTACTGAGGGAGCACTTTCTGAGATATTGCGGGAGCACTTTCAGAGGTATTGAGGGAGCACTATCTGAGGTAATGAGGGAGAACTATCTGAAAAACTGTGGGAGCACTTTCTGAGGCATTGGGGGAGCACTAACTGAGGTACTGAGGGAGAACTACATGAGGTACTGAGGCAGCACTATCTGACGTATTGAGGGAGCACTAGCTGAAGTATTGAGTGAGCACTAATTGAGGTATTGAGGGAGAACTATCTTAGGTATTGAGGGAAGACTGTCCGACGTATTGATGGAGAGTTTCTAAGGGACTGAGGGAGCACTTTCTGACGTACTGAGGAAGCTCTATCAGAGGTACTGAGGGAGAACTGTCCGAGGTACAGTGTGAGCACTATCTGAGATATTGAGGGAGCACGATCTGAGGTATTGAGGGAGCACTGTCTGAGGTACTGAGGGATCAATTTCTGACATACTGAGGAAGCACTATCAGAGGTATTGAGGGAGCACTATCGGAGGAATTCAGGGAGCACTTTCTTAGATATTGAGGGAGCCCTTTCTGAGGTATTGATGGAGCAATATCTGAGGTTTTGACGGAGCAATTTCAGAGATATTGAGGGAGCACTTTCTGAGCTACTGAGGGAGCACTTTTTGACATAATGAGAGAGCACTTTCTGAGGTGTTGAGGGAGCAGTTTCTGAGGTTCTGAGGGAGCACTTTCTGAGGTATTGAGGGAGCACTTTCTGAGGTATTGAGGGAGCACTTTCTGATGTACCGTGGGAGCACTATCTGAGGTATTGAGGGAGCACTATCTGAGGAATTAAGAGAGCATTATCTGAGGTACTGTGAGAGAACTATCTGAGGTATTGAGGGAGCACTAAATGAGGTATTGAGGGAGCACTAAATGAGGTATTGAGGGAGAATTATCTGAAATATTGAGGGAGCACTTTCTGAGGTATTGAGGGTGCACTATCTGAGGTAATGAGGGAGAACTAGATGAGATATTGAGGGAGAACTATCTGATGTATTGAGGGAGAACTATATGAGATATTGTGGGATAACTATCTGAGATATTGAGGGAGCACTTTCTGAGGTACTGGGGGATCACTTTCTGAGGTACTGAGTAAGCACTATCTGAGGTACTGTAGGTGCACTTTCTGAGATATTGAGGGAGCAGTTTCTTAGATATGGAGGGAGCACTTTCTAAGGTATTGAGGGAGCACATTCTGAGGTACTGAGGGATCACTTTCTGACGTACTGAGGAAGCATTATCTGAGGTACTGAGGGAGAACTATCTGAGGTATTGAGGGAGCACTTTCTGAGGTACTGAGGGATCACTTTCTGAGATTATGAGGGAGCACTTTCTGAGGTACTGAGGGAGAACTATCTGAGGTACTGAGGGAGAACTAGATGAGATATTGAGGGAGAACTATCTGATGTATTGAGGGAGAACTATATGAGATATTGTGGGATAACTATCTGAGGTATTGAGGGAGCACTTTCTGAGGTACTGGGGGATCACTTTCTGAGGTACTGAGTAAGCACTATCTGAGGTACTGTAGGTGCACTTTCTGAGATATTGAGGGAGCATTTTCTTAGATATGGAGGGAGCACTTTCTAAGGTATTGAGGGAGCACATTCTGAGGTACTGAGGGATCACTTTCTGACGTACTGAGGAAGCATTATCTGAGGTACTGAGGGAGAACTATCTGAGGTATTGAGGGAGCACTTTCTGAGGTACTGAGGGATCACTTTCTGAGATTATGAGGGAGCACTTTCTGAGGTACTGAGGGAGAACTATCTGAGGTACTGAGGGAACACTTTCTGAGATATTGAGGGAGCACTTTCTGAGTTACGGAGGGAGAACTATCTGAGGTACTGACGGAGCACTTTCTGAGGTACTGAGGGAGCACTATCTGAGGAAGTGAGGGAGAACTATCTGAAAAATTGTGGGAGCACTTTCTGAGGCATTGGGGAGCACTATCTGAGGTACTGAGGGAGAACTATATGAGGTACTGATGCAGCACTATCTGAAGTATTGAGGGAGCACTATCTGAAGTATTGAGTGAGCATTATCTGAGGTATTGAGGGAGAACTATCTTAGGTATTGAGGGACCACTTTCTGAGATATTGAGTGTGAAATATCTGAGGTAATGAGGGAGCACTTTCTGAGGTATTGTGGGGGCACCTTCAGAGGCATTGAGGAAGCATTTTCTGAGGTACTGAGGGAGCACATTTTGAGGCATTGAGGGAGCACTGTCTGAGGTACTGAGGGAACACTTTCTGAGGTGTTGCGGGAGCACTTTCTGAGGTATGGAGGAAGCACTGTCCGAGGTACTGAGGGACCAGTTTCTAAGGTACTGAGGGAGCACTTTCTGACGTACTGAGGAAGCTCTATCAGAGGTACTGAGGGAGAACTATCCGAGGTACTGTGTGACCACTTTCTGAGATATTGAGGGAGCACTTTCTTAGATATTGAGGGAGCACTTTCTGAGGTATTGGGGGAGCACTTTCTGAGGTACTGATGGAGCACTTTCTGAGGTACTGACGGAGAACTATCTGAGGTATTGAGGTAGCACTTTCTGAGATATTGAGGGAGCACTTTCTGTGGTACAGAGGTTGAACTATCTGAGCTATTGAGGGAGCACTTTCAGAGGTATTGAGGGAGCACTTTCTGAGATGCTGAGGGAGCACTATCTGAGATATTGAGGGAGAACTATATGAGGTACTGAGGGAGCACTATCTGAAGCAATGAGGGAGTACTATCTGAAGTATTGAGTGAGCAATATCCGATGTATTGAAGGAGAACTATCTGAGGTATTGAGGGAGCAATTTCTGAGGTATTGAGTGAGAAATATCTGAGGTATTGTGGGAGCACTTTCTGCGGTATTGTGGGTGCACCTGCAGAGGCATTGAGGGATCACTGTCTGGGGTACTAAGGGAACACTTTCTGAGGGACTGAGAGAGCACTTTCAGAGGAATTGGGGGAGCACTGTCCGAGGTACTGAGGTACCAGTTTCTAAGGTACTGAGGGAACACTTTCTGACGTGCTGAGCAAGCACTATCAGAGGTACTGAGGGAGAACTATCCTAGGTACTGTGTGAGCACTTTCTCTGGTACTGAGGTAGAACTGTCAGAGGTATTGAGGGAGCACTTTGAGGTATTGAGGGAGCACTTTCTGAGATGCTGAGGGAGCAGTTTCTGAGATATTGAGGGAGCACTATCTGAGATATTGAGGGAGAACTATATGAGGTAATGAGGGAGCACTATCTGACACCCTGAGGGAGCACTATCTGAAGTATTGAGTGAGCTGTATCTGATGTATTGAGGGATAACTATCGGAGGTATTGAGGTAGAAATATCGGAGTTATTGAGGGGGCAATTTCTTAGATATTGAGGGAGCCCTTTCTGAGGTACTGAGGAAGAACTATCTGAGGTATTAAGCGATCACTTTCTGATGTAATGAGGGAGCAATTTCTGAGGTACTGAGGGAGCACTTTATGAGATATTGAGGGAGCACTTTCAGAGGTATTGAGGGAGCACCTTCTGAGCAACTGAGGGAGCACTTTCTGAGGTACTGAGAGAGCACTTTCTGAGGTATTGAGGGAGCACATTCTGAGGTACTGAGGGAGCAATTTCTGAGGTACTGAGGGAGCACTTTCTGAGGTATTGAGGTTGCACTATCTGATGTATTAAGGGAGCATTATCTGAGGTACTGTGAGAGAACTATCTGAGCAATTGCAGGAGCACTTTCTGAGGTATTGAGGGTGCACTATGTGAAGTATTGAGGGAGAACAATCTGAAATAGTGAGGGAGCACTTTCAGAGGGATTGAGGTAGCATATTCTGTGGTATTGTGGGAGCACTTTCAGAAGTATTGAAGGAGCACTATCTGAGGTATTGAGGGAGAACTATCAGAAATATTGAGGGAGCACTTTCTGAGGTATTGAGGGAGAAGTATATGAGGTACTAAGGGAGAAGTATATGAGATATTGAGGGAGAACTATCTGAGGTATTGAGGGAGCACTTTCTGAGTTATTGAGTTTTGAAATAGCTGAGGTTTTGAGGGAGCACTTTCTGAGGTATTGTAAGGGGCACATTGAGAGACATTGAGGGAGCACTTTCTGAGGTGCTGAGGGAGCACCTTCTGAGGTATTGTGGGAGCACTTTCTGAGGTACTGAGGTAGCACTTTCTGAGGTACTGAGAGAGCCCTTTCTGAGGTATTGAGGAAGCACTTTCTGAGGTACTGAGGGAGCAATTCCGGAGGTACTGAGGGAGCACTTGCTGTGGTATTGTGGGACCACTTTCTGAGGTACCAAGGGAGCACCTCATGAGATATTGAGGGAGCACTATCTGAGGAATTAAGGGAGAATTATCTGAGGTACTGTGAGAGAATTATCTGAACTATTGTGTGAGCACTTTCTGAGGTACTGAGGGAGCACTATCTGAGGTATTGAGGGAGAACTATCTGAAATATTGAGGGAGCACTTTGAGGTATTGTGGGTGCACTATCAGAGGTACTGAGGGAGAACTATATGAGATATTGAGGGAGAGCTATCTGAGGTATTGAGGGAGTACTGTATGAGATATTGAGGGAGAACTATCTGAGGTATTGAGGGAGCACTTTCTGAGGCATTGAGGGAGCACTTTCAGAGGTATTGAGAGAGCACATTTTGAGGTACTGAGGGAACACTTTCTGAGGTACTGAGGGAGCACTTTCTGAGGTACTGAGGGATCACTTTCTGACATACTGAAGAAGCACTATCTGAGGTATTGAGGGAGCACTATCGGAGGTATTGAGGGAGCACTTTCTTAGATATTGAGGGACCCTTTCTGAGGTACTGAGGGAGAACTTTCTGAGGTACTGAGGAAGAACTATCTGAGGTATTGAGGGAGCACTTTCTGATGTATTGAGGGAGCACTTTCTGAGGTATTGAGGGTGAACTATCTGAAATATTGCGGGAGCACTTTCTGAGGTATTGAGGGAGCACTATCTGAGGTACTGAGGGAGCACTTTCTGAGGTATTGAGGGAGAACTATCTGAGGTATTGAGGGAGAACTACCTGAAATATTGAGGGAGCACTTTCTGAGGTATTGAGGGAGCACTTTCTGAGTTACTGAGGTAGCACTTTCTGAGGTATTGAGGGAGAACTATCTGATGTATTGAGGTAGAAATATGTCAGGTATTGAGCGAGCACTCTCTGAGTTATTGAGGGAGCACTTTCAGAGGCATTGAGGGGCAACTATGTGAGGTACTGAGGGTGCACTTACTGAGGTATTGAGGGAGCACTGTCTGAGATTCTGAGGGAGCACTTTCTGACGTTCTGAGGAAGCACAATCTGAGGTACTGAGGGAGCACTTTCTGAGGTACTGAGGGAGCACTTTCTGAGGTATTGAGGGAGCACTATCTGAGGCATTGAGAGAGAACAACTGGAATGTTGAGGGAGCACTTACTGAGGTATTGAGGGAGCAATTTCTGAGGTATTGAGGAAGAACTATCTGATATATTGAGGGAGAAGTATCTGAGGTATTGAGAAGCACTTTCTGAGGTATTGAGGGAGCACTTTCAGAGACATTGAGGGAACTCTTTCTGAGGTACGGAGGGAGCACTAACTGAGGTATTGAGGGAGCACTGACTGAGGTACTGAGGGAGCAATTTCTGACGTACTGAGGAAGAACAATCTGAGGTACTGAGGAAGAACTATCTGAGGTATTGAGGTAGTACTTTCTGAGGTATTGAGGGAGGATTTTCTGAGCTATTGAGGGAGCACTTTCGGAGGTACTGAGGGCGCACTTTCAGAGGTACTGAGGGACAACTATCTGAGGTACTGAGGGAGAACTATCTGAGGTATTGAAGGAGCACTTTCTGAGGTACTGAGGGAGCACTTTCTGAGGTATTGAGGGAGCACTGTCTGAGTTACTGAGGGAGCACATTCTGAGGTACTGAGGGAGAACTATCTGACGTATTGAGGGAGCACTTTCTGAGGTATTGAGGGAGCACTATCTGAGGAATTAAGGGAGCATTATCTGAGGTACTGTGAGAGAACTATCTGAGCTATTGTGCGATCAATTTCTGAGGTATTGAGTGAGCAATATTTGAGGTATTGAGGGAGAACGATCTGAAATATTGTGGGAGCACTTTCTGAGGTAATGAGGGAGCACTATCTGAGGTACTGAGGGAGAACTTTATGAGATATTGAGGGAGAAGTATCTGAGATATTGATGGAGAACTTTCTGAGGTATTGAGGCAGAAATATCTGAGGTATTGAGGGAGCACTTTCTGATGTATTGAGGGTGCACTTTCTGAGGTATGAGGGAGCACTTTCTGAGGAATTGAGGGAGCACAATCTGAGGTATTGAGAGAGAACTATCTGAAATATTGAGGGAGCACTTTCTGAGGTATTGAGGGAGCACTTTCTGAGGTATTGAGGTAGAAGTATATGAGATATTGAGGGAGAACTATCTGAGGTATTGAGGGAGCACTTTCTAAGGTATTGAGGGAGAACTTGCAGAGGCATTGAGGGAGCACTTTCTGAGGTACTGACGGAGCACCTACTGAGATATTGAGGGAGCACAGTCTGAGGTACTGAGGGAGCATTTTCTGTCGTATTGAGGAAGCACAATCTGACGTACTGAGGAAGAACTATCTGAGGTCTTGAGGTAGCACTTTATGAGGTATTGAGGGAGCACTTTCTGAGGTATTGAGGGAGCACTTTCGGAGGTACTGAGGGAGCACTTTCAGAGGTACTGAGGGTGAACTGCCTGAGGTATTGAGGGAGCACTATCTGAGGTATTGAGGGAGCACTTTCTGAGGTACAGAGGGAGCATTTTCTGAGGTACTGAGGGAGCGCTTTCTGAGGTATTGGGAAACACTTTCTGAGGTGTTGAGTGAGCACTATCTGAGGAATTAAGGGAGCATTATCTGAGGGACTGTGAGAGAACTATCTGAGCTATTGTGGGAGCAATTTCTGAGGTATTGAGTGAGCAATATCTGAGGTATTGAGGGAGAACGATCTGAAATATTGAGGGAGCACTTTCTGACGTATTGAGAGTGCACTATCAGAGGTACTGAGGGAGAACTATATGAGATATTGAGGGAGAACTATCTGAGATATTTAGGGAGAACTATATGAGATATTGAGAGAGAACTATCTGAGGTATTGAGGGAGCACTTTCTGATGTATTGAGGCAGAAATATCTGAGGTATTCATGGAGCACTTTCTGAGGCATTGAGGTAGCACTTTCAGAGGAATTGAGGTAGCACTTTTTGAGGTACTGAGGGAACACTTTCTGAGGTACTGAGGGAGCACTTTCTGAGGTACTGAGGAAGCACTATCTGAGGAACTGAGGGAGAAGTATGTGAGATATTGAGGTAGCACTTTCTGAGGTATTGAGGGAACACTTTCTGAGGTACTGAGGGAGCACTTTCTGAGGTATTGAGGGAGCACTGTCTGACTTACTGAGGGAAAACTTTCTAAGGTACTGAGGGAGCACTTTCTGAGGTATTGGAGGATCACTGTCTGAGATACTGAGGGAGCACTTTCTGAGGTATTGAGGGAGCACTTTCGGAGGTACTGAGGGAGCACTTTCAGAGGTACTGAGGGTGAACTAGCTGAGGTATTGAGGGAGCACTATCTGAGGTATTGAGGGAGCACTTTCTGAGGTACTGAGGGAGCACTTTCTGAGGTACTGAGGAAGCACTATCTGAGGGACTGTAGGTGCACATTCTGAGATATGGAGGGAGCACGTTCTGAGGTATAGAGGGAGCACATTCTGAGGTACTGAGGGATCACTTTCTGAGGTACTGAGGAAGCATTATCTGAGGTACTGAGGGAGAACTATCTGAGGTACTGAGGGAGCACTTTCTGAGGTATTGAGGGAGCACTATCTGAGGTATTGAGGGAGAACTATCTGAAATATTGAGGGAGCACATACTGATGTATTGAGGGAGCACTATCTGAGGTATTGAGGGAGCACTTTCTGAGGTATTGAGGGAGAACTATCTGATGTATTGAAGGAGAAATATCTCAGGTATTGAGGGAGCACTTTCTCAGGTATTGAAGGAGCACCTTCAGAGGCATTTAGGGAGCCCTATCTGAGGTACCGAGGGTGCACTTACTGAGGTATTGAGGGCGCACTGTCTGAGGTACTGAGGGAGCACTTGCTGACGCACTGAGGAAGCACGATCTGAGGTACTGAGGGAGAACTATCTGAGGTATTGAGGGAGCACTTTCTGGGGTATTGAGGGAGCATTTTCAGTGGCATTAAGGGAGCACTTTCTGAGGTATTGAGGGAGCACTTTCATAGGCATTGAGGGAGCACTTTCTGAGTTACTGAGAGAGCACTGTCTGAGGTACTGTGGGAGCACTTTCTGAGGTACTGTGAAAGCACAATCTGAGGTACTGAGGGAGAAATATCTGAGGTATTGAGGTCGCACTTTCTGAGCTATTGAGGGAGCACTTTCGGAGGTATTGAGTGAGCACGAGCTGAGGTATTGAGGGAGCACTTTCTGAGATACTGTGGAGCACTTTCTGAGGTATTCAGGGAGCACTTTCTGAGGTACTGAGGGAGCACTTTTTGAGGTACTGATGGAAACTATCTGAGGTACTGAGGGAGCACATTCTGAGGTATTGAGGGAGCACTTTCTGATGTACTGAGGGAGAACTATCTGAGGTATTGAGGGAGCACTTTCTGAGGTATTGAGGGAGCACTTTCTGAGGTACTGTGGGTGCACTTTCTGAGATATTGAGGGAGCACTTTCAGAGGTATTGAGGGAACACTATCTGAGGTAGTTAGGGAGAACTATCTGAAAAATTGTGGGAGCACTTTCAGAGGCATTGAGGGAGCACTTTCTGAGGTATTGAGGGAGTACATTCAGAGGCATTGAGGGAGCACTTTCTGAGTTACTGAGGGAGCACTTACTGAGGTTCTGTGGATGCATAATCTGAGGTACTGAGGGAGAAATATCTGAGGTATTGAGGTAGCACTTTCTGAGGTATTGAGGGAGCACTTTCTGAGGTATTGAGGGAGCACTTTCAGAGGCATTGAGGGAGCACTTTCTGAGGTATTGAGGGAGCACATTCAGAGGCATTGAGGGAGCACTTTCTGAGGTACTGTGGGAGCACTTTCTGAGGTACTGTGGAAGCATAATCTGAGGTAATGAGGGAGACATATATGAGGTATTGAGGTCGCACTTTCTGAGCTATTGAGGGAACACTTTCGGAGGTATTGAGTGAGCACGAGCTGAGGGATTGAGGGAGCTCTTTCTGAGATACTGGGGAGCACTTTCTGAGGTATTGAGGGAGCACTTTCTGAGGTACTGAGGGAGCACTATCTGAGGTACTGAGGGAGAACTATCTGAGGTACTGAGGGAGCACTTTCTGAGGTATTGAGGGAGCACTTTCTGAGGTACTGAGGGAGCGCTTTCTGAGATATTGAGGGAGCACTTTCAGAGGTATTGAGGGAACACTATCTGAGGTAGTTAGGGAGAACTATCTGAAAAATTGTGGGAGCACTTTTTGAGGTATTGGGGGAGCACTTTCTGATGTTCTCAGGGAGCACTTTCTGAGGTATTGAGGGAGCACTATCGGAGGTATTGCGGGAGCACTTTCTTAGATATTGAGGGAGTCCTTTTTGAGGTATTGAGGGAGCACTTTCTGATGTATTGAGGGAGCACTTTCTGAGGTACTGAGGGAGCATATTCTGAGCTATTGAGGGAGCACTTTCGGAGGTATTGAGGAAGAACTATCTGAAATATTGAGGGAGCACATACTGATGTATTGAGAGAGCACTATCTGAGGTATTGAGGGAGCACTTTCTGAGGTATTGCGGGAGAACTATCTGATGTATTGAGGGTGCACTTTCTGTGGTATTGAGGGAGCACTTTCTCAGGTATTGCGGGAGCACCTTCAGAGGCATTGAGGGAGCCCTATCTGAGGTACCGAGGATGCACTTACTGAGGTATTCAGGGAGCACTGTTTGAGGTACTGAGGGAGCACTTTCTGACGTACAGAGGAAGCACAATCTGAGGTACTGCGGGAGAACTATCTGAGGTATTGAGGTAGCACTTTCTGAGTTATTGAGGGAGCACTTTCTGCTTATTGAGGGAGCACATTCTGAGGTACTGAGGGAGCACTTTCTGAGGTATTGAGGGAGCACTGTCTGAGGTACTGAGGGAGCACTTTCTGACGTACTGAGGAAGCACAATCTGAGGTACTGCGGGAGAACTATCTGAGGTATTGAGGTAGCACTTTCTGAGGTATTGAGTGAGCGCTTTCTGATGTATTGAGGGAGCACATTCTGAGGTACAGAGGGAGCACTATCTGAGGTATTGAGAGAGAACTATCTGTAATATTGAGGGAGCACTTTCTGAGGTATTGAGGGAGCACTATCTGAGGTATTGAGGGAGCACTATCTGAGGTATTGAGGGAGCACTTTCTGAGGTATTGAGGGAGCTCTATCTGAGTTATTGAGGGAGCACTTTCTGGGGTATTGAGGGAGCACTTTCAGAGGCATTGAGGGAGCACTTTCTGAATTACTGAGGGAGCACTTACTGAGCTATTGAGGGAGCACTTTCAGAGGCATTGAGGGAGCACTTCCTGAGGTACTGAGGGAACACTTACTGAGGTATTGAGGGAGCACTGTCTCAGGTACTGAGGGAGTACTTTCTGACGTACTGAGGAAGCACAATCTGAGTACTGAGGAAGAACTATCCGAGGTATTGAGGTAGCACTTTCAGAGGCATTGAGGGACCACTTTCTGAAGTACTGAGGGTGCACTTTCTGAGATATTGAGGGAGCACTTTCAGAGGTATTGAGGGTACACAATCTGCGGTAGAGAGGGAGAACTATCTGAAAAATTGTGGGATCATTTTTTGAGGTATTGGGGGAGCACTTTCTGAGGTACTGTGGAAGCATAATCTGAGAGACTGAGGGAGAAATATCTGAGGTATTGAGGTCGCACTTTCTGAGCTATTGAGGGAGCACTTTCGGAGGCATTGAGTGAGGACGAGCTGAGGTATTGAGGGAGCACTTTCTGAGATACTGTGGAGCACTTTCTGAGGTATTGAGGGAGCACTTTCTGAGGTACTGAGGGAGCACTTTTTGTGGTACTGAGGGAGAACTATCTGAGGTACTGAGGGAGAACTATCTGAGGTATTGAGGGAGCACTTTCTGTGGTTTTGAGGGAGCACTTTCTGAGGTACTGATGGAGCACTTTCTGAGATATTGCGGGAGCACTTTCAGTGGTATTGAGGGAACACTATCTGAGGTAGTTAGGGTGAACTATCTGTAAAATTGTGGGAGCACTTTTTGATGTATTGGGGGAGCACTTTCCGATGTACTCAGGGAGAAATTTCTGAGGTATTGAGGGAGCACTGTCTGAGGTACTGAGGGATCACTTTCTGACATACTGAAAAAGCACTTTCTGAGGTATTGAGGGAGCACTTTCTCAAGTACTGAGGGAGCACTTTCTGAGATATTGAGGGAGCATTTTCAGAGGTATTGAGTGAACGCTATCTGAGGTAGTGAGGGAGAACTATCTGAAAAATTGTGCGATCACTGTTTGAGGTATTGGTGGAGCACATCCTTATGTACTCAGGGAGCACTATCGGAGGTATTGAGGGAGCACTTTCTTAGATATTGAGGGAGCCCTTTCTGAGGTACTGAGGAAGAACTATCTGAGGTATTGAGGGAGCACTTTCTGATGTATTGAGGGAGCACATTCTGAGGTATTGAGGGAGCACTATCTGAGGTATTGAGGGAGACCTATCTGAAATATTGAGGGAGCACATACTGATGTATTGAGGGAGCACTATCTGAGGTATTGAGGGAGCACTTTCGAAGGTATTGAGGGAGAACTATCTGATGAATTGAGGGAGAAAAATCTCAGGTATTGAGGGAGCACTTTCTCAGGTATTGAGGGAGCACCTTCAGAGGCATTGAGGGAGCCCTCTCTGAGGTACCGAGGGTGCACTTACTGAGGTATTGAGGGAGCACTGTCTGAGGTACTGAGGGAGCACTTTCTGACGTACTGAGGAAGCACAATCTGAGGTACTGAGCGAGAACTATCTGAGGTATTGAGGTAGCACTTTCTGAGGTATTGAGGGAGCACTTTCTGATGTATTGAGTGAGCACTTTCTGAGGTACTGAGGGTGCACTTTCTGAATTATTGAGGGAGCACTATCTGAGGTATTGAGGGAGCACTATCTTAGGTATTGAGGGAGTACTTTCTGAGGCATTGAGGGAGACCTATCTGATGTATTGAGGGAGAATTATCTGAGGTATTGAGGGAGCACTTTATGAGGTATTGAGGGAGCACTTTCAGAGGCATTGAGGGAGCACTTTCTGAGGTACTGAGGGAGCACTTACTGAGGTATTGAGGGAGCACTGTCTGAGGTACTGAGGGAGCACTTTCTGACGTACTGAGGAAGCACAATCTGAGGTACTGAGGAAGAACTATCTGAGGTATTGAGGTAGCACTTTCTTAGGTATTGAGGGAGCACTTTCTGAGGTATTGAGGGAGCACTTTCGGAGGTTCTGAGGGAGCACTTTCAGAGGCATTGAGGGAGGACTATCTGAGGTATTGAGGGAGCACTTTCTGAGGTACTGAGGGAGCGCTTTCTGAGGTATTGAGGGAGCGCTTTCTCAGGTATTGAGGGAGCACCTTCAGAGGCATTGAGGGAGCCCTAACTGAGGTACCGAGGGTGCACTTACTGAAGTATTGAGGGAGCACTGTCTGAGGTACTGAAGGAGCACTTTCTGACGTACTGAGGAAGCACAATCTGAGGTACTGAGGGAGAAGTATCTGAGGTATTGAGGTAGCACTTTGTGAGGAATTGAGGGAGCACTTTCTGCTGTATTGAGGGAGCACTTTCTGAGGTACTGAGGGAGCACTTTCTGAGGTATTGTGGGAGCACTATCTGAGGTATTGAGAGAGAACTATCTGAATTATTGAGGGAGCACTTTCTGAATTATTGAGGGAGCACTGCCTGAGGTATTGAGGAAGCACTATCTGAGATATTGAGGGAGCACTTTCAGAGGTATTGAGGGAACACTATCTGAGGTAGTGAGGGAGAACTATCTGAAAAATTGTGGGAGCACTTTTTGAGGTACTGGGGGAGCACTTTCCGATGTACTCAGGGAGAACTTGCTGAGGGATTGAGGGAGCACTGTCTGAGGTACTGAGGGATCACTTTCTGACACACTGAAGAAGCACTATATGAGGTATTGAGGGAGCACTATCGGAGGTATTGAGGGAGCACTTTCTTAGATATTGAGGGAGCCCTTTCTGAGGTACTGTGGGAGCACTTTCTGAGATATTGAGGGAGAACTTTCTGAGGTACTGAGGAAGAACTATCTGAGGTATTGAGGGAGCGCTTTCTGATGTATTGAGGGAGCACTTTCTGAGGTACTGAGGGAGCACTTTCTGAGGTATTGAGGGAGCACTATCTGAGGTATTGAGGGAGAACTATCTGAAATATTGAGGGAGCACCTACTGATGTATTGAGGGAGCACTATCTGAGGTATTGAGGGAGCACTTTCTGAGGTATTGAGGGAGAACTATCTGATGTATTGAAGGAGAAATATCTCAGGTATTGAGGGAGCACTTTCTCAGGTATTGAGGGAGCACCTTCAGAGGCATTTAGGGAGCCCTATCTGAGGTACCGAGGGTGCACTTACTGAGGTATTGAGGTCGCACTGTCTGAGGTACTGAGGGAGCACTTTCTGACGCACTGAGGAAGCACGATCTGAGGTACTGAGGGAGAACTATCTGAGGTATTGAGGGAGCACTTTCTGGGGTATTGAGGGAGCACTTTCAGTGGCATTAAGGGAGCACTTTCTGAGGTATTGAGGGAGCTCTTTCATAGGCATTGAGGGAGCACTTTCTGAGGTACTGAGAGAGCACTGTCTGAGGTACTGTGGGAGCACTTTCTGAGGTACTGTGAAAGCACAATCTGAGGTACTGAGGGAGAAATATCTGAGGTATTGAGGTCGCACTTTCTGAGCTATTGAGGGAGCACTTTCGGAGGTATTTAGTGAGCACGAGCTGAGGTATTGAGGGAGCACTTTCTGAGATACTGTGGAGCACTTTCTGAGGTATTCAGGGAGCACTTTCTGAGGTACTGAGGGAGCACTTTTTGAGGTACTGATGGAGAAGTATCTGAGGTACTGAGGGAGCACATTCTGAGGTATTGAGGGAGCACTTTCTGATGTACTGAGGGAGAACTATCTGAGGTATTGAGGGAGCACTTTCTGAGGTATTGAGGGAGCACTTTCTGAGGTACTGAGGGTGCACTTTCTGAGATATTGAGGGAGCACTTTCAGAGGTATTGAGGGAACACTATCTGAGGTAGTTAGGGAGAACTATCTGAAAAATTGTGGGAGCACTTTTTGAGGTATTGGGGGAGCACTTTCCGATGGACTCAGGGAGCAATTTCTGAGGTATTGAGGGAGCAATTTCTGGTGTACTCAGGGAGCACAATCGGAGGTATTGAGGGAGCACTTTCTTAGATATTGAGGGAGCCCTTTCTGAGGTACTGAGGAAGAACTATCTGAGGTATTGAGGGAGCACTTTCTGATGTATTGAGGGAGCACTTTCTGAGGTATTGAGGGAGCACTATCTGAGGTATTGAGGGAGAGCTATCTGAAATATTGAGGGAGCACATACCGATGTATTGAGGGAGCACTATCTGAGGTATTGAGGGAGCACTTTCGAAGCTATTGAGGGAGAACTATCTGATGAATTGAGGGAGAAATATCTCAGGTATTGAGGGAGCACTTTCTCAGGTTTTGAGGGAGCAACTTCAGAGGCATTGAGGGAGCCCTCTCTGAGGTACCGAGGGTGCACATACTGAGGTATTGAGGGAGCACTGTCTGAGGTACTGAGGGAGCACTTTCTGACGTACAGAGGATGCACAATCTGAGGTACTGAGCGAGAACTATCTGAGGTATTGAGGTAGAACTTTCTGAAGTATTGAGGGAGCACTTTCTGATGTATTGAGGGAGCACTTTCTGAGGTACTGAGGGAGCACTATCTGAGGTATTGTGGGAGCACTATCTGAGGTATTGAGAGAGAACTATCTGAAGTATTGAGGGAGCACTTTCTGATGTATTGAGGGAGCACAGTCTGAGGTACTGAGGGAGCACTTTCTGACGTACTGAGGAAGCACAATCTGAGGTACTGAGGAAGAACTATCTGAGGTATTGAGGTAGCACTTTCTTAGGTATTGAGGGAGCACTTTCTGAGGTATTGAGGGAGCACTTTCGGAGGTTCTGAGGGAGCACTTTCAGAGGCATTTAGGGAGCACTATCTGAGGTATTGAGGGAGTACTTTCTGAGGTACTGAGGGAGCACATTCTGAGGTACTGAGGGAGCGCTTTCTGAGGTATTGAGGGACCGCTTTCTCAGGTATCGAGGGAGCACCTTCAGAGGCATTGAGGCAGTCCTATCTGAGGTACCGAGGATGCACTTACTGAGGTATTGAGGGAGCACCTTCTGAGGTACTGAGGGAGCACTTTCTGACGTACTGAGGAAGCACAATCTGAGGTCCTGAGGGAGAACTATCTGAGGTATTGAGGGAGCACTTTCTGCTGTATTGAGGGAGCACTTTCTGAGTTATTGAGGGAGCACTATCTGAGATATTGAGGGAGTACTTTCTGAGGTATTGAGGGAACACTATCTGAGGTATTGAGGTAGCACTTTCTGAGGTATTGAGGGAGCACTTTCTGATGTATTGAGGGAGCACTTTCTGAGGTACTGAGGGATCACTTTCTGAGGTATTGAGGGAGCTCTCTCTGAGGTATTGAGGGAGAACGATCTGAAATATTGAGGGAGCACATACTGATGTATTGCGGGAGCACTATCTGAGGTATTGAGGGAGCACTTTATGAGGTATTGAGGGAGAACTATCTGATGTATTGAAGGAGAAATATCTCAGGTATTGAGGAACACTTTCTCAGGTGTTGAGGGAGCACCTTCTGAGGCATTTAGGGAGCCCTATCTGAGGTACCGAGGGTGCACTTACTGAGGTATTGAGGGAGCACTGTCTGAGGTACCGAGGGAGCACTTTCTGACGCACTGAGGAAGCACGATCTGAGGTACTGAGGGAGAACTATCTGAGGTATTGAGGTAGCACTTTCTGAGGTATGGAGGGAGCACTTTCTGGCGTACAGAGGGAGCACTTTCAGTGGCAAAGAGGGAGCACTTTATGAGGTATTGAGGGAGCACTTTCAGAGGCATTGAGGGAGCACTTTCTGAGGTACTGAGAGAGCACTGTCTGAGGTACTGTGGGAGCACTTTCTGAGGTACTGTGGAAGCACAATCTGAGGTACTGAGGGAGAACTATCTGAGGTATTGAGGTAGCACTTTCTGAGATATTGAGGGAGCACTTTCTGATGTATTGACGGAGCACTTTCTGAGGTACTGAGGGAACACTTTCTGAGGTATTGAGGGAGCACTATCTGTGGTATTGAGAAAGAACTATCTGAAATATTGAGGGAGCACTTTCTGAGGTATTGAGGGAGCACTATCTGAGATATTGAGGGAGCACTATCTGAGGTATTGAGGGTGCAATTTCTGAGGTATTGAGGGAGCACTATCTGAGGTATTGAGGGAGCACTTTCTGAAGTATTGAGAGTGCACTATCAGAGGCATTGAGTGAGCACTTTCTGATGCATTGAGGGAGCACTTACTGAGGTATTGAGTGAGCACTTTCAGAGGCATTGAGGGAGCACCTTCTGAGGTACTGAGGGAGCACTTACTGAGGTATTGAGGGAGCACAGTCTGAGGTACTGAGGGAGTACTTTCTGACGTACTGAGGCAGCACAATCTGAGGTACTGAGGAAGAATTTTCTGAGGTTTTGAGGGAGCACTGTCTGAGGTATTGAGGGAGCACTTTCTGAGGTATTGAGGTAGCACTTTCTGAGGTATTGAGGGAGCACTTTCTGAGGTACTGAGGGAGCACTTTCTGAGGTATTGTGGGAGCGCTATCTGAGGTATTGAGAGAGAACTATCTGAAATATTGAGGGTGCACTTTCTGAGTTATTGAGGGAGCACTATCTGAGGTATTGAGGGAGCACTCTCTGAGGTATTGAGCGAGCACTTTCTGAGGTATTGAGGGAGACCTATCTGATGTATTGAGGGAGAAGTATCTGAGGTATTGAGGGAGCACTTTCTGAAGTATTGAGGGAGCACTTTCAGAGGCATTGAGGGGGCACTATCTGAGGTATTGAGGGGGCACTTTCTGAGGTACTGAGGGAGCACTTTCTGAGGTACTGAAGGAGCGCTTTCTGAGGTATTGAGGGAGCGCTTTCTGAGGTATTGAGGGAGCACTATCTGAGGTATTGAGGTAGCACTTTCTGAGGTACTGAGGGAGCCCTCTCTGAGGTACCGAGGGTGCACTTACTGAGGTATTGAGGGAGCACTGTCTGAGGTACTGAGGGAGCACTTTCTGACGTACTGAGGAAGCACAATCTGAAGTACTGAGCGAGAACTATCTGAGGTATTGAGGTAGCACTTTCTGAGGTATTGAGGGAGCACTTTCTGATGTATTGAGTGAGCACTTTCTGAGGTACTGAGGGTGCACTTTCTGAATTATTGAGGGAGCACTATCTGAGGTATTGAGGGAGCACTATCTTAGGTATTGAGGGAGTACTTTCTGAGGCATTGAGGGAGACCTATCTGATGTATTGAGGGAGAATTATCTGAGGTATTGAGGGAGCACTTTATGAGGTATTGAGGGAGCACTTTCAGAGGCATTGAGGGAGCACTTTCTGAGGTACTGAGGGAGCACTTACTGAGGTATTGAGGGAGCACTGTCTGAGGTACTGAGGGAGCACTTTTTGACGTACTGAGGAAGCACAATCTGAGGTACTGAGGAAGAACTATCTGAGGTATTGAGGTAGCACTTTCTTAGGTATTGAGGGAGCACTTTCTGAGGTATTGAGGGAGCACTTTCGGAGGTTCTGAGGGAGCACTTTCAGAGGCATTGAGGGAGGACTATCTGAGGTATTGAGGGAGCACTTTCTGAGGTACTGAGGGAGCGCTTTCTGAGGTATTGAGGGAGCGCTTTCTCAGGTATTGAGGGAGCACCTTCAGAGGCATTGAGGGAGCCCTAACTGAGGTACCGAGGGTGCACTTACTGAAGTATTGAGGGAGCACTTGTCTGAGGTACTGAAGGAGCACTTTCTGACGTACTGAGGAAGCACAATCTGAGGTACTGAGGGAGAACTATCTGAGGTATTGAGGTAGCACTTTGTGAGGAATTGAGGGAGCACTTTCTGCTGTATTGAGGGAGCACTTTCTGAGGTACTGAGGGAGCACTTTCTGAGGTATTGTGGGAGCACTATCTGAGGTATTGAGAGAGAACTATCTGAATTATTGAGGGAGCACTTTCTGAATTATTGAGGGAGCACTGCCTGAGGTATTGAGGAAGCACTATCTGAGATATTGAGGGAGCACTTTCAGAGGTATTGAGGGAACACTATCTGAGGTAGTGAGGGAGAACTATCTGAAAAATTGTGGGAGCACTTTTTGAGGTACTGGGGGAGCACTTTCCGATGTACTCAGGGAGAACTTGCTGAGGGATTGAGGGAGCACTGTCTGAGGTACTGAGGGATCACTTTCTGACACACTGAAGAAGCACTATATGAGGTATTGAGGGAGCACTATCGGAGGTATTGAGGGAGCACTTTCTTAGATATTGAGGGAGCCCTTTCTGAGGTACTGTGGGAGCACTTTCTGAGATATTGAGGGAGAACTTTCTGAGGTACTGAGGAAGAACTATCTGAGGTATTGAGGGAGCGCTTTCTGATGTATTGAGGGAGCACTTTCTGAGGTACTGAGGGAGCACTTTCTGAGGTATTGAGGGAGCACTATCTGAGGTATTGAGGGAGAACTATCTGAAATATTGAGGGAGCACCTACTGATGTATTGAGGGAGCACTATCTGAGGTATTGAGGGAGCACTTTCTGAGGTATTGAGGGAGAACTATCTGATGTATTGAAGGAGAAATATCTCAGGTATTGAGGGAGCACTTTCTCAGGGATTGAGGGAGCACCTTCAGAGGCATTTAGGGAGCCCTATCTGAGGTACCGAGGGTGCACTTACTGAGGTATTGAGGTCGCACTGTCTGAGGTACTGAGGGAGCACTTTCTGACGCACTGAGGAAGCACGATCTGAGGTACTGAGGGAGAACTATCTGAGGTATTGAGGGAGCACTTTCTGGGGTATTGAGGGAGCACTTTCAGTGGCATTAAGGGAGCACTTTCTGAGGTATTGAGGGAGCTCTTTCATAGGCATTGAGGGAGCACTTTCTGAGGTACTGAGAGAGCACTGTCTGAGGTACTGTGGGAGCACTTTCTGAGGTACTGTGAAAGCACAATCTGAGGTACTGAGGGAGAAATATCTGAGGTATTGAGGTCGCACTTTCTGAGCTATTGAGGGAGCACTTTCGGAGGTATTTAGTGAGCACGAGCTGAGGTATTGAGGGAGCACTTTCTGAGATACTGTGGAGCACTTTCTGAGGTATTCAGGGAGCACTTTCTGAGGTACTGAGGGAGCACTTTTTGAGGTACTGATGGAGAAGTATCTGAGGTACTGAGGGAGCACATTCTGAGGTATTGAGGGAGCACTTTCTGATGTACTGAGGGAGAACTATCTGAGGTATTGAGGGAGCACTTTCTGAGGTATTGAGGGAGCACTTTCTGAGGTACTGAGGGTGCACTTTCTGAGATATTGAGGGAGCACTTTCAGAGGTATTGAGGGAACACTATCTGAGGTAGTTAGGGAGAACTATCTGAAAAATTGTGGGAGCACTTTTTGAGGTATTGGGGGAGCACTTTCCGATGGACTCAGGGAGCAATTTCTGAGGTATTGAGGGAGCAATTTCTGGTGTACTCAGGGAGCACAATCGGAGGTATTGAGGGAGCACTTTCTTAGATATTGAGGGAGCCCTTTCTGAGGTACTGAGGAAGAACTATCTGAGGTATTGAGGGAGCACTTTCTGATGTATTGAGGGAGCACTTTCTGAGGTATTGAGGGAGCACTATCTGAGGTATTGAGGGAGAGCTATCTGAAATATTGAGGGAGCACATACCGATGTATTGAGGGAGCACTATCTGAGGTATTGAGGGAGCACTTTCGAAGCTATTGAGGGAGAACTATCTGATGAATTGAGGGAGAAATATCTCAGGTATTGAGGGAGCACTTTCTCAGGTTTTGAGGGAGCAACTTCAGAGGCATTGAGGGAGCCCTCTCTGAGGTACCGAGGGTGCACATACTGAGGTATTGAGGGAGCACTGTCTGAGGTACTGAGGGAGCACTTTCTGACGTACAGAGGATGCACAATCTGAGGTACTGAGCGAGAACTATCTGAGGTATTGAGGTAGAACTTTCTGAAGTATTGAGGGAGCACTTTCTGATGTATTGAGGGAGCACTTTCTGAGGTACTGAGGGAGCACTTTCTGAGGTATTGTGGGAGCACTATCTGAGGTATTGAGAGAGAACTATCTGAAATATTGAAGGAGCACTTTCTGAGTTATTGAGGGAGCACTATCTGAGGTATTGAGCGAGCAATATCTGAGGTATTGAGGGAGTACTTTCTGAGGCATTGAGGGAGACCTATCTGATGTATTGAGGGAGAAGTATCTGAGGTATTGGGGGAGCACTTTATGAGGTATTGAGGGAGCACTTTCAGAGGCATTGAGGGAACACTTTCTGAGGTACTGAGGGAGCACTTACTGAGGTATTGAGGGAGCACTTTCTGACGTACTGAGGAAGCACAATCTGAGGTACTGAGGAAGAACTATCTGAGGTATTGAGGTAGCACTTTCTTAGGTATTGAGGGAGCACTTTCTGAGGTATTGAGGGAGCACTTTCGGAGGTTCTGAGGGAGCACTTTCAGAGGCATTTAGGGAGCACTATCTGAGGTATTGAGGGAGTACTTTCTGAGGTACTGAGGGAGCACATTCTGAGGTACTGAGGGAGCGCTTTCTGAGGTATTGAGGGACCGCTTTCTCAGGTATCGAGGGAGCACCTTCAGAGGCATTGAGGCAGTCCTATCTGAGGTACCGAGGATGCACTTACTGAGGTATTGAGGGAGCACCTTCTGAGGTACTGAGGGATCACTTTCTGACGTACTGAGGAAGCACAATCTGAGGTCCTGAGGGAGAACTATCTGAGGTATTGAGGGAGCACTTTCTGCTGTATTGAGGGAGCACTTTCTGAGTTATTGAGGGAGCACTGCCTGAGGTATTGAGGGAGCACTATCTGAGATATTGAGGGAGTACTTTCTGAGGTATTGAGGGAACACTATCTGAGGTATTGAGGTAGCACTTTCTGAGGTATTGAGGGAGCACTTCCTGATGTATTGAGGGAGCACTTTCTGAGCTACTGAGGGATCACTTTCTGAGGTATTGAGGGAGCTCTATCTGAGGTATTGAGGGAGAACGATCTAAAATATTGAGGGAGCACATACTGATGTATTGCGGGAGCACTATCTGTGGTATTGAGGGAGCTCTTTATGAGGTATTGAGGGAGAACTATCTGATGTATTGAAGGAGAAATATCTCAGGTATTGAGGAACACTTTCTCAGGTGTTGAGGGAGCACCTTCTGAGGCATTTAGGGAGCCCTATCTGAGGTACCGAGGGTGCACTTACTGAGGTATTGAGGGAGCACTGTCTGAGGTACTGAGGGAGCACTTTCTGACGCACTGAGGAAGCACGATCTGAGGTACTGAGGGAGAACTATCTGAGGTATTGAGGTAGCACTTTCTGAGGTATGGAGGGAGCACTTTCTGGCGTACAGAGGGAGCACTTTCAGTGGCAAAGAGGGAGCACTTTCTGAGGTATTGAGGGAGCACTTTCAGAGGCATTGAGGGAGCACTTTCTGAGGTACTGAGAGAGCACTGTCTGAGGTACTGTGGGAGCACTTTCTGAGGTACTGTGGAAGCACAATCTGAGGTACTGAGGGAGAACTATCTGAGGTATTGAGGTAGCACTTTCTGAGATGTTGAGGGAGCACTTTCTGATGTATTGACGGAGCACTTTCTGAGGTACTGAGGGAACACTTTCTGAGGTATTGAGGGAGCACTATCTGTGGTATTGAGAAAGAACTATCTGAAATATTGAGGGAGCACTTTCTGAGGTATTGAGGGAGCACTATCTGAGATATTGAGGGAGCACTATCTGAGGTATTGAGGGTGCAATTTCTGAGGTATTGAGGGAGCAGTATCTGAGGTATTGAGGGAGCACTTTCTGAAGTATTGAGAGTGCACTATCAGAGGCATTGAGTGAGCACTTTCTGATGTATTGAGGGAGCACTTACTGAGGTATTGAGTGAGCACTTTCAGAGGCATTGAGGGAGCACCTTCTGAGGTACTGAGGGAGCACTTACTGAGGTATTGAGGGAGTACAGTCTGATGTACTGAGGGAGTACTTTCTGACGTACTGAGGCAGCACAATCTGAGGTACTGAGGAAGAATTTTCTGAGGTTTTGAGGGAGCACTGTCTGAGGTATTGAGGGAGCACTTTCTGAGGTATTGAGGTAGCACTTTCTGAGGTATTGAGGGAGCACTTTCTGAGGTACTGAGGGAGCACTTTCTGAATTATTGTGGGAGCGCTATCTGAGGTATTGAGAGAGAACTATCTGAAATATTGAGGGAGCACTTTCTGAGTTATTGAGGGAGCACTATCTGAGGTATTGAGGGAGCACTCTCTGAGGTATTGAGCGAGCACTTTCTGAGGTATTGAGGGAGACCTATCTGATGTATTGAGGGCGAAGTATCTGAGGTATTGAGGGAGCACTTTCTGAAGTATTGAGGGAGCACTTTCAGAGGCATTGAGGGGGCACTATCTGAGGTATTGAGGGGGCACTTTCTGAGGTACTGAGGGAGCACTTTCTGAGGTACTGAAGGAGCGCTTTCTGAGGTATTGAGGGAGCGCTTTCTGAGGTATTGAGGGAGCACTATCTGAGGTATTGAGGTAGCATTTTCTGAGGTACTGAGGGAGCACTTTCTGAGGTATTGAGGGAGCACTGTCTGAGTTACTGTGAGAGAACTATCTGAGCTATTGTGGGAGCAATTTCTGAGGTATTGAGGGAGCACTATCTGAGGTATTGAGGGAGAACGATCTGAAATATTGAGGGAGCACTTTCTGAGGTATTGAGAGTGCCCTCTCAGAGGTACTGAGGGAGAACTATATGAGATATTGATGGAGAACTATCTGAGATAATGAGGGAGAACTCTATGAGATATTGAGGGAGAACTATCTGAGGTATTGAGGGAGCACTTTCTGAGGTACTGAGGGAGCACTTTCTGAGGTTTTGAGTGAGCACTGTCTGAGGTACTGAGGGAACACTTTCCAAGGTACTGAGGGAGCCCTTTCTGAGGTAATGGAGGAGCACTGTCTGAAGTACTGAGGGAGCACTTTCTGAGGTATTGAGGGAGCACTGTCTGAGGTACTCAGGGAACACTTTCTAAGGTACTGAGGGAGTACTTTCTGAGGTATTGGAGGAGAACTGTCTGTGGTACTGAGGGAGCACTTTCTGAGGTACTGAGGAAGCACTATCTGAGGAACTGAGGGAGACGTATGTGCGATATTGAGGTAGCACTTTCTGAGGTATTGAGGGAGCACTTTCCGAGGTACTGAGGGAGAACTATCTGAGGTACTGAGGGAGCACTTTCTGATGTACTGAGGGAGTGCTATCTGAGATATTGAGGGAGCACTTTCTGAGTTATTGAGGGAGCACTTTCTGAGATACTGAGGGAGCCCTTTCAGAGGTATAAAGGGAGCACTATCTGAGGTAGTGAGGGAGAATTGTCTGAAAAATTGTGGGAGCACTTTCTGAGGTATTGGGGAGCACTTTCTGAGTTAGTCAGGGAGCACGTTCTGAGGTATTGAGGGAGCACTTTCTGAGGTACTGAGGGATCACTTTCTGACAGACTGAAGAAACACTATCTGAGGTATTCAGGGAGCACTATATGAGGTATTGATGGAGCACATTCTTAGATATTGAGGGAGCTCTTCCTGAGGTACTGAGGGAGCATTATCTGAGGTACTGATAGAGCACTTTCTGAGATATTGAGGGAGACCTTTCTGAGGGACTGAGGAAGAACTATCTGATGTATTGAGGGACCACTTTCTGAAGTATTGAATGAGCACTTTCTGAGGTACTGAGGGAGTACATTCCATGGTTTTGAGGGAGTACTAGCTGAGGTATTGAGGGAGAACTATTTGAAATTTTGCGGGAGTACTTTCTGAGGTATTGAGGGAGGAATATCTGAGGCTTTGAGGGAGCACTTTCTGCGGTATTGAGGAAGCACTTTCAGAGGCATTGAGTGAGCACTTTCTGAGGCATTGGGGAGCACATTCTGAGGTACTGAGGGAGCACTACCTGAGGTATTGAGGGAGAACGATGTGAAATATTGCAGGAGTACTTTCTGTGGTATCGAGGTAGCAATATCTGAGGCATTGAGGGAGCACTTTCAGAAGTATTGAGGGAGAACTTTCTGAGGTACTGAGGAAGATCTATCTGAGGTATTGAGGGAGCACTTTCTGAGGTACTGAGGGAGCACTTTCTGAGGTATTGAGGGAGCAATATCTGAGGCTTTGAGGGAGCACTTTCTGCGGTATTGAGGGAGAACTACCTGATGTATTGGGGAGAAATATCTGAGGTATTGAGGGAGCACTTTCTGAGGTATTGAGGGAGCACATTCAGAGGCATTGAGTGTGCACTTTCAAAGGCATTGGGAGAGCACATTCTGAGGTACTGAGGGAGCACTTACTGAGGTATTGAGGGAGCACTGTCTGAGGTACTGTGGGAGCACTTTCTGACGTACTCAGGAAGCATAATCTGAGGTACTGAGGGAGAAATATCTGAGGTATTGAGGGAGAACTATCTGATGTATTGGGGAGAAATATCTGAGGTTTTGAGGGAACACTTTCTGACGTATTGAGGGAGCACTTTCAGAGGCATTAGGGAGCACTTACTGAGGTATTGAGGGAGCACTTTCTGAGGGACTGAGGGAACACTTTCTGAGATATTGAGGGAGCACTTTCTGAGGTATTGAGGGAGCACTAGCTGAGGTATTGAGGGAGAACGATGTGAAATATTGCAGGTGTACTTTCTGTGGTATCGAGAGAGCAATATCTGAGGCATTGAGGGAGCACGTTCTGAGGTATTGAGGGAGAACTTTCTGAGGTACTGAGGAAGAACTATCTGAGGTATTGAGGGAGCACTATCTGTGGTATTGAGGGAGAACTATCTGAAATATTGAGGGAGCACATACTGATGTATTGAGGGAGCACTATCTGAGGTATTGAGGGAGCACTTTCTGAGGTATTGTGGGAGAACTATCTGATGTATTGAGGGAGAAATATCTCAGGTATTGAGGGAGCACTTGCTGAGGTATTGAGGGAGCACTTTCTGACTTATTGAGGGGGCACTTTCTGAGGAAATGAGGGAGCACTTTTTGAGGTACTGACGGAGAACTATCTGAGGTACTGAGGGAGCACAATCTGAGGTACTGAGGGAGAACTATCTGAGGTATTGAGGTAGCACTTTCTGAGGTATTGAGGGAGCACTTTCAGAGGCATTAGGGAGCACTTACTGAGGTATTGAGGGAGCACTTTCTGAGGGACTGAGGGAACACTTTCTGAGATATTGAGGGAGCACTTTCTGAGGTATTGAGGGAGCACTAGCTGAGGTATTGAGGGAGAACGATGTGAAATATTGCAGGTGTACTTTCTGTGGTATCGAGAGAGCAATATCTGAGGCATTGAGGGAGCACGTTCTGAGGTATTGAGGGAGAACTTTCTGAGGTACTGAGGAAGAACTATCTGAGGTATTGAGGGAGCACTATCTGTGGTATTGAGGGAGAACTATCTGAAATATTGAGGGAGCACATACTGATGTATTGAGGGAGCACTATCTGAGGTATTGAGGGAGCACTTTCTGAGGTATTGTGGGAGAACTATCTGATGTATTGAGGGAGAAATATCTCAGGTATTGAGGGAGCACTTGCTGAGGTATTGAGGGAGCACTTTCTGAGGTATTGAGGGGGCACTTTCTGAGGAAATGAGGGAGCACTTTTTGAGGTACTGAGGGAGAACTATCTGAGGTACTGAGGGAGCACAATCTGAGGTACTGAGGGAGAACTATCTGAGGTATTGAGGTAGCACTTTCTGAGGTATTGAGGGAGCACTTTCTGATGTATTGAGGGAGCACTATCTGAGGTATTGAGAGAGAACTATCTGAAATATTGAGGTATTGAGGGAGCACTTTCTGATGCATTGAGGGAGCACTTTCTGAGGTACTGAAGGTGTACTTACTGAGGTATTGAGGGAGCACTGTCTGAGGTATTGAGGGAGCACTTTCAGAGGCTTTGACGGAGCACTTTTTGAGGTACTGAGGGAAGACTTTCTGGGGTACTGAGGGAGCACTTTCTGAGGTATTGAGGGAGCACTGTCTGAGGTACTGAGGGACCAATATCTAAGGTACTGAGGGAGCAATTTCTGTGGTATTGGAGGAGGACTGTCTGAAGTACTGAGGAAGCACTTTCTGAGGTATTGACGGAGCACTGTCTGAGGTACTGAGGGAACAATTTCTAAGGTACTGAGGGAGCACTTTCTGAGGTATTGGAGGAGCACTGTCTGAGGTACTGAGGGAACACTTTCTGAGGTACTGAGGAAGCACTTTCTGAGGAACTGAGGGAGAAGTATGTGAGATATTGAGGTAGCACTTTCTGAGGTATTGAGGGAGCACTTTCTGAGGTTCTCAGGCAGACTATCTGAGGTACTGAGGGAGCACTTTCTGACGTACTGAGGGAGAACTATGTGAGATATTGAGGGAGCACTTTCTGAGTTATTGAGGGAGCACTTTCTGAGGTACTGAGGGAGCCCTTTCAGAGGTATTGGGGGAACACTATCTGAGGTAGTGAGGGAGAATTATCTGAAAAATTGTGGGAGCACTTTCTGAGGTATTGGGGAGCACTTTCTGAGGTTCTCAAGGAGCACTTTCTGAGGTATTGAGGGAGCACATTCTGAGGTACTGAGGGAGCACTTTCTGAGCTATTGTGGGAGCACTGTCTGAGGTACTGGAGGATCACTTTCTGACAGACTGAAGAAGCACTGTCTGAGGTATTCAGAGAGCACTATCTGAGGTATTGACGGAGCACATTCTTAGATATTTAGGGAGCCCTTCCTGAGGTACTGAGGGAGCACTTTCTGTGGTATTGAGGGAGCACCAGCTGAGGTATTGAGGGAGAACTATCTGAAATATTGCGGAAGTACTTTCTGAGGTATTGTGGAAGCAATATCTGAGGCATTTAGGGAGCACTTTCTGAGGTATTGAGGGAGAACTATCTGATGTATTGGGGAGAAATATATGAGGTTTTGAGGGAACACTTTCTGAGGTTTAGAGGGAGCACATTCAGAGGCATTGAAGGAGCACTTTCTGAGGTACTGAGGGAGCACTTACTGAGGTATTGGGGAGCACTTTCTGAGGTATTGAGGGAGCACGTTCTGAGTTACTGAGGGAGGATTTTTTGAGGTACTGAGGGAGAACTGTCTGAGGTACTGAGGGAGCACATTCTGAGGTATTGTGGGAGCACTTTCCGAGGTACTGAGGGAGAATTATCTGAGGTATTGAGGGAGCACTTTCTGAGTTATTGAGGGAGCACTTTCTGAGGTACTGAGGGAGCACTTTCTGAGATATTGAGGGAGCACTTTCAGAGGTATTGAGGGAACACTATCTGAGGTAGTGAGGGAGAACTATCTGAAAACTTGTGGGAGCACTTTCTGAGGTATTGGGGGAGCACTTTCTGATGTACTCAGGGAGCAATTTCTGAGGTGTTGAGGGAGCACTGTCTGAGGTACTGATTGATCACTTTCTGACATACTGAAGAAGCACTATCTGAGGTATTGAGGGAGCACTATCGGAGGTACTGAGAGAGCACTTTCTGAAATATTGGGGAAGAACTTTCTGAAGTACTGAGGAAGACCTATCTGAGGTAATGAGGGAGCACTTTCTGATGTATTGAGGGAGCACTTTCTGAGGTACTGAGGGAGCACTTTCTGAGGTGTTGAGGGAGCACTATCTGAGGTATTGAGGGAGCACTTTCTCAGGTATTGAGGGAGCACCTTCAGAGGCCTTGAGGGAGCCCTATCTGACGTACTGAGGGTGCACTTACTGAGGTATTGAGGGAGCCCTTACTGAGGTACTGAGAGAGCACTTTCTGAAATATTGGGGAAGAACTTTCTGAAGTACTGAGGAAGAACTATCTGAGGTAATGAGGGAGCACTTTCTGATGTATTGAGGGAGCACTTTCTGAGGTACTGAGGGAGCACTTTCTGAGGTGTTGAGGGAGCACTATCTGAGGTATTGAGGGAGCACTTTCTCAGGTATTGAGGGAGCACCTTCAGAGGCCTTGAGGGAGCCCTATCTGACGTACTGAGGGTGCACTTACTGAGGTATTGAGGGAGCACTGTCTGAGGTATTGAGGGAGCACTTTCTGACATACTGCGGAAGCACAATCTGAGGTACTGAGGGAGAATATCTGAGGTATTGAGGTGCACTTTCTGAGGTATTGAGGGAGCACGTTCTGATGTATTGAGGGAGCACTTTCTGAGGTACTGAGGTAGCATTTTCCGAGGTATTGAGGGAGCACTATCTGAGGTATTGAGAGAGAACTATCTGAAATGTTGAGGGAGCACTTTCTGAGGTATTGAGGGAGCACTATCTGGGGTATTGAGGGAGCGCTATCTGAGGTATTGAGGGAGCACTTTCTGAGGTATTGAGGGAGACCTATCTGATGTATTGAGGGAGAAGTTTCTGAGGTATTGAGGGAGCACTTTCTGAGGTATTGAGGGAGCACTGTCAGAGGCATTGAGGGAGCACTTTCTGAGGTACTGAGGGAGCACTTGCTGAGGTATTGAGGGAGCACTTTCTGAGGTATTGAGGGAGCACTTTCTGTGGAAATGAGGGAGCACTTTTTGAGGTACTGAGGGAGCACTGCCTGAGGTACTGAGGGAGCACTTTCAGAGGTATTGAGGGAACACTATCTGAGGTCGTGAGGGAGAACTATCTGAAAACTTGTGAGAGCACTTCCTGAGGTATTGAGGGAGCACTGTCTGAGGTACTGATGGAGCACTTTCTGACGTACTGAGGAAGCACAATCTGAGATACTGAGGAAGAACTATCTGAGGTATTGGGATAGCACTTTCTTAGGTATTGAGGGAGCAATTTCAGAGGCATTGAGGGAGCACGTTCTGAGGTATTGAGGGAGCAATTTCAGAGGCATTGAGAGGGCACTATCTGAGGTATTGAGGGAACACTTTCTGAGGTACTGAGGGAGCACTTTCTGAGGTATTGAGGGAGCACTATCTGAGGAATTAAGTGAGCATTATCTGAGGTACTGTGAGAGAACTATCTGAGCTATTGTGGGAGCAATTTCTGAGGTATTGAGGGATCACTTTCTGAGGTATTGAGGGAGAACGATCTGAAATATTGAGCGAGAACTTTCTGAGGTATTGAGAGTGCACTATCAGAGGTACTGAGGGAGAACTATATAAGATATTGAGGGAGAACTATCTGAGATATTGAGGGAGAACGATATGAGTTATTGAGGGAGAACTATCTGAGGTATTGATGGAGCACTTTCAGATGTATTTAGGGAGAAATATATGAGGTATTGAGGGGGCACTTCCTGAGGCATTGAGGGAGCACTTTCTGAGGTACTGAGGGAGCACTTTCTGAGGTATTGGTGGATCACTGTCTGAGGTACTGAGGCAGCACTTTCGAAGGTACTGAGGGAGCACTTTCTGAGGTATTGGAGGAGAACTGTCTGAGGTACTGAGGGAGCACTTTCTGAGGTACTGAGGGAGCACTTTCTGAGGTACTGAGGGAGAACTATCTGCGGTACTGAGGGAGCACTTTCTGAGATATTTGAGGGAGAACTTTCTGAGGTATTGATGGAGCACTTTCTGAGGTACTGTGGGAGCACTTACTGAGGTATTGAGGGAGCACTTTCTGAGGTACTGAGGGAGAACTATCTGAGGTACTGAGGGAGCACTTTCTGAGATATTGAGGGGAGCACTTTTTGAGGTACGGAGGGAGAACTATCTGAGTTATTGAGGGGGCAATTTCTGATGTATTGACGGAGCACTTTCTGAGGTACTGAGGGAGCACTTTCTGTGGTATTGAGGGAGCACTAGCTGAGCTATTGAGTGAGAACGATGTGAAATATTGCGGGAGTACTTGTTGAGGTATTCAGGGAGCAATATCTGAGGCATTGAGGGAGCACTTTCTGAAGTATTGAGGGAGTACTATCTGATGTATTGGGAGAAATGTCTGATGTATTGAGGGAGCACTTTCTGAGGTACTGAGGGAGCACTTTCTGAGGTATTTTGGGAGCACTATCTGAGGTATTGAGAGAGAAGTATCTGAAATATTGAGGGAGCACTTTCTGAGTTATTGAGGGAGCACTGCCTGAGGTATTGAGGAAGCACTATCTGAGATATTGAGGGAGCACTTTCAGAGGTATTGAGGGAACACTATCTGAGGTAGCGAGGGAGAACTATCTGAAAAATTGTGGGAGCACTTTTTGAGGTATTGGGGAGCACTTTCCGATGTACTCAGGGAGTACTTTCTGTGGTTTTGAGGGAGCACTGTCTGAGGTACTGAGGGATCACTTTCTGACACACTGAAGAAGCACTATATGAGGTATTGAGGGAGCACTATCGGAGGTATTGAGGGAGCACGTTCTTAGATATTGAGGGAGCACTTTCTGAGGTACTGAGGAAGAAATATCTGGGGTATTGAGGGGGCACGTTCTGAGGTATTGCGGGAGCACTTTCTGAGGTACTGAAGGAGCGCATTCTGAGGTATTGAGGGAGCTATATCTGAGGTATTGGGGAGAACGATCTGAAATATTGAGGGTGTACTTTCTGTGGTATTGAGGGAGTACTATCTGAGGCATTGAGGGAGCACATTCTGAGGTATTGAGGGAGCACTATCTGAGGTATTGGGAGAGAACTATCTGAAATATTGAGGGTGCACTTACTGAGATTTTGAGGGAGCACTGTCTGAGGTACTGAGGGAGCACTTTCTGACTCACTGAGGAAGCACGATCTGAGGTACTGAGGGAGAACTATCTGAGGTATTGAGGTAGCACTTTCTGAGGTATTGAGGGAGCACTTTCTGGGGTATTGAGGGAGCACTTTCAGTGGCATAGAGGGAGCACTTTCTGAGGTATTGAGGGAGCACTTTCAGAGGCATTGAGGGAGCACTTTCTGAGGTACTGAGAGAGCACTGTCTGAGGTACTGTGGGAGCACTTTCTGAGGTATTGTGGAAGCACAATCTGAGGTACTGAGGGAGAACTATCTGAGGTATTGAGGTAGCACTTTCTGAGATATTGAGGGAGCACTTTCTGATGTATTGAGGGAGCACTTTCTGCGGTACTGAGGGAGCACTTTCTGAGGTATTGAGGGAGCACTATCTGAGGTATTGAGAAAGAACTATCTGAAATATTGAGGGAGCACTTTCTGAGGTATTGAGGAGCACTATCTGAGATAATGAGGGAGCACTATCTGAGTTATTGAGGGTGCAATTTCTGAGGTATTGAGGGAGCAGTATCTGAGGTATTGAGGGAGCACTTTCTGAGGTATTGAGGGAGCACTTTCAGAGGCATTGAGTGAGCACTTTCTGATGTACTGAGGGAGCACTTACTGAGGTATTGAGGGAGCACTTTCAGAGGCATTGAGGGAGCACTTTCTGAGGTACTGAGGGAGCACTTACTGAGGTATTGAGGTAGCACTGTCTGAGGTACTGAGGGAGTACTTTCTGACGTACTGAGGCAGCACAATCTGAGGTGATGAGGAAGAACTATCTGAGGTTTTGAGGTAGCACTTTCTGAGGTATTGAGGGAGCACTTTCTGACGTATTGAGAGAGAACTATCTGAAATATTGAGGGAGCACTTTCTGAGGTATTGAGGGAGCACTATCTGAGGTATTGAGGGAGCACTATCTGAGGCATTGAGGGAGCAATTTCTGAGGTATTGAGGGATCACTATCTGAGGTATTGAGGAGGCACTTACTGAGGTAATGAGGGAGCACTTTCAGAGGCATTGAGTGAGCACTTTCTGAGGTACTGAGGGAGCACTTACTGAGGTATTGAGGGAGCACTGTCTGAAGTACTGAGGGAGTACTTTCTGACGTACTGACGAAGCACAATCTGAGGTACTGAGGAAGAACTATCTGAGGTATTGAGGTAGCACTTTCTGAGGAATTGAGGGAGCACTTTCTGAGGTACTGAGGGAGCAACTTCTGAGATATTGAGGGAGCACTGTCAGAGGTATTGAGGGAACACTATCTGAGGGAGTGAGGGAGAACTATCTGAAAAATTGTGGGATCATTTTTTGAGGTATTGGGGAGCACTTTCTGATGTACTCAGTGAGCACTTTCTGAGGTATTGAGGGAGCACTATCAGAGGTACTGAGGGAACACTTTCTGGCATACTGAAGAAGCACTATCTGAGGTATTCAGGGAGCACTATCGGAGGTATTGAGGGAGCACTTTCTTAGATATTGAGGGAGCCCTTTCTGAGGTACTGGGGAAGAACTATCTGAGGTATTGAGGGAGCACTTTCTGATGTATTGAGGGAGCACTTTCTGAGGTATTGAGGGAGCACTATCTGAGGTATTAAGGGAGAAATATCTGAAATATTGCGGGAGCACCTACTGATGTATTAAGGGAGCAATATCTGTGGTATTGAGGGAGCACTTTCTAAGGTATTGAGGGAGAACTATCTGATGAATTGAGGGAGAAATATCTCAGGTGTTGAGGGAGCACTTTCTCAGCTATTGAGAGAGCAACTTCAGAGGCATTGAGGGAGCCCTATCTGAGATACCGAGGGTGCACTTACTGAGGTATTGAGGGAGCACTGTCTGAGGTACTGAGGGAGCACCTTCTGACGTACTGAGGAAGCACAATCTGAGGTACTGAGGGACAACTATCTGAGGTATTGAGGTAGCATTTTCTGAGGTATTGAGGGAGCACTTTCTGATGTATTGAGGGAGCACTTTCTGAGGTACTGAGGGAGCACTTTCTGATGTAGTGAGGGAGCACTATCTGACGTATTGAGAGAGAACTATCTGAAATATTGAAGGAGCACTTTCTGAGTTTTTGAGGGCGCACTATCTGAGGTATTGAGGGAGCACCATCTGAGGTATTGATGGAGACCTATCTGATGTCTTGGGGGAGAAGTATCTGAGGTATTGAGGGAGCACTTTCTGAGGTATTGAGGGAGCACTTTCTGAGGCATTGTGGGAGACCTATCTGATGTTTTGGGTGAGACGTATCTGAGGTATTGAGGGAGCACTTTCTGAGGTATTGAGGGAGCACTTTCAGAGGCATTGAGGGAGCACTTTCTGAGGTACTGAGGGAGCACTTACTGAGGTATTGAGGGAGCACTGTCTGAGGTACTGAGGGAGCACTTTCTGACGAACTGAGGAAGCACAATCTGTGGTACTGAGGAAGAACTATCTGACGTATTGAGGTGGCACTTTCTTAGGTATAGAGGAAGCACTTTCTGAGGTATTGAGGGAGCACTTTCGGAGGGTCTGAGGGAGCACTTTCAGAGGCATTGAGGGAGCACTATCTGAGGTACGGAGGGTGCACTTACTGAAGTATTGAGGTAGCACTTTCTGAGGTATTGAGGGAACACTTTCTGATGTATTGGGGGAGCACTTTCAGAGGTACTGAGGGAGCACTTTCTGAATTATTGTGGGAGCACTATCTGAGGTATTGAGAGAGAACTATCTGAAATATTGAGGGAGCACTTTCTGAGTTATTGAGGGACACTATCTGAGGTATTGAGGGAGCACTTTCTGAAGTATTGAGGGAGCACTTTCAGAGCCATTGAGGGAGCACTATCTGAGGTATTGAGGGAGCACTTTCTGAGGTACTGAGGGAGCACTTTCTGAGGTATTGAGGGAGCACTGTCTGAGGTACTGAGGGACCAATGGCTAAGGTACTGAGGGAGCAATCTATGTGGTATTGGAGGAGAACTGTCTGAAGTACTGAGGAAGCACTTTCTGAGGTATTGACGGAGCACTGTCTGAGGTACTGAGGGAACACTTTTTAAGGTACTGAGGGAGCACTTTCTGAGGTATTGGAGGAGCACTGTCTGAGGTACTGAGGGAACACTTTCTGAGGTACTGAGGAAGCACTATCTGAGGAACTGAGGGAGAAGTATGTGAGATATTGAGGTAGCACTTTCTGAGGTATTGAGGGAGCACTTTCTGAGGTTCTCAGGCAGACTATCTGAGGTACTGAGGGAGCACTTTCTGACGTACTGAGGGAGAACTTTGTGAGATATTGAGGGAGCACTTTCTGAGTTATTGAGGGAGCACTTTCTGAGGTACTGAGGGAGCCCTTTCAGAGGTATTGGGGGAACACTCTCTGAGGTAGTGAGGGAGAATTATCTGAAAAATTGTGGGAGCACTTTCTGAGGTAATGAGGGAGCCCTTTCAGAGGTATTGAGGGAACACTCTCTGAGGTAGTGAGGGAGAATTATCTGAAAAATTGTGGGAGCACTTTCTGAGGTATTGGGGAGCACTTTCTGAGGTTCTCAGGGAGCACTTTCTGAGGTATTGAGGGAGCACATTCTGAGGGACTGAGGGAGCACTTTCTGAGCTATTGTGGGAGCACTGTCTGAGGTACTGAGGGATCACTTTCTGACAGACTGAAGAAGCACTGTCTGAGGTATTCAGAGAGCACTATCTGAGGTATTGACGAGGCACATTCTTAGATATTTAGGGAGCCCTTCCTGAGGTACTGAGGGAGCACTTTCTGTGGTATTGAGGGAGCACAAGCTGAGGTATTGAGGAAGACTATCTGAAATATTGTGGAAGTACTTTCTGAGGTATTGTGGAAGCAATATCTGAGGCATTTAGGGAGCACTTTCAGAGGCATTGAGGGAGCACTTTCTGAGGTATTGAGGGAGCACTTACTGAGGTATTGAGGGAGCACTTTCTGAGGTATTGAGGCAGTACGTTCTGAGGTACTGAGGGAGCACATTTTGAGGTATTGAGGGAGCACTGTCTGAGTTACTGAGGGAGCACTGTCTGAGGTACTGAAGGAGCGCTTTCTGAGGTATTGATGGAGCGCTTTCTGAGGTATTGAGGGAGCACTATCTGAGGTATTGAGGTAGCACTTTCTGAGGTACTGAGGGAGCACTTTCTGAGGTATTGAGGGAGCACTGTCTGAGTTGCTGTGAGAGAACTATCTGAGCTATTGTGGGAGCAATTTCTGAGGTATTGAGGGAGCACTATCTGAGGTATTGAGGGAGAACGATCTGAAATATTGAGGGAGCACTTTCTGAGGTAATGAGAGTGCCCTCTCAGAGGTACTGAGGGAGAACTATATGAGATATTGATGGAGAACTATCTGAGATAATGAGGGAGAACTCTATGAGATAATGAGGGAGAACTATCTGAGGTATTGAGGGAGCACTTTCTGATGTACTGAGGTAGCACTTTCTGAGGTTTTGAGTGAGCACTGTCTGAGGTACTGAGGGAACACATTCTAAGGTACTGAGGGAGCCCTTTCTGAGGTAATGGAGGAGCACTGTCTGAAGTACTGAGGGAGCACTTTCTGAGGTATTGAGGGAGCACTGTCTGAGGTACTGAGGGAACACTTTCTAAGGTACTGAGGGAGTACTTTCTGAGGTATTGGAGGAGAACTGTCTGTGGTACTGAGGGAGCACTTTCTGAGGTACTGAGGAAGCACTATCTGAGGAACTGAGGGAGAAGTATGTGAGATATTGAGGTAGCACTTTCTGAGGTATTGAGGGAGCACTTTCAGAGGTACTGAGTGAGAACCATCTGAGGTACTGAGGGAGCACTTTCTGATGTACTGAGGGAGAACTATCTGAGATATTGAGGGAGCACTTTCTGAGTTATTGAGGGAGCACTTTCTGAGGTACTGAGGGAGCCCTTTCAGAGGTATAAAGGGAGAACTATCTGAGGTAGTGAGGGAGAATTGTCTGAAAAATTGTGGGAGCACTTTCTGAGGTATTGGGGAGCACTTTCTGAGTTAGTCAGGGAGCACGTTCTGAGGTATTGAGGGAGCACTTTCTGAGGTACTGAGGGATCACTTTCTGACAGAATGAAGAAACACTATCTGAGGTATTCAGGGAGCACTATATGAGGTATTGAGGGAGCACATTCTTCGATATTGAGGGAGCTCTTCCTGAGGTACTGAGGGAGCATTATCTGAGGTACTGATAGAGCACTTTCTGAGATATTGAGGGAGACCTTTCTGAGGGACTGAGGAAGAACTATCTGATGTATTGAGGGAGCACTTTCTGAAGTATTGAGGGAGCACTTTCTGAGGTACTCAGGGAGCACATTCTGTGGTATTGAGGGAGTACTAGCTGAGGTATTGAGGGAGAACTATTTGAAATGTTGCCGGAGTACTTTCTGAGGTATTGAGGGAGGAATATCTGAGGTTTTGCGGGAGCAATTTCTGCGGTATTGAGGGAGAACTATCTGATGTATTGGGAGAAATATCTGAGGTATTGAGGGAGCACTTTCTGAGGTATTGAGGGAGCACTTTCAGAGGCATTGAGTGATCACTTTCTGAGGCATTGGGGAGCACATTCTGAGGTACTGAGGGAGCACTAGCTGAGGTATTGAGGGAGAACGATGTGAAATATTGCAGGAGTACTTTCTGTGGTATCGAGGGAGCAATATCTGAGGCATTGTGGGAGCACTTTCTGAGGTATTGAGGGAGAACTTTCTGAGGTACTGAGGAAGAACTATCTGAGGTATTGAGGGAGCACTTTCTGAGGTTCTGAGGAAGCACTTTCTGAGGTATTGAGGGAGCAATATCTGAGGCATTGTGGGAGCACTTTCTGAGGTATTGAGGGAGAACTACCTGATGTATTGGGGAGAAATATCTCAGGTATTGAGGGAGCACTTTCTGAGGTATTGATGGAGCACTTTCAGAGGCATTGAGTGTGCAATTTCTGAGGCATTGGGAGAGCACATTCTGAGGTACTGAGGGAGCACTTACTGAGGTATTGAGGGAGCACTGTCTGAGGTACTGTGGGAGCACTTTCTGACGAACTCAGGAAGCATAATCTGAGGTACTGAGGGAGAAATATCTGAGGTATTGAGGGAGAACTATCTGATGTATTGGGGAGAAATATCTGAGGTTTTGAGGGAACACTTTCTGACGTATTGAGGGAGCACTTTCAGAGGCATTAGGGAGCACTTACTGAGGTATTGAGGGAGCACTTTCTGAGGGACTGAGGGAACACTTTCTGAGATATTGAGGGAGCACTTTCTGAGGTATTGAGGGAGCACTAGCTGAGGTATTGAGGGAGAACGATGTGAAATATTGCAGGAGTACTTTCTGTGGTATCGAGAGAGCAATTTCTGAGGCATTGAGGGAGCACGTTCTGAGGTATTGAGGGAGAACTTTCTGAGGTACTGAGTAAGAACTATCTGAGGTCTTGAGGGAGCACTTTCTGATGTATTGAGGAAGAACTATCTGAAATATTGAGGGAGCACATACTGATGTATTGAGGGAGCACTATCTGAGGTTTTGAGGGAGCACTTTCTGAGGTATTGAGGGAGAACTATCTGATGTATTGAAGGAGAAATATCTCAGGTATTGAGGGAGCACTTGCTGAGGTATTGAGGGAGCACTTTCTGAGGTATTGAGGGAGCACTTTCTGAGAAAATGAGGGAGCACTTTTTGAGGTACTGAGGGAGAGCTATCTGAGGTACTGAGGGAGCACTTGCTGACGTACCGAGGAAGCACAATCTGAGGTACTGAGGGAGAACTATCTGAGGTATTGAGGGTGCACTTTCTGATGTATTGAGGGAGCACTTTCTGAGGTACTGAAGGAGCACTTTCTGAGGTATTGAGGGAGCACTATCTGAGGTATTGAGAGAGAACTATCTGAAATATTGAGGTATTGAGGGAGCACTTTCTGATGTATTGAGTGAGCACTTTCTGAGGTACTGAAGGTGTACTTACTGAGGTATTGAGGGAGCACAGTCTGAGGTATTGAGGGAGCACTTTCAGAGGCTTTGACGGAACACTTTTTGAGGTACTGAGGGAACACTTTCTGAGGTACTGAGGCAGCACTTTCTGAGGTATTGAGGGAGCACTGTCTGAGGTACTGAGGGACCAATGGCTAAGGTACTGAGGGACCAATCTATGTGGTATTAGAGGAGAACTGTCTGAAGTACTGAGGAAGCACTTTCTGAGGTATTGACGGAGCACTGTCTGAGGTACTGAGGGAACACTTTTTAAGGTACTGAGGGAGCACTTTCTGAGGTATTGGAGGAGCACTGTCTGAGGTACTGAGGGAACACTTTCTGAGGTACTGAGGAAGCATTATCTGAGGAACTGAGGGAGAAGTATGTGAGATATTGAGGTAGCACTTTCTGAGGTACTGAGGGAGCACTTTCTGAGGTACTCAGTCAGAACTATCTGAGGTACTGAGGGAGCACTTTCTGACGTACTGAGGGAGAACTATGTGAGATATTGAGGGAGCACTTTCTGAGTTATTGAGGGAGCACTTTCTGAGGTACTGAGGGAGCCCTTTCAGAGGTATTGAGGGAACACTATCTGAGGTAGTGAGGGAGAATTGTCTGAAAAATTGTGGGAGCACTTTCTGAGGTATTGGGGAGCACTTTCTGAGGTATTGAGGGAGCACATTCTGAGGTACTGAGGAAGAACTATCTGAGGTATTGAGGGAACACTTTCTGATATATTGAGGGAGCACTTTCTGAGGTACTGAGGGAGCACTTTCTGAGGTATTGGGAGCACTTTCTGAGGTATTGAGGGAGCACATTCTGAGGTACTGAGGGAGCACTTTCTGAGCTATTGTGGGAGCACTGTCTGAGGTACTGAGGGATCACTTTCTGACAGACTGAAGAAGCACTGTCTGAGGTATTCAGAGAGCACTATCTGAGGTATTGACGGAGCACATTCTTAGATATTTAGGGAGCCCTTCCTGAGGTACTGAGGGAGCACTTTCTGTGGTATTGAGGGAGCACAAGCTGAGGTATTGAGGAAGAACTATCTCAAATATTGCGGAAGTACTTTCTGAGGTATTGTGGAAGCAATATCTGAGGAATTTAGGGAGCACTTTTTGAGGTATTGAGTTAGAACTATCTGATGTGTTGGGGAGAAATCTATGAGGTTTTGAGGGAACACTTTCTGAGGTATAGAGGGAGCACTTTCAGAGGCATTGAGGGAGCACTTTCTGAGGTATTGAGGGAGCACTTACTGAGGTATTGAGGGAGCACTTTCTGAGGTATTGAGGGAGTACGTTCTGAGGTACTGAGGGAGCATTTTTGAGGTCCTGAGGGAGAACTATCTGAGGTACTGAGGGAGCACATTCTGAGGTATTGAGGGCGCACTTGCTGAGGTACGGAGGGAGAAGTATCAGAGGTATTGAGGGAGCACTTTCTGAGTTATTGAGGGAGCACTTTCTGAGGTACTGAGGGAGCACTTTCTGAGATATTGAGGGAGCACTTTCAGAGGTATTGAGGGAACACTATCTGAGGTAGTGAGGGAGAACTATCTGAAAACTTGTGGGAGCACTTTCTGAGGTATTGGGGGAGCACTTTCTGATGTAATGAGGGAGCAATGTCTGAGGTATTGAGGGAGCACTTTCTGAGGTACTGAGGGAACACTTTCTGAGATATTGAGGGAGCACTTTCTGAGGTATTGAGGGAGCACTAGCTGAGGTATTGAGGGAGAACGATGTGAAATATTGCAGGAGTACTTTCTGTGGTATCGAGAGAGCAATTTCTGAGGCATTGAGGGAGCACGTTCTGAGGTATTGAGGGAGAACTTTCTGAGGTACTGAGTAAGAACTATCTGAGGTCTTGAGGGAGCACTTTCTGATGTATTGAGGAAGAACTATCTGAAATATTGAGGGAGCACATACTGATGTATTGAGGGAGCACTATCTGAGGTATTGAGGGAGCACTTTCTGAGGTATTGAGGGAGAACTATCTGATGTATTGAAGGAGAAATATCTCAGGTATTGAGGGAGCACTTGCTGAGGTATTGAGGGAGCACTTTCTGAGGTATTGAGGGAGCACTTTCTGAGAAAATGAGGGAGCACTTTTTGAGGTACTGAGGGAGAGCTATCTGAGGTACTGAGGGAGCACTTGCTGACGTACCGAGGAAGCACAATCTGAGGTACTGAGGGAGAACTATCTGAGGTATTGAGGGTGCACTTTCTGATGTATTGAGGGAGCACTTTCTGAGGTACTGAAGGAGCACTTTCTGAGGTATTGAGGGAGCACTATCTGAGGTATTGAGAGAGAACTATCTGAAATATTGAGGTATTGAGGGAGCACTTTCTGATGTATTGAGTGAGCACTTTCTGAGGTACTGAAGGTGTACTTACTGAGGTATTGAGGGAGCACAGTCTGAGGTATTGAGGGTGCACTTTCAGAGGCTTTGACGGAACACTTTTTGAGGTACTGAGGGAACACTTTCTGAGGTACTGAGGCAGCACTTTCTGAGGTATTGAGGGAGCACTGTCTGAGGTACTGAGGGACCAATGGCTAAGGTACTGAGGGAGCAATCTATGTGGTATTGGAGGAGAACTGTCTGAAGTACTGAGGAAGCACTTTCTGAGGTATTGACGGAGCACTGTCTGAGGTACTGAGGGAACACTTTTTAAGGTACTGAGGGAGCACTTTCTGAGGTATTGGAGGAGCACTGTATGAGGTACTGAGGGAACACTTTCTGAGGTACTGAGGAAGCACTATCTGAGGAACTGAGGGAGAAGTATGTGAGATATTGAGGTAGCACTTTCTGAGGTACTGAGGGAGCACTTTCTGAGGTACTCAGTCAGAACTATCTGAGGTACTGAGGGAGCACTTTCTGACGTACTGAGGGAGAACTATGTGAGATATTGAGGGAGCACTTTCTGAGTTATTGAGGGAGCACTTTCTGAGGTACTGAGGGAGCCCTTTCAGAGGTATTGAGGGAACACTATCTGAGGTAGTGAGGGAGAATTGTCTGAAAAATTGTGGGAGCACTTTCTGAGGTATTGGGGAGCACTTTCTGAGGTATTGAGGGAGCACATTCTGAGGTACTGAGGAAGAACTATCTGAGGTATTGAGGGAACACTTTCTGATATATTGAGGGAGCACTTTCTGAGGTACTGAGGGAGCACTTTCTGAGGTATTGGGAGCACTATCTGAGGTATTGGGGAAAAACTATCAGAAATATTGAGGGAGCACATTCTGAGGTATTGAGGGAGCAATATCTGAGGTTTTGATGGAGCACTTTCTGAAGTATTGAGGGAGAACTATCTGAGGTATTGAGTGAGAAATATCTCAGGTAGTGAGGGAGCACTTTCTGAGGTATTGAGGGAGCACTTTCAGAGGCATTGTGGGAGCACTTTCTGAGGTACTGAGGAAGAACTATTTGAGGTATTGAGGGAGCACTTTCAGAGGTATTGAGGGAGAACTATCTGAGGTATTGAGGGAGAACTATCTGAAGTATTTAGGGCGCACTATCTGAGGTATTGAGGGAGAACATTCTGAGGTATTGAGGGAGCACTGAGTTACTGAGGGAGCACTTTTGGAGGTACTGAGGAAGAACTATCTGAGGTATTGAGGGAGCACTTTCAGAGGTATTGAGGGAGCACTATCTGAGGTACTGAGGGAGAACTATCTGAAAAATTGTGGGAGCACTTTCTGAGGTATTGGGGAGCACTTTCTGAGGTACTCAGGGAGCACTTTCTGAGGTATTGAGGGAGCACTTTCGGAGGTACTGAGGGAGCACTTTCTGAGGTATTGAGGGAGCACTGTCTGAGGTACTGAGAGATCACTTTCTGACATACTGAAGAAGCACTATCTGAGGTATTCAGGGAGCACTATCTGAGGTATTGACGCTGCACTTTCTTAGATATTGAGGGAGCCCTTCCTGAGGTACTGAGGGAGCATTATCTGAGGTACTGAGGGAGCAAATTCTGAGATATTGAGGGAGAACATTTTGAGGTACTGAGGAAGAACTATCTGACTTATTGTGGGAGCACTTCCTGAAGTATTGTGGGAGCACTTTCTGAAGTACTGAGGGAGCACTTTCTGTGGTATTGAGGAAGCACTAGCTGAGGTATTGAGGGAGATCTATCTGAAATATTGCGGGAGTACTTTCTGAGGTATTGAGGGAGGAATATCTAAGGCATTGAGGGAGCACTTTCTGAGGTATTGAGGGAGAACTATCTGGTGTATTGGGGAGAAATATCTGAGATATTGAGGGAGCATTTTCTGAGGTATGGAGGGAGCACGTTCAGAGGCATTGGGGGAGCACATTCTGAGGTACTGAGGGAGCACTTACTGAGGTATTGAGGGAGCACTGTCTGAGGTACTGTGGGAGCACTTTCTGATGTACTGAGGGAAAACTATCAGAGGTATTGAGGGAGCACTATCTGAGGTATTGAGGGAGAACTATCTGAAATGTTGAGGGAGCACTTTCTGAGGTATTGAGGGAGCAATATCTGAGGTATAGAGGGAGCACTTTCTGAAATATTGAGGGAGCACTTTCTGAGGTACTGTGGGAGCACTTTATGATGTACTGATGGAAAACTATCAGAGGTATTGAGGGAGCACTATCTGAGGTATTGAGGGAGAACTATCTGAAATATGAGGGAGCACTTTCTGAGGTATTGAGGGAGCAATATCTGAGGTATAGAGGGAGCACTTTCTGAAATATTGAGGGAGCACTTTCTGAGGTACTGTGGGAGCACTTTATGATGTACTGAGGAAGCATAATCTGAGGTACTGAGGGAAAAATATCTGAGGTATTGAGGTAGCACATTCTGAGGTATGGAGTGAGCACTTTCTGAGGTATTGAGGGAGCACTTTCTCAGGTACTGAGGGAGCACTTTCTGAAGTATTGAGGTAGCACTGTCTGAGGTATTGGGGGAGCACTTTCTGATGTACTCAGGGAGCACTTTCTGAGGTATTTAGGGAGCACTGTCTGAGGTACTGAGGGATCACTTTCTGACATACTGAAGAAGCACTATCTGAGGTATTGAGGGAGCACTATCTTAGATATTGAGGGTGCCTTTTCTGAGGTACTGAGGGAGCACTTTCTGAGATATTGAGGGAGACTTTCTGAGGTACTGAGGAAGAACTATGTGAGGTATTGAGGGAACACTTTCTGATATATTGAGGGAGCACTTTCTGAGGTACTGAGGGAGCACTTTCTGAGGTATTGGGGAGCACTATCTGAGGTATTGGGGAAGAACTATCAGAAACATTGAGGGAGCACTTTCTGAGGTATTGAGGGAGCAATATCTGAGGTTTTGAGGGAGCATTTTCTGAAGTATTGAGGGAGAACTATCTGAGGTATTGAGTGAGAAATATCTCAGGTCGTGAGGGAGCACTTTCTGAGGTATTGAGGGAGCACTTTCAGAGGCATTGTGGGAGCACTTTCTGAGGTACTGAGGGAGCACTATCGAAGTTATTGAGGGAGCACTTTCAGAGATACTGAGGAAGAACTATCTGAGGTATTGAGGGAACACTTTCAGAGGTATTGAGGGAGAACTATCTGAGGTATTGAGGGAGAACTATCTGAGGTATTTAGGGCGCACTATCTGAGGTATTGAGGGAGAACATTCTGAGGTATTGAGGGAGCACTGAGTTACTGAGGGAGCACTTTCTGAGGTACTGAGGGAGAATTATCTGACGTACTGAGGGAGCACTTTCAGAGGTATTGAGGGATCACTTTCTGAGGTACTGAGGGAGAACTATCTGAGATATTGAGGGAGCACTTTTTGAGGTATTGAGGGTGCACTTTCTGATGTATTGAGGGAGTACGTTCTGAGGTACGGAGGGAGCACTTTCTGAGATATTGACGGAGCACTTTCAGAGGTATTGTGGGAGCACTATCTGAGGTAGTGAGGGAGAACTGTCTGAAAAATTGCGGGAGCACTTTCTGAGGTATTGGGGAGCACTTTCTGATGTACTCAGGGAGCACTTTCTGAGGTATTGAGGGAGCACTTTCTGAGTTACTGAGGGAGCACTTTCTGAGGTATTGAGGGAGCACTCTCTGAGGTACTGATGGATCACTTTCTGACATAAGGAAGATGAACTATCGGAGGTATTGAGGGAGCACTTCCTTAGATATTGAGAGAGTCCTATCTGAGTTACTGAGGGAGCATTATCTGATGTACTGAGGGAGCACTTTCTGAGATATGGAAGGAGAACTTTCAGAGGTACTGAGGAAGAACTATCTGAGGTATTGAGGGAGCACTTTCTGAGGTACTGAGGGACCACTTTCTGAGATATTGAGGGAGCACCTTCTGAGGTACTGAGGGAGAACTATCTGAGGTATTGAGGGAGAACTATCTGAGGTATTGAGGGAGAACTATCTGAGGTATTTAGGGCGCAATATCTGAGGTATTGAGGGAGAACATTCTGAGTTATTGAGGGAGCACTGAGTTACTGAGGGAGCACTTTCAGAGGTACTGAGGAAGAACTATCTGAGGTATTGAGGGAGCACTTTCAGAGGTATTGAGGGAGCACTATCTGAGGTACTGAGGGAGAACTATCTGAAAAATTGTGGGAGCACTTTCTGAGGTATTGGGGAGCAGTTTCTGAGGTACTCAGGGAGCACTTCCTGAGGTCCTGAGGGAGCACTTTCTGAGATATTGAGAGAGCACTTTCAGAGGTATTGAGGGAGCACTATCTGAGGTAGTGAGGGAGAACTATCTGAAAAATTGTGGGAGCACTATCTGAGGTTTTGGGGGAGCACTTTCTGAGGTATTGGTGGAGAACTATCTGATGTATTGAGGGAGATATATCTCAGGTATTGAGAGAGCACTTTCTGAGGTATTGAGGGAGCACTTTCAGAGGCATTGAGGGAGCACTTTCTGAGGTAAAATGGGAGTACTTACTGAGGTATTGAGGGAGCACTGTCTGAGGTACTGAGGGAGCAGTTTCTGACGTACTGAGGAAGCACAATCTGAGGTACTGAGGGAGAACTATCTGAGGTATTGAGGTAGCACTTTCTGAGGTATTGAGGGAGCACTCTCTGAGGTATTGTGGGATCACTTTCGGAGGTACTGAGGGTGCACTTTCAGAGGTACTGTGGGAGAACTATCTGTGGTATTGAGGGCACACTATCTGAGGTATTGAGTGAGCACTTTCTGTGGTAATGAGGGAGCACTTTCTGAGGTATTGTGGGAGCACTGAGTTACTGAGGGAGCACCTTCTGAGTTACTGAGGGTGAACTATCTGACATACTGAGGGAGCACTTTCTGAGATATTGAGGGAGCACTTTCTGAGGTACTGAGGGAGCACTTTCTGAGGTATTCAGGGAGAACTATCTGATGTATTGAGGGAGGAATGTCTCAGGTATTGAGAGAGCACTTTCAGAGGCATTGAGGGAGCACTATCTGAGGTAATGAGGGTGCACTTACTGAGATGTTGAGGGAGCCTTGTCTGAGGTACTGAGGGAGCTCTTTCTGACTTACTCAGGACGCACAATCTGAGGTACTGAGGGAGAACTATCTGAGGTATTGAGGTAGCACTTTCTGAGGTATTGAGTGAGCACTTTCTGAGGTCCTGAGGGAGCACTTTCTGTGATATTGAGGGATCACATTCTGAGGTATTGAGGGAGCACTATCTGAGGTAGTGAGGCAGAACTATCTGAAAAATTGTGGGAACAATTTCTGAGGTATTGGGAGAGCACTTTCCGATGTACTCAGGGAGCACTTTCTGAGGTATTGAGGGAGCACTTTCTGAGGTACTGAGGGAGCACTTTCTGAGGTATTGAGGGAGCACACTCTGAGGTATTGAGGGATCACTTTCTGACATAATGAAGATGCACTATCTGAGGTTTTGAGGGAGCACTATTGGAGTTATTAAGGGAGCACATTCTTAGATATTGAGGGAGCCCTTTCTGAGGTACTGAGGGAGCTTTATCTGAGGTATTGAGGGAGCACTTCCTGAGATATTGAGGGAGAACTTTCTGAGGTATTGAGGGAACAATATCTGAGGGAAAGAGGGAGCACTTTCTGAAATATTGAGCGAGCACTTTCTGAGGTACTGTGGGAGCACTTTATGATGTACTGAGGAAGCATAATCTGAGGTACTGAAGGAAAAATATCTGAGGTATTGAGGTAGCACATTCTGAGATATTGAGTGAGCACTTTCTGAGGTATTGAGGAAGCATTTTCTGAGGTACTGAGGGAGCACTTTCTGAGGTATTGAGGTAGCACAGTCTTAGGTATTGGGGAGCACTTTCGGATGTACACAGGGAGCACTTTCTGAGGTATTTAGGGAGCACTGTCTGAGGTACTGAGGGATCACTTTCTGACATACTGAAGAAGCACTATCTGAGGTATTGAGGGAGCACTATCTTAGATATTGAGGGTGCCTTTTCTGAGGTACTGAGGGAGCACTTTCTGAGGTATTGGGGAGCACTATCTGAGGTATTGGGGAAGAACTATCAGAAATATTGAGAGAGCACTTTCTGAGGTATTGAGGGAGCAATATCTGAGGTTTTGAGGGAGCACTTTCTGAAGTATTGAGGGAGAACTATCTGAGGTATTGAGTGAGAAATATCTCAGGTAGTGAGGGAGCACTTTCTGAGGTACTGAGGGAGCACTATCGAAGTTATTGAGGGAGCACTTTCAGATGTACTGAGGAAGAATTATCTGAGGTATTGAGGGAGCACTTTCAGAGTTATTGAGGGAGAATTATCTGAGGTATTGAGGGAGAACTATCTGAGGTATTTAGGGCGCACTATCTGAGGTATTGAGGAAGAACATTCTGAGGTATTGAGGGAGCACTGAGTTACTGAGGGAGCACTTTCAGAGGTACAGAGGAAGAACTATCTGAGGTATTGAGGGAGCACTATCTGAGGTACTGAGGGAGAGCTATCTGAAAAATTGTGGGAGCACTTTCTGAGATATTGAGGGAGCACTTTCTGAGGTACTCAGGGAGCACTTTCTGAGGTATTGAGGGAGCACTTTCGGAGGTACTGAGGGAGCACTTTCTGAGGTATTGAGCGAGCACTGTCTGAGGTACTGAGAGATCACTTTCTGACATACTGAAGAAGCACTATCTGAGGTATTTAGGGAGCACTATCTGAGGTATTGACGCTGCACTTTCTTAGATATTGAGGGAGCCCTTCCTGAGGTACTGAGGGAGCATTATCTGAGGTACTGAGGGAGCAAATTCTGAGATATTGAGGGAGAACATTTTGAGGTACTGAGGAAGAACTATCTGAGTTATTTGGGAGCACTTCCTGAAGTATTGTGGGAGCACTTTCTGAAGTACTGAGGGAGCAATTTCTGTGGTATTGAGGTAGCACTAGCTGAGGTATTGAGGGAGAAATATCTGAAATATTGCGGGAGTAAATTTCTGAGGTATTGAGGGAGCACGTTCAGAGGCATTGGGGGAGCACATTCTGAGGTACTGAGGGAGCACTTACTGAGGTATTGAGGGAGCACTGTCTGAGGTACTTTGGGAGCACTTTCTGATGTACTGAGGGAAAGCTATCAGAGGTATTGAGGGAGCACTATCTGAGGTATTGAGGGAGAACTGTCTGAAATATTGAGGGAGCACTTTCTGAGGTATTGAGGGAGCAATATCTGAGGTTTAGAGGGAGCACTTTCTGAAATATTGAGGGAGCACTTTCTGAGGTACTGTGGGAGCACTTTATGATGTACTGAGGGAAAACCATCAGAGGTATTGAGGGAGCACTATCTGAGGTATTGAGGGAGAACTATCTGAAATATTGAGGGAGCACTTTCTGAGGTATTGAGGGAGCAATATCTGAGGTATAGAGGGAGCACTTTCTGAAATATTGAGGGAGCACTTTCTGAGGTCCTCTGGGAGCACTTTATGATGTACTGAGGAAGCATAATCTGAGGTACTGAGGGAAACATATCTGAGGTATTGAGGTAGCACATTCTGAGGTATTGAGTGAGCACTTTCTGAGGTATTGAGGGAGCACTTTCTCAGGTACTGAGGCAGCACTTTCTGAAGTATTGAGGTAGCACTGACTTAGGTATTGGGGGAGCATTTTCTGATGTACTCAGGGAGCACTTTCTGAGGTATTTAGGGAGCACTGTCTGAGGTACTGAGGGATCACTTTCTGACATACTGAAGAAGCACTATCTGAGGTATTGAGGGAGCACTATCTTAGATATTGAATGTGCCTTTTCTGAGGTACTGAGGGAGCACTTTATGAGATATTGAGGGAGACTTTCTGAGGTACTGAGGAAGAACTATCTGAGGTATTGAGGGAACACTTTCTGATATATTGAGGGAGCACTTTCTGATATACTGAGGGAGCACTTTCTGAGGTATTGGGGAGCACTATCTGAGGTATTGGGGAAGAACTATCAGAAATATTGAGGGAGCACTTTCTGAGGTATTGAAGGAGCAATATCTGAGGTTTTGAGGGAGCACTTTCTGAAGTATTTAGGGAGAACTATCTGAGGTATTGAGTGAGAAATATCTCAGGTAGTGAGGGAGCACTTTCTGAGATATTGAGGGAGCACTTTCAGAGGCATTGTGGGAGCACTTTCTGAGGTACTGAGGGAGCACTATCGAAGTTATTGAGGGAGCACTTTCAGAGGTACTGAGGAAGAACTATCTGAGGTATTGAGGAGCACTTTCAGAGGTATTGAGGGAGAACTATCTGAGGTATTGAGGGAGAAATATCTGAGGTATTTAGGGCACACTATCTGAGGTATTGAGGGAGAACATTCTGAGGTATTGAGGGAGCACTGAGTTACTGAGGGAGCACTTTCTGAGGTACTGAGGGAGAATTATCTGAGGTACTGATGGAGCACTTTCAGAGGTATTGAGGGATCACTTTCTGAGGTACTGGGGGAGAACTACCTGAGATATTGAGGGAGCACCTTTTGAGGTATTGAGGGAGCGCTTTCTGAGGTACTGAGGGAGCACTTTCTGAGGTACTGAGGGAGCACTTTCTGAGATATTGAGGGAGCACTTTCTGAGGTACTGAGGGAGAACTATCTGAGGTATTGAGGGTGCACTTTCTGATGTATTGAGGGAGTACTTTCTGAGGTACGGAGGGAGCACTTTCTGAGATATTGACGGAGCACTTTCAGAGGTATTGTGGGAGAACTGTCTGAGGTAGTGATGGAGAACTATCTGAAAAATTGCGGGAGCACTTTTTGAGGTATTGGGGAGCACTTTCTGATGAACTCAGGGAGCACTTTCTGAGGTATTGAGGGAGCACTTTCTGAGTTACTGAGGGAGCACTTTCTGAGGTATTGAGGGAGCACTCTCTGAGGAACTGATGTATCACTTTCTGACATAAGGAAGATGAACTATCGGAGGTATTGAGGGAGCACTTTCTTAGATATTTAGAGAGCCCTTTCTGAGTTACTGAGGGAGCATTATCTGATGAACTGAGGGAGCACTTTCTGAGATATGGAAGGAGAACTTTCAGAGGTACTGAGGAAGAACTATCTGAGGTATTGAGGGAGAACTTTCTGAGGTACTGAGGGACCACTTTCTGAGATATTGAGGGAGCATTTTCTGAGGTACTGAGGGAGAACTATCTGAGGCATTGAGGGAGGGATTTCTGAGGTACTGAGGGAGCACTTTCTGAGATATTGAGGGAGCACTTTCAGAGGTATTGAGGGAGCACTATCTGAGGGAGTGAGGGAGATCTATCTGAAAAATTGTGGGAGCACTATCTGAGGTATTGAGGGAGCACTTTCTGAGGTATTGGTGGAGAACTATCTGATGTATTGAGGGAGATATATCTCAGGTATTGAGGGAGCACTTTCTGAGGTATTGAGGGAGCACTTTCAGAGGCATTGAGGGAGTACTTTCTGAGGTAAAATAGGAGTACTTACTGAGGTATTGAGGGAGCACTGTCTGAGGTACTGAGGGAGCAGTTTCTGACGTACTGAGGAAGCACAATCTGAGGTACTGAGGGAGAACTATCTGAGGTATTGAGGTAGCACTTTCTGAGGTATTGAGGGAGCACTTTCTGAGGTATTGAGGGATCACTTTCGGAGGTACTGAGGGTGCACTTTCAGAGGTACTGTGGGAGAACTATCTGTGGTATTGAGGGCACACTATCTGAGGTATTGAGTGAGCACTTTCTGTAGTAATGAGGGAGCACGTTCTGAGGTATTGTGGGAGCACTGAGTTACTGAGGGAGCACTTTCTGAGGTACTGAGGGTGAACTATCTGACATACTGTTTTAAAAAATTCTCAAGGTCAGGTTCGTAGGAGAGTAGTCTGACACAGAACAAACGACCAAGAGGCGAGTCTGCTAGAATATGAGCATTTTATTCCCCGCAGCGTCGCCACAACCAGGTCTCATACTTACAACGGGTCTGGCTTATACTCGCTCTACATGTTACCGGAACTGGGAGCCCTCAGTTCTCGTAGAGCGGTTGCCGACAACCCACGCTCGGCGGTTAAACGTAACCCCGGAGCAGACTCACCGAACTGGAGACTTTTCCAGCTGATATACTCTTTTCCAGATATAAACATTCATGTGAACAGCAGAGCAAGGCTAAAAAACACATTCCATTCTGGTTACATACAGATAAGAAGATTCACACGGGGAGGTGTGTAATAAGATTCACACGGGACTAAGCAACACCTCCATTCCGGTTAGATTCACACATGTATTGGGACATAATTTTTTAACCGTTTCACCACATTCCACTGCTTGGCCCAATACATGTGTTACATTATGATTCACACATGTATTGGGACATAACTTTTAACCGTTTCACCACACATACTGAGGGAGCACTTTCTGAGATATTGAGGGAGCACTTTCTGAGGTACTGAGGGAGAACTACCTGTGGTACTGAGGGAGAACTTTCTGAGGTATTGAGGGAGCACTTTCTGAGGTATTCAGGGAGAACAATCTGATGTATTGAGGGAGGAATATCTCAGGTATTGAGAGAGCACTTTCAGAGGCATTGAGGGAGCACTATCTGAGGTAATGAGGGTGCACTTACTGAGATATTGAGAGAGCCTTGTCTGAGGTACTGAGGGAGCGCTTTCTGACTTACTGAGGACGCACAATCTGAGGTACTGAGGGAGAACTATCTGAGGTATTGAGGTAGCACTTTCTGAGGTATTGAGTGAGCACTTTCTGAGGTATTGAGGGAGCACTATCTGAGGTAGTGAGGCAGAACTATCTGAAACATTGTGGGAGCAATTTCTGAGGTATTGGGGGAGCACTTTCCGATGTAATTGTGGGAGCAATTTCTGAGGTATTGAGGGAGCACTTTCTGAGGTACTGAGGGAGCACTTTCTGAGGTATTGAGGGAGCACACTCTGAGGTATTGAGGGATCACTTTCTCACATAATGCAGATGCACTATCTGAGGTTTTGAGGGAGCACTATCGGAGGTATTAAGGGAGCACTTTCTTAGATATTGAGGGAGCCCTTTCTGAGGTACTGAGGGAGCTTTATCTGAGGTATTGAGGGTGCACTTCCTGAGATATTGAGGGAGATCTTTCTGAGGTACTGTGGAAGAACTATCTGAGGTATTGAGGGAGCACTTTCTGAGGTACTGAGGGAGCACTTTCTGAGGTATTGAGGGAGAACTATCTGATGTATTGAGGGAGAAATATCTCAGGTATTGAGGGAGCACTTTCTGAGGTATTGAGGGAGCACTTTCAGAGGTATTGAGGGAGCACTTTTTAAGGTATTGAGTGAGAACTATCTTAAATATTGAGGGAGCACTATCTGAGGTATTGAGGGAGAAATATCTCAGGTATTGAGGGAGCACTTTCTGGGGTATTGAGGGAGAACTATCTGATGTATTGAGGGATAAATATCTCAGGTATTGAGGGAGCACTTTCTGAGGTATTGAGGGAGAACTATCTTAAATATTGAGGGAGCACTTTCTGAGGTATTGAGGGAGCACTATCTGAGGTATTGAGTGAGAAATATCTCAGGTATTGAGGGAGCACTTTCTGAGGTATTGAGGGAGAACTATCTGATGTATTGAGGGAGAAATATCTCATGTATTGAGGGAGCACGTTCTGATGTATTGAGGGTGCACTTTCAGAGGCATTGAGGGAGCACTTTCTAAGGTACTGAGGGAGCACTCACTGAGGTATTGAGGGAGCACTGCCTGAGATACTGAGGGAGCACTTTCTGACGTACTGATGAAGCACAATCTGAGGTACTGAGGGAGAACTATCTGAGGTATTGAGGTAGCACTTTCTGAGGTATTGAGGGATCACTTTCTGAGGTATTGACTGAGCACTATCTGAGGTATTGAGGAAGCACTTTCAGAGGTACGGAGGGAGAGCTATCTGAGGTGTTGAGGGAGCACTGAGGTGTTGGTCAGGTGAATTGGCCAGGTCAGGTGAATTGGCCATGCTAAATTGCCCGTAGTGTTAGGTAAGGGGTAAATGTAGTGGTATGGGTGGGTTACGCTTCGGCGGGTCGGTGTGGACTTGTTGGGCCAAAGGGCCTGTTTTCACACTGTAAGTAATCTAATCTAATCTAATCTAATCACTCTCTGATGTATTGAGGGAGCACTTTCTGAGGTACTGAGGGAGCACTTTCTGAGGTATTGAGGGAGCACTGTCTGAGGTACTGAGGGAGTGCTTTCTGAGGTATTGTGGGAACATTATCTGAGGTACTGAGGGTGAACTATGTGAGCTATTGAGGGGGCGCTTTCTGAGGTATTGAGGGAGCACTTTCTGAGGTACTGAGGGAGCACTTTCTGAGATATTGAGGGAGCACTTTCAGAGGTATTGAGGGAGCACTATCTGAGGGAGTGAGGGAGAACTATCTGAAAAATTGTGGGAGCACTATCTGAGGTATTGAGGGAGCACTTTCTGAGGTATTGGTGGAGAACTATCTGATGTATTGAGGGAGATATATCTCAGGTATTGAGGGAGCACTTTCTGAGGTATTGAGGGAGCACTTTCAGAGGCATTGAGGGAGCACTTTCTGAGGTAAAATGGGAGTACTTACTGAGGTATTGAGGGAGCACTTTCTGAGGTATTGAGGGAGCAGTTTCTGACGTACTGAGGAAGCACAATCTGAAGTACTGAGGGAGAACTATCTGAGGTATTGAGGTAGCACTTTCTGAGGTATTGAGGGAGCACTTTCTGAGGTATTGAGGGATCACTTTCGGAGGTACTGGGGGTGCACTTTCAGAGGTACTGTGGGAGAACTATCTGTGGTATTTAGGGCACACTATCTGAGGTATTGAGTGAGCACTTTCTGTGGTAATGAGGGAGCACTTTCTGAGGTATTGTGGGAGCACTGGGTTACTGAGGGAGCACTTTCTGAGGTGCTGAGGGTGAACTATCTGACATACTGAGGGAGCACATTCTGAGATATTGAGGGAGCACTTTCTGAGGTACTGAGGGAGAACTACCTGTGGTACTGAGGGAGAACTTTCTGAGGTATTGAGGGAGCACTTTCTGAGGTATTCAGGGAGAACAATCTGATGTATTGAGGGAGGAATATCTCAGGTATTGAGAGAGCACTTTCAGAGGCATTGAGGGAGCACTATCTGAGGTAATGAGGGTGCACTTACTGAGATATTGAGGGAGCCTTGTCTGATGTACTGAGGGAGCGCTTTCTGACTTACTGAGGACGCACAATCTGAGGTACTGAGGGAGAACTATCTGAGGTATTGAGGTAGCACTTTCTGAGGTATTGAGTGAGCACTTTCTGAGGTACTGAGGGAGCACTTTCTGTGATATTGAGGTATCACATTCTGAGGTATTGAGGGAGCACTATCTGAGGTAGTGAGGCAGAACTATCTGAAACATTGTGGGAGCAATTTCTGAGGTATTGGGGGAGCACTTTCCGATGTACTCAGGGAGCACTTTCTGAGGTATTGAGGGAGCACTTTCTGAGGTACTGAGGGAGCACTTTCTGAGGTATTGAGGGAGCACACTTTGAGGTATTGAGGGATCACTTTCTGACATAATGCAGATGCACTATCTGAGGTTTTGAGGGAGCACTATCGGAGGTATTAAGGGAGCACTTTCTTAGATATTGAGGGAGCCCTTTCTGAGGTACTGAGGGAGCTTTATCAGAGGTATTGAGAGAGCACTTCCTGAGATATTGAGGGAGAACTTTCTGAGGTACTGTGGAAGAACTATCTGAGGTATTGAGGGAGCACTTTCTGAGGTACTGAGGGAGCACTTCCTGAGGTATTGAGGGAGAACTATCTGATGTATTGAGGGAGAAATATCTCAGGTATTGAGGGAGCACTTTCAGAGGTATTGAGGGAGCACTTTTTGAGGTATTGAGTGAGAACTATCTTAAATATTGAGGGAGCACTTTCTGAGGTATTGAGGGAGCACTATCTGAGGTATTGAGGGAGAAATATCTCAGGTATTGAGGGAGCACTTTCTGGGGTATTGAAGGAGAACTATCTGATGTATTGAGGGATAAATATCTCAGGTATTGAGGGAGCACTTTCTGAGGTATTGAGGGAGAACTATCTGAAATATTGAGGGAGCACTTTCTGAGGTATTGAGGGAGCACTATCTGAGGTATTGAGTGAGAAATATCTCAGGTATTGAGGGAGCACTTTCTGAGGTATTGAGGGAGAACTATCTGAAGTATTGAGGGAGAAATATCTCATGTATTGAGGGAGCACTATCTGATGTATTGAGGGTGCACTTTCAGAGGCATTGAGGGAGCACTTTCTAAGGTACTGAGGGAGCACTCACTGAGGTATTGAGGGAGCACTGCCTGAGGTACTGAGGGAGCACTTTCTGACGTACTGATGAAGCACAATCTGAGGTACTGAGGGAGAACTATCTGAGGTATTGAGGTAGCACTTTCTGAGGTATTGAGGGATCACTTTCTGAGGTATTGACTGAGCACTATCTGAGGTATTGAGGAAGCACTTTCAGAGGTACGGAGGGAGAGCTATCTGAGGTGTTGAGGGAGCACTGAGGTGTTGGTCAGGTGAATTGGCCAGGTCAGGTGAATTGGCCATGCTAAATTGCCCGTAGTGTTAGGTAAGGGGTAAATGTAGTGGTATGGGTGGGTTACGCTTCGGCGGGTCGGTGTGGACTTGTTGGGCCGAAGGGCCTGTTTTCACACTGTAAGTAATCTAATCTAATCTAATCTAATCACTATCTGATGTATTGAGGGAGCACTTTCTGAGGTACTGAGGGAGCACTTTCTGAGGTATTGAGGGAGCACTGTCTGAGGTACTGAGGGAGTGCTTTCTGAGGAATTGTGGGAACATTATCTGAGGTACTGAGGGTGAACTATGTGAGCTATTGAGGGGCGCTTTCTGAGGTATTGAGGGAGCACTTTCTGAGGTACTGAGGGAGCACTTTCTGAGATATTGAGGGAGCACTTTCTGAGGTACTGAGGGAGCACTTTCTGAGATATTGAGGGAGCACTTTCTGAGGTACTGAGGGAGAACTATCTGAGGTATTGAGGGTGCACTTTCTGATGTATTGAGGGAGTACTTTCTTAGGTACGGAGGGAGCACTTTCTGAGATATTGACGGAGCACTTTCAGAGGTATTGTGGGAGAACTGTCTGAGGTAGTGAGGGAGAACTATCTGAAAAATTGCGGGAGCACTTTTTGAGGTATTGGGGAGCACTTTCTGATGAACTCAGGGAGCACTTTCTGAGGTATTGAGGGAGCACTTTCTGAGTTACTGAGGGAGCACTTTCTGAGGTATTGAGGGAGCACTCTCTGAGGTACTGATGGATCACTTTCTGACATAAGGAAGATGAACTATCGGAGGTATTGAGGGAGCACTTTCTTAGATATTTAGAGAGCCCTTTCTGAGTTACTGAGGGAGCATTATCTGATGTACTGAGGGAGCACTTTCTGAGATATGGAAGGAGAACTTTCAGAAGTTCTGAGGAAGAACTATCTGAGGTATTGAGGGAGCACTTTCTGAGGTACTGAGGGACCACTTTCTGAGATATTGAGGGAGCACTTTCTGAGGTACTGAGGGAGAACTATCTGAGGTATTGAGGGAGGGCTTTCTGAGGTACTGAGGGAGCACTTTCTGAGATATTGAGGGAGCACTTTCAGAGGTATTGAGGGAGCACTATCTGAGGGAGTGAGGGAGAACTATCTGAAAAATTGTGGGAGCACTATCTGAGGTATTGAGGGAGCACTTTCTGAGGTATTGGTGGAGAACGATCTGATGTATTGAGGGAGATATATCTCAGGTATTGAGGGAGCACTTTCTGAGGTATTGAGGGAGCACTTTCAGAGGCATTGAGGGAGCACTTTCTGAGGTAAAATGGGAGTACTTACTGAGGTATTGAGGGAGCACTGTCTGAGGTACTGAGGGAGCACTTTCTGACGCACTGAGGAAGCACAATCTGAGGTACTGAGGGAGAACTATCTGAGGTATTGAGGTAGCACTTTCTGAGGTACTGAGGGAGCACTTTCTGAGGTATGGAGGGATCACTTTCGGAGGTACAGAGGGTGCACTTTCAGAGTACTGTGGGAGAACTATCTGTGGTATTGAGGGCACACTATCTGAGGTATTGAGTGAGCACTTTCTGTGGTAATGAGGGAGCACTTTCTGAGGTATTGTGGGAGCACTGAATTACTGAGGGAGCACTTTCTGAGGTACTGAGGGTGAACTATCTGACATACTGAGGGAGCACTTTCTGAGATATTGAGGGAGCACTTTCTGAGGTACTGAGGGAGAACTACCTGTGGTACTGAGGGAGAACTTTCTGAGGTATTGAGGGAGCACTTTCTGAGGTATTCAGGGAGAACAATCTGATGTATTGAGGGAGGAATATCTCAGGTATTGAGAGAGCACTTTCAGCGGCATTGAGGGAGCACTATCTGAGGTAATGAGGGTGCACTTACTGAGATATTGAGGGAGCCTTGTCTGAGGTACTGAGGGAGCGCTTTCTGACTTACTGAGGACGCACAATCTGAGGTACCGAGGGAGAAATATCTGAGGTATTGAGGTAGCACTTTCTGAGGTATTGAGTGAGCACTTTCTGAGGTACTGAGGGAGCACTTTCTGTGATATTGAGGGATCACATTCTGAGGTATTGAGGGAGCACTATCTGAGGTAGTGAGGCAGAACTATCTGAAAAATTGTGGGAGCAATTTCTGAGGTATTAGGGGAGCACTTTCCGATGTACTCAGGGAGCTCTTTCTGAGGTATTGAGGGAGCACTATTTGAGGTACTGAGGGAGCACCTTCTGAGGAATTGAGGGAGCACACTCTGAGGTATTGAGGGATCACTTTCTGACATAATGCAGATGCACTATCTGAGGTTTTGAGGGAGCACTATCGGAGGTATTAAGGGAGCACTTTCTTAGATATTGAGGGAGCCCTTTCTGAGGTACTGAGGGAGCTTTATCTGAGGTATTGAGGGAGCACTTCCTGAGATATTGAGGGAGAACTTTCTGAGGTACTGTGGAAGAACTATCTGAGGTATTGAGGGAGCACTTTCTGAGGTATTGAGGGAGAACTATCTGAAATATTGAGGGAGCACTTTCTGCGGTATTGAGGGAGCACTTTCTGAGGTATTGAGGGAGCACTGTCTGAGGTACTGAGGGAGTGCTTTCTGAGGAATTGTGGGTACATTATCTGAGGTACTGAGGGTGAACTATATGAGCTATTGAGGGGGCGCTTTCTGAGGTATTGAGGGAGCACTTTCTGAGATACAGAGGGAGCACTCTCTGAGGTATTGAGGAAGCACTTTCAGAGGTATTTAGGGAGCACTATCTGTGGTACTTACTGAGAACTATCTGAGGTACTGAGGGAGCACTATCCGAAGTATTGAGGGAGCACTTTCTGAGCTATTGAGGGACAACTATTTGAGACATTGTGGGAGAACTATCGGAGGTATTGAGGGGGCACTTTCTGAGGTATTGAGGGAGCACTATCTGAGGTACTGACGGAGCACTTTCTGAGTTACTGAGGGAGCATTTTCTGAGGTATTGAGGGAGTACTATCTGAGGTACTGAGGGAGAACTATCAGAGGTACTGAAGGAGCGCTTTCGGAGGAATTGTGGGAACATTATCTGAGGTACTGAGGGTGAACTGTGTGAGCTATTGAGGGGGCGCTTTCTGAGGTATTGAGGGAGAACTATCTGATGTATTGAGGGAGAAATATCTCAGGTATTGAGGGAGCACTTTCTGAGGTATTGAGGGAGCACTCTCTGAGGTATTGAGGAAGCACTTTCAGAGGCATTTAGGGAGCACTATCTGAGGTACTTACTGAGAACTATCTGAGGTACTGAGGGAGCACTATCCGAAGTATTGAGGGAGCACTTTCTGAGCTATTGAGGGACAACTATTTGAGACATTGTGGGAGAACTATCTGAGGTATTGAGGGGGCACCTTCTGAGGTACTGAAAGAACTCTATCTGAGGTATTGAGGGGGCACTTTCTGAGGTATTGAGGGAGCTCTATCTGAGGTACTGACGGAGCACTTTCTGAGTTACTGAGGAAACATTTTCTGAGGTATTGAGGGAGTACTATCTGAGGTACCGAGGGAGAACTATCAGAGGTACTGAGGGAGCACTTTCTGATGTATTGAGCGAGCACTATCTGAGATACTGAGGGAGATCTATTTGACGTATTGAGGGAGAACTATCTGGAGTATTCAGGGAGAACTGTCTGAGGTACTGAGGGAGCACTATCTGGTTGTACAGAGTGCAGAGGATAGAAAGGAACAGATGCAATTTCCTGATCATTTCGTCACGGTCCCCGATGCACTCTGGTGTCGTAATTTGAAATGGAAGCTACTCTCCATTTCAAAAGATTCAGATCATTTTAAACAATCAGTGAAAAATAACAGCAGCATGTGTCTGAAACATGGTTTGGGGGAAAACGTTCATCAATCTATTGTCACTTGTTGCTTGGAGACGTTTTAGAAAAGCAGGCACCCAAACAGACTAATGATGTCGATGCGTGTGTGTGTCTGTGTGTCTATGTGTGTATGTGTCTGTGTGTGTATGACAGTGTGTCTTATGTGAGAAATAGTGTGTCTGTGTGTGAGAGAGAGTGTGTGTGTCCGTGTGTGTGAGAGAGAGTCTGGGTGTCCGTGTGTGTGTGTGAGAGAGTGTGTCTGCATATTTGAGGGAGCGTGTGTCTGCGTGTGTATGTCTGTGAGAGAGAGAGTGTAACTGTGTGTTTATGTGTGTGTGAGAGAGAGCGTCTGTGTGTGAGAGAGTGTATGTCAGTGTGTGTGTGAGAGAGAGAGTGTGTGTCCATGTGTGTGTGAGAGAGAGTGTGTCTATGTGTGTTTGAGGGAGCGTGTGTCTGCATGTGTATGTGTGTGTGAGAGACAGTAACTATGCGTTTATGTGTGTGTGAGAGAGAGAATGTCTGTGTGTGAGAGACAGAGTGTGTGTGTGTGAGAGAGTGAGTGTCTGTGTGCGTGAAAATGAGTGGGTGTGTGAGAGAATGAGAGTGTGTGTGTGAGAGTGTGTGTATAAATGAGAGAGAGTGTGTGTATGTAGATGTGAGAGAGAGTGTGTCTGTGAGAGAGAGTGTGTGTCTGTGTGTGCGTGAGAGAGAGTGTCTGTGTGTGTGTGAGAGAGTGTGTCTGCGAGTATGTGTGAGAGAGTGTGTCCGTGTGTGTATTTGAGGGAGCGTGTGTCTGTGCGTGTATGTGTGTGAGAGATATAGTGTGTGCTTGTGTGTGAGAGTGTGGTCTGTGTTTGTGTTTGAGGGAGCGTGTGTCTGTGTGAGTGAGAGAGCCTGTGTGTGGCGGAGTCCTTTGTGTATGTGTGTGTGAGAGTGTGTATTTGATGGAGTGTGTGTGTGTGTGCATGTAAACTAGCCAATCTTATTGGGTGCTCATGAATATGAAATCCAGCTGCTATTTCAGGTGAAATGGTCCTCGTGTCTCCAAAGACACAAAAGCTGCAAGAGTGAATTAACTGGGGAAAAGAGAGTGCTGTTCATTCCCGTGGGGATTTATCCAGTAAACCTTCCCCACACATGAACATCCCTCTGGCAACGCAGTGACTAGCCCTGTACACCGTGCCCCAGGTACAAACAAATGTAATATCACAATAGTCTTACCAGAGCATGGGACAGCTCCTCATTAGGGAGCGGTGTCTGTTGGTGTTTTAATCAGAGGGTCACTATGGCCCGACTGAGGGGAGAGGTTGGGAAGGAGAGTCCTTCAGGGTCACCCCAGCTGGTGTGGGAATTGAACACACACTATTGGTTTTACTCTGCATTATAAACCAACTATCCAGCCAAATGAGCTAACTGAATTCACTCCAGGGGCATGCCCTGTATAACCCAATCATAGCCAGCCTGCACCTTATTAGGAGGCAGGAGCAAGGCCATTCGGCCCCACCCTAACCCAGAAGGGAGAGCACGGGAAGCTGATGAAGGAAACAAGCCCCTCCCATGAGGCCTTCTGAAATGGAGCTGGAGGACAGAGCACATCTGGCCTGCTGTTTGATTCCCCGAGACTGGCCTGCTCCACCTTACAGTGAGAGACTGAAGGGAACCTCAAGGAGATTTCACTTCTCACTGAGAGGCTGCAACTCCAATCCAAATCAGGCTGGTTCCCTCCGAGACTCACGGAAGAGGGCAGCACTCTACAGATCAGGCCCTTGTGTCGTCATAACCTCTAGTGTGGGGGCCAAGAGCGGGGAGGTAGTGTTAAGAACATAAGACCATCCGAAATAGGGACAGGAGGAGACCATTCAGTCCCTCGAGCCTGCTCTGCTATTCAACAGGATCGTGAATGATTTAGCATTTGATTTGGGAGCTGAAACCCAGACAGTACAGAAACAGAGAATCAAAATATTCTGCTGTACGGAATCATCAGACAGGAGCTGGAACCAGAGAGAGCAAACACACACACACACATTGTGGGATTCAGGCTGTCTGTGGGAATTTTACACTGAGCTCTACACTGAGGAGAGACAAAGGCGCAAAATGCTGGAGAGGGGGCAGCTGCACAGTCTGATCCCACGATCTCACTGCTTCCCACTCCCATGGGAGCTCTTGTGTATATTTCTGTGCTCCCAGCTGTCTCTCCCACATTTTTCCTTCAATCCCTATCTCACAACATCCTTCATATCTCTGCCCTGTTGACATTTCCCGGCAGATTCCCTTCCTACAACACTCTGCCCCTTTGTCACCCCATCATGTTTTTCAGGAATGCTTAATCATTCAATCTTCCACAAAACCAACACCTTCCTCATCTCTCTCTGCATCTTTCTCCCAGCTCTGTGGGACCTTGCTATTCTTGTCTGTAAATCATTCTTGTTGCATCGCAGCAGCACCCCCCGCCCCTCCCCAACTCTCTCAGCTCTATGCTGCTGCTGAAACTCCTCTCTCTCTCTCTCTGTCCTATATCTCTCCCTTGGTTTTCTCTCTTGCTGTCTATTTGACCTTCTCTCCCTGATTTTGCCTCCCTTTTTTCACCTTGTATCTGTCTGACATTGTATTTCTCTTCCTGGGGTTTTACTCTCTCTCTCTCTCTCCCTTTCTCTGTCTGCCTCTCTCCTGCTCTCTTTCAGTTCTTCTCACTTTCTCTCCCACCCTCTGCCTGCCTGTCTTTCTCGTGTTCTCTCCCTCCCTCTCACTGTCTGGCTATCCATCTCTCTTTCTTTCTTATAGTTTCTCTCCCTCTTTCTCCCTGGACCCCTCTACTCTGTCCCAGTGACTGGGGAAGGGACATGGGAAGAGTTTGTCTCTGTGTCGCTGGATGCTGTACAGTTAATGCAGGGGATCAACCTTTTCCTGGTCTCTCCCAAATGTTACCCCGACTGTGGGTTGGGGGTTAGTGTAAGGGACATAAAAACACTTTTCTCATTGAGTCTGAAATCAAGCAAAAGTGAAGGGGAGGGTGACAAAAAGAGAAAGAGAGACATGGAGAGAGTGGGGATGGAGAAATTGAGGAGAGAGAGAGATGGGCAGTGAGAAACAGGGAGAGGAAGAGGGACACATATGGAGGGAGAAGGACAGTGTGTGTGGCTGGGAAATGGTTGCAGAGTGGGATCTTTCTGTGCATGACAGCAGTCAGTCAAAAGGTGTGTTAGTCTCTGCACCATGTCCTCCAGCCGAAGAGCTGTGGGTCTACATGGGAAGGGGGAGATTGGGAGACAAGGGGGGAGTGGGACAGCCAGAGACGGGGGACTGTTTGATAGGGTTTTGGGGTTGGTGGAGAAAGGATGGGCTGCTGTGAGAGACAGAGAGAGGGAGGAACAGCATGTGATGCAAAGTCTGAGACAGGATGGAGAAGAGGTGTTCAAAGTTTGTGAGAAAATTTGTAGCTCGGGTGCTCGTTGTTGTGGTTCTGTTCGCCGAGCTGGGAATTTGTGTTACAGAGGTTTCGTCCCCTGTCTAGGTAAAATCCTCAGTGCTTGGGAGCCTCCTGTGAAGCGCTTCTGTGATGTTTCCTCCGACATTTATAGTGATTTGTATCTGCCGCTTCCAGTTGTCAGTTCCAGCTGCAGCGGGCAGGGGACGAAACGTCTGCAACACAAATTCCCAGCTCGGCGAACAGAACCACAACATGGAGAAGAGGTCTCCACAGAAAGGATAGTCAGTGAGGCCATTCAGGGGATAATCCTTAGGATCCTGAAAAGGAGCAGGATCATTTAATGGGGGAGGGGGGATGATGATCAGAAAGGACTCCATCTGTGATACAAGCCTTCTATAATTCTGGGACTGGGATCTTACTGTGCATTAAAACAGTTCCAGGCCAATCAGTCAACCCAGACTCGTTTACTGGTGTGAGAAAGTGAGGACTGCAGATGCTGGAAAGTCAGAGTTACAAAGTGTGGAGCTGGGGAAGCCCAGCGGGTCAGCCAGGAAAGTCGATGGTTCTGGCCTGACCTGCTGGGCTTTTCCAGCTCCACACTTTTCCACTCATTTCCCTCTGCCCCAGGGAGTGGGGCTCACAGCAACGTTGGGTGCAGCAACACATTTGAGGGGGGCTAATTTGGTGACACAATTATTTGCGAGGGAAGATATTTGGGAAAGGGGATAAATTTGGGAGGACAGTGAAAATGAAAGGCATAGTATTTTTGAGGATGTACAAAATTGGGTGAGATCTTTCAGGTCTGAAATAGCGAAAAACAGAAAGGGAGGGTGAGAAAAAGAGAGAGAGAGACAGATCGAGAGAGTGGGGATGGAGAAGGGGGATGGGAGAAAGATAGGCAGAGAGCGACAGGGAGAGGGAGAGAGTGAGAGAAAGAGTGTGTGTGAGAGAGAGACAGACAGAAGGACAGAGAGCGGGGACAGAGAGAGGGAGAGAAGGGGAAGTCAGACTAAGAATGAGGAGTTAAAACATGGACAGGCTGAAGGGGTGACACTTTTTATTCCAGTTGGTTCCAACTCTCTCTCTCAATGGATTTTCACATTCCCTCTCTCCCATGCCCGTGGGTTTTGCTTCAGCCTGTCTCTACTCTCTCTCTCTCTCGCTGGTTCTGCTTCTGGGTTTCCGAAACTGTTTTCTCTCGCCCTCTCTCTCTCTGGATGCTCAGATGGTATCTGTCTCTTGCCATGCTGGTCTCCTCAGAAGGCCTCCAGAGATTCAGGCAATTGGTCTGCAGATGAACCCTGTTTTTGTTCATTTCTGGGTAGTTTTCAGGAATTTTCTATCGTTCTGGCCAATTAGGAGAAACCGTTAATAGTTTGAAGCATTGCCAATCATTTGGATGGTTTGTTACTGTTAGTTTCTTTGTGCAGCAGGACCCGGTGCCTTCCTGTCTGGGCCCTCATTTGTTTGGTAGATACGTCAGTCCAGAATAACTGTTGCCTTATACATTATGCTGTGTTTGTGCTGTGCCTGGTGTGCAGCTTTTGTGATTTGGGAGATTTCCTTGGCCAATAAACCTTGGCTGTCTATCTGTGTTTCAGCCAGGAAGTTGTGACATTTCCCCCAACTCGTCCACTTGAATGGAAAGGAAAAAAGCTTATGCAATAAATTACAAACCTAATTTTAATAGCTGGTTATGCTTGTTGTCAGAGTAGCCAGATGTCTATGCAAAAGACATTGTGTACGTTTTCCAAACCGATGGTCTTATAGCTTCACTTGGAGGTCGCCATTGATGATGCTGCCCAGCCAGGTAACGAAACGTTTGGATATCAAACCTATCAGCGAGCAAACCTACACCCTAAGTCTTACAGCTGAGAAGTGATATAATAATATCTTCTCAGAACAGAATCAGACCGTTCGGCCCATTTAGTCCACAATGACCCTCTGAAGAGAATCCAACTCAGACCCACTCCCCCAATGATATCCCTGAAACTCTGCATTTCCTATGGCTATTCCAGCTAGCCCGAATATCCCTTGACACAATGGGCAATTTAACATGGCCAATCTGTCGTAATGGCAACTATGGGCAGGAAATCAATACTGGCCCAGCCAGGAACACTCAAACACTGCAAATGAATGAAACTAAGGTGATCACCCTGGGAGTTCCATCTACCTTCCAGCCCCTGGGAGTGTTTCCAGGCATGATTCACCATGATCGTACCCATCTGTTGCAACCTGCAATCCGAACCACCGGTATCCCGAGATATATCATGGTGAGTGTGGTTAGGACCACAGCCGATGTGAGAGGAGCCGAATTCTTGGATAACAGGCTATGGGAATGTCATGGTATGACCTATTCCTTCCCATTTACGTAAGTATGGTCTCTGTCAATGTTCCCTCTATCTCCAAAGTAAGTGGGAGGAAATCATGGTAGCCCATCCAAATACCTTTTTTATACAACTCCGATAATTTGAACTTCATCCTAACTTTGATCACTTGGGTTAACTGGAATCCCTAGCACCAAGCCCAGGTGTCCCACAGAGAGTGTCCTTACGGCTGTCATTAACCCAGCCCTTGGTGAGCTGCTGTCACACACAGTGAGAGATGTTCGTGTGGGTATTCTCCTGGAACAAATATTTATGCTGCTTGTCACTAACCCGGGATGGGACTTTCCCTTGGCTGGCATGCCTGAGCTCCTCCCTCACCTGTTCCATCATCCCGTTACTGCACAGGATGTGGTTTTACTGCTCACCACCATCTCTGCTTGGGTCGTGGATGATCTGGTTAATCGTGTTGGCGTGACCCTCCAGTCTGGTCATTAAGTGATGGTTAGCCTGATTCTCCACTAGTTGTCCCATTGGTCTCCTCTGGGTTTTCTGTATGCAGGTTTTCTCAGGCTCATTAGAGAGCTGTACGGTCAGGATCCGGAGTTTATTCTCCAAATTAGCCAACTCAGCGTACTGACCGGTAACACTCCTGCCCTGTATACCGTGGCTACATCATTAAGGAGTTCCCTTTTCTTTTGTCTGTTAATTACTTTTCTGGGTTCAGTGTTTTCCCTCAAAATTTCCTGTCCTTCGTCCCATTATCCTGTGGGTCAGTTGGGAACATGATTATTTTAATGGGGAAGGACACCACTCTGATGACTGTATCCCTGATACATTCATTCTGATTAGTGTCAGTTTGTGATAAATGTTCGTGAACGAGGAATTCCCTGTGAGTTTAATGACTAGTCCATTGTGAGAGCCTGGTATGTATGGGACAAGCTGGGGGAGGAGCCTTCCCTCCTGGTCACAGCCCGTTTTTAATTTTATTTCTGAGGAATTCTCCCTGGTGGGCTTCCTGGGATATCGCTGTCCGAAAATGACCCCTAGTCCAGGCAGGGTGCTTGGTATCCCAGTACCATGCACCCATTCTCGGGGAAACCCTACCAATCGCTTCTGATCCCTGAGCTCCTGTAACACAATGTGGAAATCCCTAAAGTCTATATCGTATTCAGCAACTAATTTGCAGAGAGCCCAAGTCTCATTACGGGTATGCCTGAGGGGTGGAATCCCAGGTGTCCCTCCTCCTTTCTGAGACATGGGAGACAAAGGGTCGGCCCAGTTTCTCATCGCTAAGAGAGGTGCAGGTCATAGCCCCAAAAATCCAGACAAATTGGACACAGAGTCTCCGAATGAAGCTGACGGGGGGAGGGGAGGGACATTCCCCTGGTTGTTGTTCTGCAGATATGTAGCGCCTCTGCAGGATATACCTTATCCTGCCCTCGAGCAGTGAGGATCGCTGACTTCATCACATCATGGATGCCCCTCCCTAGCTGTTGGCCCTCAGGGAGGGCTGAATGGCCTGCTGAACTAAGGCACATGGCAATTCATTAGGTTTGCTCCTCAGCATCCACTCTGTGTATGACAGACTGTCAGTCAATCTCATCCAAACATGGATCTGGGTCAGAGACGGGATCTTTTTGGTGCTGCCCACCAGCTGGGTGCCTGGACTGGCTGTTGTGTATGGAGTGAGACCATCAGCTGTCTGACACTGGGTAACCACAGGGTTCATGGAATCTGAGTTCGGCTGTGGCTCAGGGCTGAGGGCAAAAGGTGCAGTTACCTGGGAGCAAGGCAGTGGGAGTCCCCATCTGTGGGCGGGTGTGGATGCGTCAGTGTGGGGCCTGTCATTATCTCTCTGGGAAGGTAGAACACCCAAAGGCACACATTATCCCACTCTGGGAGGAGTCCTGGTTCCCTAGGGATTGTATTTGCTCCTGGCACCTTCTGCTAGGGCCTGATATGTGTTGCTCAGTGTTGTAGGTGTACAGGACCCATGCAGCTGCCTGGAGCTCCCTACACTGTCCGTCCAGATTGTCAATGTAACCTGAGGCTGCTTCTCTATCCCCAGAGACCCTCCTTTCACTGGATTGGACTCTTCCCAATTGTAACTGGAGAAGTCCCATGTGGGTGAGATTTTCCGGTAACGTTCTGTCCTGCTCATTGTGTCGGAGACCGAGCTTTGTCACAGCCTGGAGGTTTCCCTGGGGTGACCGGATCCCAGCTGTCTTATCCCAGCCGGGGGTCCTCCAGGCTATCAGCAGTGGAGTGAGCTTTCCAGCTTCCTTCCCCAGTTCTCTATGGGCTTCTCATCACAGCTCCTGTGCCAGGAATCATTCACTGCAAGGCCAGGCTGGCTTGCTGTCCAATTCTGCAGGACTGTTTCATATTTGTACCGGCTCGTGTTCCTATTGCTTTAGCTGCTTCTGTATTATGGGACACTTGGGTATGTTCAGAGAGTCCATAGAGTTGGACAGCATGGAGACAGGCTCTTTGGCCCAAACTGGTCCATCCACACTATCCCCGTTTCCCTGCACTTGGCCCATATCCTCCCATTATGTTCCTCTCCATGTATTTGTCCAAGTGCATTTTAAAAGTTATTAATTGTATCCTCCTCGACTACTTGCACTGGTAGTTCATTCCGTATGTGTACCACCCTCTGGGTAAAAACGTTGTCCCTCAGGTTCCCTTTTAATCTTTTCCCTTTCACCTTAAACTGATGCCCTTTCATCCTTGGTTCCCCAAGCCTTGGATAAAGACTGAGTGCATTCATCCTATCCATGCCTTCCATGATCTTATACACCTCTATAAGGACACCCCTCAGTCTCCTACACACGAAAGAAAATGTCCTTGTTTGTCCAACCTCTCTCTCTATATCTGTTTAGTTGAGTTCTGGCAACATCCTTGTAAATTTCTTCTGCACTCTTTCCAGTTTAATAACATCCTTCCTATAGCAAGGTGGGCAAAACTGAAAACAATATTCCAAGTGCGGCCTCACGAACATCCTGCACAACTACAACAGAACTGCCCAACTTCGATATTCCATGCCCTGACTGATGAAGGGACCAGTGTTCCAAAATCCTTCTTCACTGCCCTGTCTCCCTGAGTTCAAACAGCCGTGCTCCTGGAATCCAAGGTCCCTCTGTTCCACGACACTCCTTCAGGCCCTACCATTCACCATGAAACCTCTGTCTTGATGTGACTTTCCAAAATGCTAGATCTCGCCCTTGTCTGTATTAAACTCCATTTGCCATTTCTCAGCCCAATTCCCCAGCTGATCAAGACCCTGTTGCAATTGCTGAGAACCTTCCTCACTTATTTTAGGGTAATCTGCAAACTTACTAATCATGCCTTAAACATCCTCATCCTAATCATTGATCTAGATAACAAGCAGCAATGGGCCTAGCACTGACCAGCTCAGTGGCACAGTGGCTCAGTGGTTAGCACTGCTACCCCACAGCACCGTGGGTCTGGGTTCAATTCGAACCTCACAGGATGCTCTGTGTGGGTTAGATCCTGTTAGGGTTAGATTTCCTACAGTGTGGAAACAGGCCATTTGTTCCAACAAGTCCACACGGTTCTGCTGAAGAGTAACCCACCCAGAGCCATTCTCCCTACCCAACATTTACCTTTACGAATGCACCGAGCACTATGGGCAATTTAGCCTGGCCAATTCATCTGATCTGCGCATTTTTGGAATGAGGAGGAAACTGGAGCACCCGGAGGAAACCCACGTAGACACAGGGAGAATGTGCAAACTCCACACAGTCACCCCAGGCTGGGGTCGAACCCGGGTCCCTGGCGCTGTGAGGCAGCAGTGCCAACTACTGAGCCACCATGCCACACCAACTGAGTTTGTACGTTCTCCCTGTGTCTGCGGGGTTTCGTCTGGGTGCACCGGTTTCCTCCCACAATCCAAAGATCTGCAGGTCAAGTAAATTGGCAATGCTCAATTGCCGAGAATGTTCATGGATGTGTATGTAAGTTGCATTAGTCAGGGGTAAATGTAATAAAGTAGGGGAATGGGTTTGGGTGAAATAATCTTCAGAGGGCCAGTGGACTTGTTGGGCCGAAGGGCCTGTTTCCACAGAGGAGGGATTCTATGATTTTATGACCGCTGAGGCACACCACTAGTCACAGGCCTCCAGTCTGACTGTTATCCTCTGCTTCCGACCATCAAGCCAATTGTGTATACAGTTTTACAACGCCCCCTGGATTCCATGTGAACTAACATTCCAGAGCAAGGTACCATGTGGAACCTTATCAAAGGCCTTCCTGAAATCTGTAGAGTCTACATGTACCGGCCTGCTCTCGTCAAACTTCCTGATCACTTCAATAAAGAACGCTGACAAATTTGTGAGGCATGGTCTCCCATGCACAAGACTATGCTGACTACTCCCAATCAAATGTTGTATTTCCAAATGCATATCTATCTAACCTCTCAGCATCTTCTCAAGTAACTTACTTAACACAGATGTTAGGTTTACTGATCTATAGTTCCCAGGTTTACCTTTGCAGCCATTCTTGAATAAGGGCGCAACATATGCTGTCCTCCAGTCTTCCGGGACCTCACCCATGGCTAACGGTGAGGCAAAAAGAACAGCAGGGACCCCACAAGTACTTCCCTCGCCTCTTGAGGTACTGTTGGATATGTCTGGTCAGGTCCAGGAGATTTATCCACCTTCATACATTCTAATGCATTCAACACATCCTCTCCTGTGATATGGTCTGACCCCAAGAGATCAACACTAATTTTCCCAAGTTCCCAAGCCTTCATGTCCTTCTCCAAGGTCAACACAGAGGAGAAATAACTGTTGCGATTCTGCACACACATGTCCACATTGGTCCTTGAAGCGTCCTACTTTCTCTCCAGTTATTCTTTTTTACTTGGGAGGGGGAGGTTGCAGTGTTGGGTAGGGATCAGTCAGGAAGGGGATGATAGCAGTATTGGGTATGGATCAGTCAGGGAGGGGGTGAGTGCAGTGTTGGGTAGGGATCAGTCAGGGAGGGGGAGATTGCAGTGTTGTGTAAGGATCAGTCAGGGTGGGGTAGATTGCAGTGTTGGGTAGGGATCAGTCAGGGAGGGGGTGATTGCAGTGTTGGGTAGGGATCAGTCAGGAAGAGGGAGAATGCAGTGTTGCGTAGGAATCAGTCAGGGAGGGGGTGAGTGCAGTGTTGGGTAGGGATCAGTCAGGGAGGGGTAGATTGCAGTGTTGGGTAGGGATCAGTCAGGGAGGGGTGATTGCAGTGTTGGGTAGGGATCAGTCAGGAAGAGGGAGAATGCAGTGTTGCGTAGGAATCAGTCAGGGAGGGGGTGATTGCAGTGTTGTTGAGGAGTCAGTTAGGCAGGGGGATTTTGCAGTGTTGGGTAGGGATCAGTCAGGGAGGGGGTGATTGCAGTGTTGGGTAGGGATCAGTCACGGAGGGGGTGATTGCAGTGTTGTGTATGGATCAGTCAGGGAGGGGGAGATTGCAGTGTTGGGTCGGGATCAAACAGGAAGGGGTGAGTGCAGTCTTGTGTATGGATCAGTCAGGGAGGGGGACATTGCAGTGTTGGGTATGGATCATTCAGGGAGCGGGCCATTTTAGTGTTGGTTAGGGATCAGTCAGGGATGTGGAGATTGCAGTGTTGAGTAGGGATCAGTCAGAGAGGAGGTGAGTGCAGTGTTGGGTCTGGATCAATCAGAGACGGGTCGATTGCAGTGATGGGTAGGGATCAGGCGGGGAGGGGGAGATTGCAGTGTTAGGTAGGGATCAGTCAGGGAGGGGGAGCTTGCAGTGTTGGGTAGGGATCAGTCAGTGAGGGGGAGATTGCAGTGTTGGGTAAGGATCAGTCAGGGAGGGGTGAGTGCAGTGTTGGGTAGGGTCAGTTAGGGAGGGGAGATTGCAGTGTTGGGTAGGGATCAGTCAGGGAGGGGTGATTGCAGTGTTGGGTTGGGATCAGTCAGGGAGGGGTGAGTGCAGTGTTGGGTAGGGTCAGTCAGGAAGGGGAGATTGCAGTGTTGGGTAGAGATCAGTGAGGGGGAGGGGTGACTGCAGTGTCTGTGAATCTGTTTTTTTTTGGTGACAGTACAGATGGATGTACAGTCTGTATCTGGAACTGTAGCCAACGAATCCATATTGTTCCAAAGTCAACAGAGTGTATGTTGGCTGCAAGATAGAAAGTGCTTTAGAATTTAAAGCACAGCAACAGCTGCCAGCTGAGAGAGGACCTGTTCCAAAATAGATACATGTTCCAATTACCTGAGGTTTGGCTGCTGTTTTGACCACAATTCCAATTTACCCAATTAGTTTAAGTTGTGCCCAGGTTACCAGAAACCAATGGCATTGTTTGATTGTTTTGACGCCTTGAAACTGATTTTTAGAGTTTATTGAGTCGTGGGTGTTATATAAACCCGGTATTTTGAAAGTATGAGGGAGAGCAACTGCCATCGAATAGCGAGCAACTGCTGTAGAGCCCGAGAGCTAAATGCCCATCTCGCATCTTCCTCTCAAAGAAATTAGAAAACAATTTCAACCAAAGTACCTTTTCATGTAAAACCTTCTCACAGTGAAAAAAAGGAAACAAGACGGCCCAGCGAGATCAGCAGATAGAGGATTGAATTCAGAGGAACCTGTTTGGTCTTGAGATTAAGTTAATGCAATGCTTAATAAGTGTCCAGTTTAATAATTGGAACAGTGTACTTTTGTGGAGTTGGAGTCAGATACTAAGTAGGTAAAAGAAGGGGACTTGGATTTGTGAACAGTTGTTGTTTCGTGTTCACTATTAGAGCTAAGAAAATAATTATAATTTTCTTCATGTATTGGAATTTTAGAGTTCTCTGTCCCTATTACTTTAACAGATTACAGAGTGAACCAAGACTCTCTGGGTGTTTGGTTTAATTAACAGAGAGGTTCGACCTCTGCATCGTAATCAATGGCAGGGAATTTCTGATGAGACTGCAATGGATAAGCAGCCCAAAGAAACTGGAAGCTTGATGCTGAAAAATAGAGGTCAGCCATTTGTTTGGTGAGTGGGTTCTAATAATATCATGTAATCACCTGCCACGATTTCTCACTTCAAAATAGCTCATAGATAAGAACTCTCTGTCGGATGTGATGGAATATGCTCCACTTGCCTGTACGAATGCAGCTCCAATAAACACTCAAGAAACTTGACACCATCTAGGACAAAGCAACCTGCTTGATTGGCACCCCAACCACAAATATCCACTCCCTTCACCAAAGATGCTGAGTAGCAGCAGTGTGTACCACCTGCAAATGCAGTGCAGATATTCACCAAAGATCCTCAGACAGTACCTTACAAACCCACAGCCACTTCCATTTAGGACAATGGCAACAAATACATGGAAACACCACCTTATGCAAATTGCCTTCCAAGCTTCTCACCATCTTGAAGTGGAAATATATCCCTGTGTCAAATTCCTGGAATTCCTTCCCTAACAACGTTATGGGTTGACCTACATGGACAATAGCGGTTCAAGAAGGCAGTTCACCACCAACTTCTCAAGGGGCAACTCGGGATGTGTAATAAATGCTGGGCCTGGGCAGTGATGCCAACATCCCATGAATGAATTTGAAAAATTGTTTCATGTCTGGAACAACAGGACCCTCCTGTGGCGTCACTAAGGAGGTTTATTTATTCATTATGCAAGGAATTTGTGTAAGTCGTTACTTTGCTGTGTTAGTGATCTTCACTCTGAACAGAGATAATGTTGCTGCATAAATAAACTTGCTTGTTCACCAACTTAGGGTCTGCAGCATATAACCAAGTTTTGTGAAGTTATGCAGGAAAAGCGAGTAATCTTCAGGATGGACTCCTTGAATTACATAATGTAAGAAACTTAAAACATAGATGAACAACAGGACGATGAAGCTCCAAGAGATGGTGAGGAGCAAAATCACAGACTTCCTCCTGCTCTCCATCTCTGGGTCTCTGTGCTGTAGATACTGCACAGAATGCAGTTTTGTTGCCACCATCATTATTGCTGGGACAGCCTGTGCAGTATCTGGAGGAACAGGATGAGGGAGGAGTTCAGACAGGCCAGCCAAGGGAAAGCCCCGCAGCAAATTTGTGACAAACAGTGTAAACATTTGTTCCAAGAGAAGACACACCCCAATATCTCTCACTGTCAGTTTAAATTACATTCCCTACAATATGGAGACAGGCTGTTTAGCCCAACGAGTCCACACCGGCCCTTAGAAGAGGAACACACTCAGACCCATTTCCCTACCCTATATTTACCCCTGACAAAGCACCTATCACTGTGGGCAATATAGCATGGCCAATTCACCTAACCTGCACATCTTTGTCTGTGGGTGGAAACCAAGCGGACACGGGGAGAATGTGCAAACTCCACACAGACAGTCGCCCAATGTTGGAAATGAAGCCGTGTCCCTGGTGCTGTGAGGCAGCAATGCTGACCACTGAGCCACCATCCACCCCAATCACAGCAGCTCACTAAGGTCTGGTTTAATAGCAACTGCAAGGGCACTCTCAGTCCAAGGGGTTCCAATTATCCCAAGTGACGAAGTTAGGATGACGTCCAAATTAACAGAATTATATAGAAAAATGTATTTAGATGGCTTATCATATCTTCCTCCCACATAATGTGGAGGTAGAGGGGACATTGACAGGGACCACTCTTAAGTAAATGTGAAGGAACGGGCCATATGATCACATGCCCTCAGCCTGTCATCCATGAATTCGGCTTCTCTCCCATCAAGCTGTGGTCCTAACTGCACTCAAGGTGATATATCTCGGGATAATGGTGGTTACGATTGCAGTTTGGAAAAGGCACATTTCCCCACACATGGGTATGATCCTGATGAATACAGACCAGGGGCTATAAAGTAGATGGAACATCCAGGGTTATCACTTTATTCTTATCCATTGATGGGATGTGGGCATCACTGGCTGGGTCAGTGTTTATTACTCGTCCCTAGTTGCCCTTTGGGAAGGATGGAGAATGACAATAAGAGTGACATCAGTGATACCTCCATTGTTGGAAGCCCATCTTGTTCACTCAATCCCCTTCCTCCAGGAAAGCCCTTCATGTGCCTCTGGAACCTGGGCCATTAGGGATGGGGAATAAATGCTGACCTCAGCATTAATGCATACATTTAGTGTGTAAGAAGAATCACATTTCAATCAGTGAGTGAAATGCTCTTGTTTAAAGAGGGCAGCTCCTACTCTAGAGAACAGAAGACCAGCTCTGAGATATATTTTCACACATGGAATAAACTGGCTCGATGCTGCATTGGTTGAAATTATTTGTGATCTCGTGATGGGGCTCATGGTATTTGTGTGGGCAGCATTATTGCTGAGAGATCCCAGGTTCTGTTTTTTTGTTATTTCACTATGATATATTAAACAGCAATGCTCCTTCATAATTGGGATTAAACTTGCTATTGTAATTAGTTTGTTCATTGTCAGAGTTTTGACACAAAGCTGAGCAATGCTGTCGTGTCAGTCTCCCAAAGGAGCTTTCAGACAGTATAAGGCAGCATCTCTGGGAATGCATCAGCCCAGAGTTTCAAACAAGGAGCTTGCCAGCTGCATGAAGGGACAGATCACCTCAAATGGAAAAATGCATCAACCAGCTCAGCAGGTGGAGAAGGTGTTCTACACCATCCTTGCTTTTATTGGTGTTCCTGGTGTGGCATAAAGACATTTTAGACTTACTTTAATCTGCTGCTGATATGCTCTCTGGTTTTACATTTTGAACAACAACGTCGCCATCTCATTGACTGGTCAGCCATATCCAGATCCCAGAACAGTGATAACAATCCAGTGAGCAGCATTCATGGTACAATTTTCCATTGACAGAAACTCCCAAAGTCACTGCTGCTGCAGAATTTCCTGACTTTAGTATTCTGTCATCTATTCTGGTTTCATATGTTCTGAAGGTATGAAGGGAGATCATGCAACTTAGTTCTGAAGAAGGGTCTCCGGACTTGAAACACTAACGCCGCTTCTCTCTCACAGATGCTTGCGAGACCTGCTGAACAATTTCTGTTTTCTTATATACAAATGAAGCCTGTGTTCGCAAGAATCTTGAAGGTTAAGGGCTGATCTGAGTGAAGTCCTCCAAGACATTAACAGAAAAAGATAAATGATTTCCATTGGCTGGCACTTCTCTCACGAGGGGCACAGTCTGAGAATGAGAGCCAGAGCGTTCAGGAGAAATGTTAGGATGCACTTCTACACACTAAGGATGGGAGAGGTTTGGAACTCTCTTCCACAAACGACAGTGGATACTGGAACTGTTAGTCAGTTTAAATGAGGAAGTTTTTTTTTAAACAAAAACTGAAGGATACATGTGTTTTGATTTGTGAAGCTACATCCATCTGTCATGCCCCCCAGAAATGTTCTCGTTCTCACAGTCTCTGTTTAGAGAATTCAAGTCTTGACAAATTGCCCTCCTGGTCTCTGGAGTTTGAGGTGTTTATCATGTACAGATGTGTAGATTTACAGTGCAAATATCACCACAGTGCAAACACTCACTTGTTGTCACGAAGGGAGCCCTGAATGCTCTGTTATAATGCACTTAGTCATAGAGATGTACAACATTGAAACAAACCCTTCGGTCCAACTCATTCATGCCAACCAGATATCCTAACCTAATCTAGTCTCTTTTGCCAGCACCTGGCCTGTATCCCTCTAAACTTTACTATTCATATACCCGTCCAGATGTCTTTTAAATGCTGTAATTGTACCAATCTCCACTACTTCCTCTGGTAGCTCATTCCATACACACACCATCCTCTATGTGAAAAAGTTGTCTCCTTAGGTCCATTTTATATATTTCCCTCTTACTCTAAGCCTATGCCCTCCAATTTGGGACTCTCTCACCCCAGGGAAAAGACTTCGATCCGATCCATGCCCCTCGTGATTTTATGAAACTTGAGAAGCTTGTGGGCAGCACGGTGGCACAGTAGTTAGCATTGCTGCCTCACAGCGCCAGAGACCCTGGTTCAATTCCCGCCTCAGGCGACTGACTGTGTGAGTTTGCACATTCTCCCCGTGTCTGCGTGGGTTTCCTCCGGGTGCTCCGGTTTCCTCCCACAGTCCAAAGATGTGCAGATCAGGTGAATTGGCCATGCTAAATTGTCCGTAGTGTTAGGTAAGGGGTAAATGTAGAGTTATGGGTGGGTTGCACTTCGACGGGTCGGTGTGGACTTGTTGGGCTGAAGGGCCTGTTTCCACACTGTAAAGTAATCTAATCTAAGTAATCCAGGGAAAACAGCCCCACCCTATTTCAGCCTCTCACTAGAGCTCAAATCCTCCACACTGACAATATCTTTGTAAATATTTTCTGAAACCTTTCAATATTCACAGCATTCTTCGTTTGGAAGGAGACCAGAATTGCACGTGGCCTAACCAATGTCCTGTCCAGCCACAACATGACCTCCTAATTCTGATACTCAATCATCTGACCAATAAAGGAAAGCATGCCAAATGCCTTCTTCGCTATCCTATCTGCCTGCAACTCTACTTACAAAGAACTATGAACCTGCACTCCAATATCTCTTTGTTCAGCAACACACCCTTACCATTAAGTGGCTATGTCCTGCTCTGATTTGCTTTTCCAAAATGCAGCACCTCGCATTTATCTAAATTAAACTCCAACTGCCACTTCTCAGCCCATTCACCCATCTGATCAAGATCCCATTGTACTCTGAGGTAAACTTCTTCACTGTCCACTGCACCTCTAATGTTGTTGCCACTTGCAAACTTACTAACTATACCTCCTACGTTTGCATCCAAATCATTTATATAAATGATGAAAAGCAGTGGACTCAACACCGATCCTTGGAGCACATCACTGAGCATAGACCTCCAGTCTGAAAAGCAACATTACACCACCTCTTGCCTTTGAGCCAATTCAAATGGCTAATTCTCCCTGTATTCCATATGATCTCAGCTTGCTAACCAGAATCCCATGTGGAACCTTGTCAAACACCGTATGGAAATCCATACAGATCCCGTTCACCGCTCTGCCCTCATCAATCCTCTTTGTTACTTCTTCAAAAAAATCAGTCAAGTTCGTGTGACATGATTTTCCACACACAAAACCATTGCTACTTTAAAATTAATCAAACTTTGGTCACTGGCCCCAAAGTGTTCCCCCACTGACACCTCAGTAACCCGTCCTCAGTCTGTTACCATTGGGATAGGCTGCTTCATTGCTGTGAATTTGAATTAAAATGAGAAAAACCTGGACTGACTGGACGCTGTTCCTCCATCAGGTAGCTAGTGGGGCAGGATCACAGGACACCGAATTTATTGTAAATTCTGTGTTCCATGACCTTGCCCCACTAACTACCCAATGAAGCTCTCGGAAGCTAGTGTACTTCCAAATAAACCAGTTGGACTATAACCATGTGTTGTGTGATTTTTAAATTTGGCCAGTCCAACACTGACACATCTATGTCCTCATATAATCCCTACAGTGCGGAAACAGGCCATTCGGCCCAATAAGTACACACCAAATGAATTTGATTGATTCACTCATTGATTAGAGTGAAGGGATATTTCAGCACCTTCTTCAGTTGCTGCCTGAAATTTGTCAGGGTAAAGGCAAAAAATACCATGCAGCAACTGAGAAACTGCATCATGAATCCCAATTCCAGCACAATTCATGTTGATACGTAGACCAATGGCCCATCACAAACATTTGGCTCCATATTTAATACATTGTTAACACTAACAGTAACAAGGTGGATTTACTTCAGCTTTGCATTTCGGTGTCCCTGTGAGACTCTCCACTGGTCTCCTGCGGACTCTGCTGGTCATTAACATGTGTCTGATGATGAAAACATTGAGCTGCAGAATCAGGGGAAATTGGAAAGTCAGGGTTAGAATGTGGTGGAGGAACCCAATTATGATCCAGACTCAAGAGTAATAAACACCGATTGTTATATCACAAAGCCAGGGGGCATTATCCAGCCAATACCGAGCTGGGATAATGAAATACCAGAAGACGTTCTTTAAACAGCTCAGCACAGTCGGTGTTCCCAGAGCAGTTTTCTCACTGCAATATTTAATTTTCAGCTTCTGGCAACAAATGGCCACAAACCAATCGAAGGTGAAAGTGATGACAAACTAGACAGGACCGTCCGCCCGATATAAAGCAGTACGGCAATTATATTATATTTGGGGATGCCCCACAGGAAACTGTAGTGTTCTCAATAATCAATCAGAATGTGTCTCAATATCAGGTTGAGAATAACGACCATAGACCTGTCACTGCCATGGCCACCAGGTAACGGGTATCACATGGAGACAATCCATAATCTTTATCAAGCAGCATGAAGGTCATCACTGCATTAACTGTGAGGAAGGCAAGCAAACAAATTATACATTAATTTGGAGGTAAGGTTACAGTACCTTAATGGTTAGTACTGCTGCCTCACAGCACCAGGGACATGGGCTTAATTCCAGTCTGGGTCAACAGTCTGTGTGGAATGCACATTTTCCCGGTGTCTGCATGAGTTTCTACTCTGTAGTCTAGTCCAAAAATGTGCAGGTTAGATGATTGGCCATGGTACATTTGCCCCAGAGTGACCAGGATCGTGCACTTTATTTGGATTAATTTTGGGAAATGCAGGGATAAGGTGGGGGTACTAGGCCTAGGGTCAGTGCAGACTTGAGCGGCAACATGGAATCTTGTGCACTGTAAGGATTCTATTCTGTAATTCTATGTCTCATAGCACTCTGGGAAAAGGAGAAAAATCTCTTCATCGATGTAACCAATCAAAGTTGCCTTATTTAAGACTTAAAAAATCAAGTGTCCTCTAGCTCTTTTCTCAATTTTAATGTTTCTTGCAAGCAGTCAACCATGAAGGAAGCGTTGCTGCAACTGTTCCCAGTTTTACTGAGATCACAGCTGGAGGACTGCATGAGGCTTTTTTTAATCTCCTTATCTTAGAAAGAATGTAATTACATGAGAAGTAGTATGGACACAAGTCACTCAGTTGATTCCTGGGATGACGAGTTCATCCCATGTGGGAATGTAGCGCAGTTTGAATGGATAACCTTTGAAGTTCAGCAGAAACAGACATGATCATTTTGAGACATAACTGACCCTGAGGGGAATTGACAGGGTGGATGCTGAGAGGATGGCTCTCCACGTGCGGGTGTGTCGAACTAGGGGAACTGTAGAATGCTTGAAAATATGGCCTCTTCCATTTCAGACTGAGATAAGGATGTATCTGATAATGTGTTGCCCAGAGAGAAGTGAAGGCTGAATTTGATAGATATTTGATCAACTTCTTATCCAGTGCTTATGTGGGTCAGGTTTGAGGGGGTTGAATGGTCTACGTCTGTTCTTATTTTTTGTGCATCATTCCATAAGTAGGAGGTGATTTGGTGCAAGGACAATCACTTTAAATGTAAGGGTGCTCCCATTTCAGATTGAGGTGTGGATGCTCCTTTGTCCTGAGGGATGTGCTAACTGTGGCATTCTCATCTGCAGGGAGCAGTGAAGGTAGGGAGTTCAGCCACAGTCAGATCAGTTCTGACCTGTCTGAATGGTGTATCAGAGACTGAATGGCCAACTGGTGCTCCGACCTCCCGTGTAATGTCACATAACACGTCTCTGACAGAATTCCTCAAGGCTATTACTGAGGCACAGGAATAAACCATTCAGCCCCTCTAAAGAGTTGCATAGGAACTTGCATTCAGCACTTAGAACGTACTGCACATTGTGATGCAACTCTTTTAAACAACTCCTCCTCATCTGAACAGATTCTGTGTATGCGTAGGGCTTGTCCATAGGGGCTGGCTGTTTTAATGTGTTTTGGGTGGAAGTTGGAGAAGTGTAGCATTGTGAGGTTATCTGTGGGTTTGCGGTAGAGTGAGGTGCCCATCCTTGATGGAGATACATGTGTCCAAGAATGAAGCAGTAGAGAGTAGTCCATTTTGAGTTTGATGGTAGGATAAAACTTGTTGATATCACTGTGTAGTTTTATCAGTGACTCCTCGCCATGGGTCTAGAGGAAGAAAATGTCGTTGATGTACCTGGTGTACAGTGTTGGTTGGAGGTCCTGCCTAGAGAAGAAATCTTGTTCAGACATGTGCCTAAAGATGTTGGCATTTTGCGGTGCAAATTTGGTCCCCGTGGTTGAACCATGTGTCTGGTTGAAGAACCTGGTGTCAAAGGTGAAGACATTGTAATTGAGGATAAAGCGGATGAGTTGTAGGACGGTGCTCGGAAATCGTTGCTCGTCTTTAAAGAACTACCAAACCTCAAATAGGTGAAGGGGTAAATGTAGGGGAATGGGTCGGTGTGGACTTGTTGGGCCGAAGGGCCTGTTTCCACACTGTAAGTAATCTAATCTAATCTAAACTATAGAGGAAACAGAGAGTAATGAATAAAGAACAGCACAGCACAGGAACAGGCCCTTCGGTCCACGAAGACTGTGCTCACACTTGATACCTTTCCAAATGAAAAACCTTTTATCTTTTCATGGTCCATATCCTTTGATTCCCTACCTATTCAAGAAATTGCTATTGTATCAACCTCCACCATTACCTTTCAGAAGTACATTTCGGGTACTTATCACCATCGGTGTAAAAAAGCTGTCTCAATCTCCTTTAAACTTACCCTTATTACCTTAAAACTATGTCCCCTTGTAATTGAGATTAGTATCCTGGTAAAAAGGCTCTGACTATCCACAGTAATAGCCTGGGGCTCTGATTGCAAGTCTAGTGATATTATCACAAACCCACTGACTCTCCTGAAGTCAGCACCTTTCATGGAGAACACCCAACATTTCTGCTCAGAGTTTGGGAGAAGATTTGTAGCTCGGGTGCTCGTTGTTGTGGTTCTGTTCGCTGAGCTAGGAATTTGTGTTACAGAGGTTTCGTCCCCTGTCTAGGTGACATCCTCAGTGCTTCGGAGCCTCCTGTGAAGCGCTTCTGTGATGTTTCCTCCGGCATTTATTGTGGTTTGAATCTGCCGCTTCCGGTTGTCAGTATAACTATTATTATAGGATAAGCCAAACAGAGAACAGCCAGGGAATTCCTAGAGGCATGGCCCTCATCCACAGATTCAATCAATAAGCACATCGACCTGGACCCAATATACCGGCCACTACAGCGGACAGCTGGAACTGACAACCGGAAGCGGCAGAGACAAACCACTACAAATGCCGGAGGAAACATCACAGAAGCGCTTCACAGGAGGCTCCCAAGCACTGAGGATGTCACCCAGACAGGGGAAGAAACGTTTGCAACACAAATTCCAAGCTTGGCGAGCAGAACCATTTCTGGTCAAATTATTTGTGGCAGGAAGGGAATAGGAACAGTTGAATCTGGATATAACAAAGTTGCAGATGATGGTTTATTCAGCAGTTAGACTGAGACAAAATGGTAGACCTGAGATATTGTGGAGTTGATAGTAAACAGGATTGGTGCTGGAGAGAATATGGAAATAGATATCAGCTTAGAGCCGAAGTACATGTTGGAGTTATACGCAGTTTGATTCCACTTCAGATATTGGCATTAAAATTGCTTGGTTAGGAATGGAGTTTGTGGACAGAAGTCATGGCAACAGCTTCCTTTTTTCAGTATTTAAATTATGGGGACAGTAAGTTAGTTCAACAAAGTTTATTGTATTCATAGTCAGATAGAAAGACTTACCAGGAATAATAGTGAGGAGAGGATAGCAATCAGCTTGAATCAGCCAAAGCACTCTTAAGGTCCACCCAATCTTGAGGAAGATTGTGAAGACCCAAATGTAAACCCCTGGTCAGGATTGGAACATTCCAGTCTATTGGTGTCATATTCTGGTCCATTGTTGGAACACTCTCGTGCAATGTTCTCAGACTCTGATCACTGCTCTCCCTCACTCTTGAACTGTTGTTCCTGGGTAGTGCTGCAAGTGAAGTTCCTACTGATACTGTGTGATAATATTGTAAGAGCCCCTTATTAATAGGAAGTAAACCTTTTAGTGAAATAATTTTATGCATGGAGACTGACATTAACTACAATCACTGAACGAGCAGGTTCACTTCACCCCATTCAATCCAATTTGTTTATACCATGGTAAATTAATACATTCGCTCAGTCTGGATGGGATGTCTGAGTGTTTCTGAGGAATGGACACAACAGCAAAGTGATTGATCTTAACTATTTAATGCTACATAGATATATAAGTGTGGCCAGAGGACTGAAGAGTTTTCAATTACCATCTCTTTTCATAAAAGAAGAGACAAACCCTGTAATAAAGAATAGCCAATATAATATAATTAAAATATTGAGGATACTTCCAGAGTCTACCATTTGGGGAGAATAATCTGTTCCTCAGAAACATTGGATTTACAAGAAGCAACTAGAATAGAGATGCAAATGGAAAACACGTGTATCAACAAGAAAGGTCCGTTTATTAAGCTAATATCAGAGCAGATCAATGAAGATGGTCCTGTAGATTTTCTCAACTAAAATACAATCAAGGGTCATTGTCGTGGAAATTAAATCTACTCAACTATTAGCAGGAGCAAAGAAAGGATCTTTATTTTGAATACTGCAGGATTGACTCACTGCGCTACGCCAGATGCCTTAATGCAAAGAGCACTGAAACATTGTACAGATGCTTGCCTTATAGTGTTCCTTATCACACTCTCAAGGGCAATTCCCTGGTCTTGCAGACATAATGGTTCTTCAGCCTTCGCTGAGTTCGACTATCGCAAGGTCAAGTAGAATCTATACAGAATTCATACAGTGTTAAACTGACGGCAACCCTTCATCAAAGCATCGTTTACAAAGCTCAGTACAGCATTGAATTAAAGAAAAACATTCTCTTTAAATTTCACAGTAAATGGATAATTTCCCATTTCATTTTCCCCCTTTTTGTCATTTTCTGACATCAAGCCCAACTACAACAACAACTACAAAGAAATACAGAGCCGTAATAGCTATACATCAAAAAATGTTTAGGAAACACCAGGCCTTTCCTCAGATAGCACCTACCCGAAACACAGCCTTGTAATGGTATCTTCACTTGCTCTGGTGTGCCCTGTACACAGCCCATGTGTGAGCTGCGGCAGCCCCATAATCGTATGAGGCTTCTAATCACTACTTGCACTTAATTGGTTCTGGTGCTGTCCGATATCTCCTCGGGCCCAGCTACACGCTTGTAGTGGCTGGTGTGTATCCATGTGGCTCTTTCTGGGATCTTAACTGCTGTCTGTGTTGTGATGTGCACTTGAAACGGCCCCAGCCACCTCTTCGCCTTCCAGATGTTCCTCCGGAATTCTTTCCCCACTATCCAGTCACCAGCTTCTAGATCATGCAGCTTCCCTCCTGCTGGTTGGGGTAGTGCTATTTTCACTTGATTCTGTATTTGAGACAAAAGTGCAGAGAGTTTTATACAGTAACACAACATCTTATCCTCACAGCGGCCTGTTATCTGTGTTACCTTAGGTCTTGGGCCCATTCCTGTGTTGGGCGGTCTACCAAACAAAATCTCAAACGGACTAGGATTAACTCTTCCTCTCCTCCTCGATCTCATATACACTAGATCGGAAGTGTCTTTGTTATGTCACCCCTAGTTCCTCACAACATTTTGTCAATTTATTTTTTTAGGGTAGCATTCCACTGCCTCACTACTCACTGGGTGGTAGGCACAGGGTTGTCTCATATGTTTTACCAAATAATCACTGATCTTCTGTAAGGCATTATTGGCAAATGGTGTCCCATTGTCACTATTGATCCTTTTCAGGGATGCACCATCTCGGAATTATCTCAGTTAGCAAAGCCTTGGCTACTGCACTGGCATCCTGTTTAGACGTGGGGAACGCTTCCACCCATTTGGAAAACATATCAACTATTACCAGACAATGCCTTTTCCCTTCACTGGGCGTTAGCTCAATTAAATCCATCTGCAAATGTTCAAAAGACTTTTGGGGTTGGGGGTGTGCTGCCTGACTCAGCTGTATTCACCTCCCCACATTATTAGTGACACAGATAAAACAATATTTCTGGGATTAATGAGGAAATCCCTTAGTGTACCAGTGTCCCAAAATACTGTCTTACGCCCACCCTTTTGACACATGGTCCTTACCGTGTGTCAGTTTGGCATATAATGGAAATAATGATGGTGGTAGACAGGGTTTCCCACACCATACTCCTTCCCTCACACTGCATCCTGCTCTCGTCCACTCACGATTTTCTTCTGGTGTGGCCTGTGACTGTAACTCCCGTACATCTGCTGTTGGAGTACAAATGTTTATCATACACATGTCAATCTGCTCAGTTGGCAGCTGCTGGGCTACCGGTCTTGCTGCTGAGCCTGCCCTTGCATTGCCTTGGGAAATAAGATCATTATTTTTTGTGTGAGCTTCACACTTACACACAGCGATTGATTTAGGCAACAGGGCCGCTTCCAGGAGGTCGGAAATCAGGTCGCGGTGTGTGATGGGCTTTCCGGTGGAGGTCAAGAAGCTCCTGTGTTTCCACAGGGTTCCAAAATCATGTACAACTCCGAATGCATATCTGCTATCGGTGTAAATATTCACTGTCCTTCCCACAGCCAACTTACAGGCCTCAGTCAAGGCAATCAGCTCCGCTGCTGGCGCTGACAAATGAGAAGGGAGTGATCCCACTTTGACTACCTCGTAGATAGTCACTGCATCATACCCAACACAATTCTGGCCTGTCCCCTTGCTCCTGAATGCTGACCCATCCACAAAAAAACTCCATGTCTGGATTCTGACATGGTGAATCCTGCAAATCTGGTCTGGGGCTGCAAATTTCATTCGTTACAGCAACACAGTCGTGTGGGTCTCTGTCTCCTTCTGTAGGGAGAAGGCTAGCAAGGTTAAGGGTGTTGCATCGCTTTATTGTAACGTTAGGCGTTTCTGATAACACAGTATTGTATCGGAACCAACGTGCTGCTGACGTGTGCGGTCGTTTGCTCGGAAAGCAGTCAGGATACTGCATGTGGGACCAGAAGGGTTAAATCATCATCGCCGACTACATCCCTGGATGCTACAACAACCTTTTCAGCTGCAGCCACAGCTCACAGGCATTGAGGCAATCCTGCCACTGCGGGGTCAAGTTTAGCTGAAAAATATTTCCATCGGCCTCAATCTTCCCCAATGATCCTGGAACAGCACAGATGTCATGCAGCCACGCTAATCATCTACCGTTTGTACAAAAGGCTGGTTTGGGTTCAGAATCCCCAGTATAGGTGTAGTTCGGAGCGCCCCTTTTTAATTCAACAAAGGCACTCTCGGCCTCTGAGGTCCACTATAATGGACTCTGGTTCTGCCACCCCATGGGCTATGTCACTTAGGGGAGCCTCAAGGGTTGTGTAATGTGCTTTAAACATCCTACAGTAGGAGCACATGCCCAAAAAGGAGAGCAATTGTCTCTTCGTATGAGGCTTTGGAATTTGCTGGATTGCTTGAACTCTGTCCTGACCAATAGCCTTCCCTTATTCAGATATTAGGTGACCTAATAACTTCACCCGTTGTTGCACAAATTGTAACTTTGTGAGACTGGCTTTGTGCCCTTCCAACGCTAGATGGCAGAGCAACGCAAAGGTCTCCTTCCGCGTTGTTCCTTTGTTGGTGCCGCAGTCAAGCAATCATCTACATACTGCACAAGCACTGACCTCGGGGTTTGAACAAGAGTCTCCCGACTCTTGCCCAGAGCCACATTATATATGGTGGGGGACTCACAATAGCCTCGCGTGAAGGTATATGATTTCCTTTTGAATGAAAAAGTGAACCGGAATTGACTATCTGGGTGTACCAGTACACTAAAGAAGGCATTTGCTAAATCCACAACAGGGAACCATTTCCTGTCCGGTGGAATTTGAACCAAAATAGTATAGGGATTGGGAACATTTGGGGCACATGGAACAACAGCGTCATTGACAGCCTGCAGGTCTTGAACAAATCTCCATTCTTCCAGTTCACCGGGAATGTTTGTCTTTTTGAATGGATAAATGGGGGTTCTCAATGGTGAGTTTTGATAGGGGATTATCACTCCAGCCTTTAGGAGGATTCAAAGATTGCAGTAATTCCTTCTATGGCTTCGAGTTTTAACAGCTATTGTGCTCTGCAAGGACGTTACTCAGACTTCGGGGTTATCCTTATGGGCTCATAGCCCCATATGAGCCCCACATCATGGTTGCCCTTTGCCCAAAACTCAGTAGGGACCATTTTTAATCTTGGGTTTGAGACTTCTATCTTAGGGAAACGCCAGGCTATCCCCCTCGGCATTTCAGGGCTAGCGGGCGTTACCTGGACTGTCCTATCTGATTGAGTTAGCCATTTTAATTTCTTCTTATATGTCCGCATATCTGCATTTAACCAGATACCCACATCGTCCCCGAAGACCCAACCTTTCATTCTTTGTGCCTTTAGCACCCATTCTCCTAAATCCTACCACCTGTCACTAGAAGCCTTCACCAGGTGACACGTGAGAGCAGAACCATCCACATCAACAAAAAAGGGTCTACTTGCCGTCACAGATACTTTAGATAAGTTCGCACTGTCTGCACATCTGTGATAACTCCAATAAAATTCACACAATAATAACTGATCTGGTTTAACCAATCTCCTGAACCAATCCTTCTCATATGGTTCGTTAGGGCCAACGCGATGTGTGTGTGCTGTGCAGTGCAGCATGTCTCCAGCAAGAAGATTGGTGTTAGTAGGATTAACATGGTTACTTGCTTCCAGGGTGAGTGAATTGCTCACTGAACTTATCGCTCTCTGGATTAATAGCCACTCATAGACTCAAAGAAACGACTCATCAGGGGTCGTAGGTCATATTTTAAGCCTGCACTGGTAAATCGTTTCTTTGAATTATCTGCAAGCTCGTCAGAGTACTGACCAAATCCAACCCCAGTCTCCGTATGAGATCCCGGCCCATCAAATTTAAAGGACAAAATTCCGATAACAAGAAGGAGAATTGGAATGTTTCTCTTTTACTAGTTTTGCTTCGTAGAGGTGCAGAAAATCTCTCCCGCATCATGACTCCTGATGCACCCATTGTGTTCAGGAACCTTTCACTCATCTTTATTTGTGTCGATTGTCTAAACTGGCCTAATTTAAGGACTGAGTATGTTGCCCCTGTATCTACCAAAAAGGTAACTGATATACTTTCACATATAACATAGAGGTGGGCATCGACTTATATACATTATTGTGATATTGGACATACCATCCACACTTTGCAATCTCAGTGCTAAACATTGAGGTGGGATATGTCTCAGTGCGCGAAAGGTTAGTAGAAGAGATTAGCATAAGCAAGTCTTCGTTGCCAAGCATAAAGGAAAGATGCTTACCTGTACCTTGTGGGCTGCCCAACTCCACCTCAGCCTTCCCCTGTCAGTCATCCTGCTGTCCCACGTCCAGGACCGAGTGAGGCTGTCTGTGTGGGCAACGTCTCACCCAGTGGTCCATTGCTCTGCAAACAAAGCACCCGCCAGATTTACCTCTATCAGTGCCTCTTTTGCGACCTCTTCCTCTTCCACGACCTCCCCCTCTGCCTCTCTCTCTTCCTGTAGCACCTCCCTCCAACAGCTGGGTGACCATTTGCATCAGAGTAAGCTGAGCTTTATATGTTTGCTGTTCCATCTTTAGTTTCCGCTTATCCTTCTCTTGGGTAAGCAATATTTCAGCACGTATTGCATGCTGTTCTATCAAATTCATCTTTCCCGTTTCCCAGATAATACATGTGTCATTTACCTTTTTCGCTATTTCTTCCTTCATTCCATTGATGAAGCTGTTCCTCAGGTGTGCCTCATACAGTGTGATGTCTGCTGCCGTTATGTCCTGATGTCGTCTCAGTGCACTGTGGGTGTTATGGACTTCAGTGAGGTATGTAAGGTACTGGGACACTGTCTCACCTTCCCATTGTTTTCACATTGCTGTTTTGGTCATGTCCATTCACATTGGGAATGCCTTCCTACAGGCGGTTTCCAGCTCTGCAACAAAAGCATTAAAGTCTCCCTTCTCTTCCACTTGCGGGTTGGCTGCTCTGGCACGGACGTTTGCAGCTGGCCAGGTATACTTGTGTTTGGTGACATTGGCACCTAGTTTTCATCCCAGGAGACGTCTCATCTCTTGTGACGTGGGACGGAACTCAGTACAGAACTTTGTCACTTCTTATTAGCTCCAACCTCGTGTGGGTCAGGCAACTGCCCACAGGCACTTTCCAGATCCCTCATGGTCCATGGCTGGTGGGCCAACACTGGGCGCCCTTCTGGACCTGCAACTTCAACCATTGGGGCTTGCAGAACGACCTGGTTAGATGATCGTAAGCCAGTAGCCTCACTGTCTGACTCATCATCCGTCGGGGGGTGATCATGGACAGGCCTTGGATGCCTTTCCAAGTGGTCTTGCTTCGGTCTGTTGCTGGTATGGTGTGCTATCGGTGATCCAGCAGGCCCTGGGGCGGTGGCCGCTGACATGGAACTTTCACCAGGCGGGTCCATGGGGTGGGGGGGGGGGGGTGCAGGTCTCGGAAGGAAGTCATCAAGGTCAGGTTCTGAAACAGACTTAAGACACTGTACAGCTTCGTTAGGTTGTTTCCCGCATGTGCACTGGTGTTTGTACGTGTATTTGGTCCGTCCTTCACTAGAGATTTCCTTTCTCTGATATCAGCCTCAGCCTTCCACAGACAAGAAGCACTCCAAATCATAGGTTCGATCTTTCCGTCAATTTTCTCCTTCTCTCTCTCCTCCTACCTCAACCTTAACATTTCCAGCTGTCTTTTACTAAAACTTCCTCCCTTCGGAAAACCACATTCCTTAATCCACAATTCTAACTGCTTTACACATTCTGGGCCATAATTATTTAGCATGTATTGTATTTTTGGTTGGCCATTCCAAATTTTGTGTGGACTCTCCCTTTGTTTGCTCTTGCCAGAACCCATTTTTAGTGTAACTGGAAAAGTGTTCAGCTCCCTCTCTCTCTCTCTCTCTCTCTGTCTCTCGCTCTCGTGGTACAGTTAGCTATTCCCTTTTGACATGCTTTTACCTCCGGAGGTCCCCTCTCACATTGGGTGCGTCCGCCTCAAGGCCTTGGTCTTCGTAAACCAACAAACCATGTACCTGGTACGTCTTAGGCGAGTCCAACTCAGCCAGTGGTGGTTCCAAGTCTAAAACCACCCTTAGCCTTGCTGTCTCTTAAACACTCTTGAGACAGCAATCCCCTTCCATAGGGGTTTTACTCTAATACCACGTGAGAGTTCACTGAACGCTTTTCCTGCTGTATTTATTCTCTTAAATTGACTCTCTATGTAGGATTACGTAAACCACGACTATTAGCCAACCTTAATTGATTTGAAATCCCGGCGCTAGGGCAATCCACAGATTTCCAGTCCTCTCACGCAAAAGGTCCAATTCAGCGCTCGAGATGAAATGAAAGACCTTCAAGGTGCTGGCACCTGCGATTCCTGGGAATCTTCAGAATCTCATCCAGTCGCGGGGTCCCGGGACGAGCCCCCAAGTTTACTGCCATGGAAATTAAATTGACTTGACTCAATAATTAGCAAGAGCAAAGCAAGGGTCTTTATTAAAATTTTTACAAGATCGACCCATTACACTAAGTCAGATGCCTCAATGCAATGAGTACCCGAACATTTACACAGACACCTGCCTTATAGCGTTCCTTATCACACTCTCAGAGACTGGGGAAACTCAAGTTGTTATCCTCTCATCCCCTGGTGCTGGACATAACAGTTATTCAGCTTTTGCTGAGTTCGACTATCGCAAGGTCGAGTTTAATGCTTACAGAAATCAAACAGAGATAAGCTAACTGCAACTCTTCATCAAAGCATCGTTTACAAAGATCAGCACACCATTGATTTAAACAAAGCATTCTCTTTAAACTTTATAGTAAATGGATAATTAATTTCACAGTATATGGATAATTAATTTCACAGTAAATGGATAATTTTCTATTATAGTCACAGTATGTTCAGAGAGTCAGAGGGTGTCACAATGTGTCTCAGAGAGAGTCACAGTGAGTCAGAGTGTCATAATGCGTCTCAGGGTGTGTCGTGGAGAGGGTCTCAGTGTGTCCCATTGTGTCTCAGAGAGCGTCACAGTGTACCAGAGAGAGGCAGGGAATGTCATAGCGTGTCAGAGAGTGTCGCAGTGTGTCAGAGAATGTCACAGTGTGTCTCAAAGACAATCAGAGAGTGTCAAAGTGTATCAGAGAGTGGCACAGTATGTCCCAGACAGTGTCAGAGAGAGTCAGAGAGTGTCACAGTGTGTTACAGGGAGTGTCACAGTGGGACTCAGAGAGAGTCAGAGAGTGTCACAGTGTGTTACAGAGAGTGTCAAAGAGGGTCAGACAGTGTAACAGTGTGTCTCAGAGAGTGATGGAAATGTGTTGCTGGAAAAGCGCAGCAGGTCTCTCCTGTCTCAGAGAGTGTCACAGTGTGTCTCAGGGAGTGTCGGAGAGAGTCAGGGAGTGTCACAGTGTGTCACAGTCTGTTAGAGAGTGTCGCAGTATGTCTCAGAGAGCATCAGATATTATCACAGTTCTTAGAGAGGGATACAGCGTGTCTCTGAGAGTGTCAGAAAGTGTCACAGTGTCTTAGAGAGTGTCACAGTATGTCAGAGATTGTCATAGTGTGTCAGATAGAGTCAGAGAGTGTCACAGTGTGTCAGAGAGTGTCACAGTGTGTCTCACAGAGTGTCAGAAAGTGTCACAGTGTCTCAGTGGGTGTCAGAGTGTGTCAGGGATTGTCACAGTGTGTCAGAGAGAGAGTCAGAGAGTGCTTCATACAGGGTCAAACAGTATCACAGTGTGTCCCAGTCTGTCAGAGAATGTCACAGTGTTTCTCAGAGCGTCAGAGAGTGGCACAGTGTGTTTCAGAGAGTGTCAGAGAGTCAGAGAGAGTCACAACGTGTCACAGTGTGTCACAGGCTGTCAGAGAGTGTCACAGTACGTTTCAGAGAGTGTCAGAGAGAGTCTGAGAGTGCCACAGTGTGTTTCAGAGAGTGTCAGAGAGAGTCAAAACGTGTCACAGTGTGTCACAGTCTATCAGAGAGTGTCACAGTACGTTTCAGAGGGTGTCAGAGAGAGCCACAGTGTGTTTCAGAGAGTGTCACAGTGTGTCTCAGAGAGTGTCACAGTGTGTCACAGTCTGTCAGAGAGTGTCACAGTGTGTGTTCAAAGAGTGTCAGAAAGTGTCACAGTCGGTCTCAGAGAGGGTCACAGTGTGTCACAGCCTGTCAAAGTGTGTCACAGTCTGCCTCAGAGATGTCAGAGAAAGAGAGAGTGCCACAGTTTGTCACAGTCTGTCAGAGAGTGTCACAGTGTGTTACAGAGTGTGTCAGAGAGTGTCAGAGAGTGTCACAGTCAGTCTCAAAGTGGGTCAGAGTGTGTCAAAGTGTGTTACAGAGTGTATCAGAGAGTGTCATAGTATGTCTCAGAGAGTGTCAGAGAGAGTCAGAGAGTGTTACAGTGTGTCTCAGAGAGTGTCGCAGTGTATTTCAGAGAATCAGAGAGTCAGAAATTGTCACAGTTTGTCTCAGAGTTTCACAGTTTGCCACAGTGTGTCAGAGAAGGTTTCAGTGTATTTCAGAGTGTCTCAGAGTGTGTCAGAGAATATCACAGTGTGTCATACTGTGTCTCAGAGAGTGTCAGTGTTTGTCTCAGAGAATGTCACAGTCTGTCAGAGAGTGTTGCAGAGTGTCTCAGAGGGTGCCAGAGAGGGTCAGCAATTGTCTCAGGGAGGGGCGAAGTCTGTCAGAGAGTGTTACAGTGTGTCTCAGAGAGTGATAGAGTGATTCAGAGAGTATCATAGTGTGACTCAGAGAGTGTCAGAGAGTGACAGTATCTCTGAGAATGTCACCGTGTGACAGAGAGTGTCGTAGTGTGTCACAGTGTGTTTCAGAGTGTGTCAAGGAGAGTCTAGAGAATGTCATAGTGTGTCATACTATATCTCAGAGAGTGTCAGAGAGAGTCAGAGAGTGTCTCAGTCTGTATCAGAGAGTGTCAGAGAGAGTCACAAAGTGTCACAATGTGTCTCAGAGAGTGTCACAGTGTCACACAGAATGTCACAGTGTGTCAGAAAGTATCACAGTGTGTCTCAGAGTGAGTCAGAGAGTGTCACAGTGTGTCACAATCTGTCAGAGAGAGTTACAGTGTGTGTCAGAGAGTGTGAGATTGAGTCAGAAAATGTCACAGTGTGTCACACTATGTCTCAGAGAGTTACCGAGTGTCTCAGGGAGAGAGGCAGGGAGTGTCACAGTGTGTCTCAGAGAGTGTCATAGTGTGTCTCTGAGGGTCAAAGAGAGAGACAGAATGTGTCACAGGGTGTCTCAGAGAGTGTTGAAGCGACTCCAAGTGTGTCACAGTGTGTCTCAGATAGTGTCAGAGAGAGTCAGAGAGTGTCACAGTGTGTGTCAGACAGTGTCAGTGAGATTGAGAAAGTGTCACAGTCTGCCAGAGAGTGTCACTGTGTGTCTCGAAGATTTTTAGAGAGTGTCTCAGTATGTCACAGTCTGTCAGAGAGAGTCAGAGAGTGTCATGGTGTGTATCAGAGAGTGACAGAGAGCGTCGCAGTGTGTCAGAGAGAGTCACAGTGTGTCTCAGAGAGTCAGAGAGTGTCACAGTGTGTCTCAGAGAGTGTCAAAGCGTGTCACAGTGAGTCTCAGAGAGTGTCACAGTGTGTCTCAGAGAATGTCTCAGTGTATTTCAGAGAATCAGAGAGAGTCAGAAAGTGTCACAGTCTGTCTCAGAGAGTTTCACACTGTGCCACAGTCTGTCAGAGAAGGATACAGTGTATTTCAGAGTGTCTCAGAGAGTGTCAGAGAGTGTCAGTGTTTGTCTCAGAGAATGTCACAGTCTGTCAGAGAGTGTTACAGTGTGTCTCAGAGAGTGACAGAGAGATTCCGAGAGTGTCATAGTGCGACTCAGAGAGTGTCAGAGAGGGTCAGAGAGTGACACAGTGTCTCTGAGAATGTCACCGTGTGTCAGAGAGTATCGTAGTGTGTCACAGTGTGTTTCAGAGTGTGTCAGGGAGAGTCTGAGAATGTCATAGTGTGTCATATTATATCTCAGAGAGTGTCAGAGAGAGTCAGAGAGTGTCTCAGTCTGTATCAGAATGGCAGAGAGAGTCAGAAAGTATCATAGTGTGTGTCAGAGAGTGTCACAGTGTCCCACAGAATGTCACAGTGTGTGAGAAAGTGTCACAGTGTGTCATAATCTGTCAGAGAGAGTTACAGTGTGTGTCAGAGAGTGTGAGAGAGAGTCAGAAAATGTCACAGTGTGTCATACTGTGTCTCAGAGAGTGACCAAGTGTCTCAGAGAGAGGCAGGGAGTGTCACAGTGTGTCTCAGAGAGTGTCACAGTGTGTCTCTGAGGGTCAGAGAGAGAGAGAGACAGAATGTCTCACAGTACGTCTCAGAGAGGGTCACAGTGTCTCAGAGAATGTCACCGTGTGTCAGAGAGTGCCACAGTCGTTCAGAGAGTGTCACAGTGTGTCTCAGAGAGTGTCACACTGTGTTTCAGAGAGTGTCAGAGAGAGTCAGAGAGTGTCACAGTGTGTCTCAGAAAGTGTCGAAGTGAGTCAAACAGTGTCATAGTGTGTCTCAGAGTGTCAGAGAGAGTCAGAGACTGTCACAGTGTGTCTCAGAGAATCAGAGAGTGTCGCAGTCTGTCACAGTCTGTCAAGGATTGTCACAGTGTGCCTCAGAGCGTGTCAGAGAAAGTCAGAGAATGTCACAGTGTGTCATAGACTGTCAGAAAGTGTCACAGTTTGTCTCAGAGCTTCGGAGAGAGTCAGAAAGTGTCGCAGTGTGTCTCAGCGAGTGTCACAGTATGTCACAGTCTGTCAGAGAAGGTTACAGTGTATTTCAGAGTGTATCAGAGAGAGTCAGAAAGTGTCACAGTGTGTCATACTGTGTCTCAGAGACTGTCAGAGAGTGTCAGCATTTGGCTCAGAGAGTGTCACAGTCCGTGAGAGAGTGTTACAGTGTGTCTCAGGGATTGACAGAAAAAGTCAGAGTGTCACATTGTGCTTCAGTGTCAGAGACCGTCACAGTCTGTCTCAGAGAGTGTCAGAGAGAGACAGAAAGAGTCACAGTGTGTCTCAGAGAGTGTCACAGTGTCTCACAGAATGTCACAGTGTGTCAGATAGCATCGCAGTCGGGCAGAGAGTGTCACAGTCTGTCAGAGAGTGTGACAGTGTGTTTCAGAGAGTGTCAGGGAGAGTCAGAAAGTGTCACAGTGTGTCTAAGTGAGAGTCAGAGTATGTCGCAGTACGTCACAGTCTATCAGAGATTGTCACAGTGTGTTTCAGAGAGAGTCGGAGAATGTTACACTGTATCTCAGAGAGGGTCAGAGAGGGCCAGAGAGTGTCACAGTGTGTCTCAGAGAGTGTCACAGTGTGTCTCTGAGGGTCAGAGAGAGAGAGAGACAGAATGTCTCACAGTACGTCTCAGAGAGGGTCACAGTGTCTCAGAGAATGTCACCGTGTGTCAGAGAGTGCCACAGTCGTTCAGAGAGTGTCACAGTGTGTCTCAGAGAGTGTCACACTGTGTTTCAGAGAGTGTCAGAGAGAGTCAGAGAGTGTCACAGTGTGTCTCAGAAAGTGTCGAAGTGAGTCAAACAGTGTCATAGTGTGTCTCAGAGTGTCAGAGAGAGTCAGAGACTGTCACAGTGTGTCTCAGAGAATCAGAGTGTGTCGCAGTCTGTCACAGTCTGTCAAGGATTGTCACAGTGTGCCTCAGAGCGTGTCAGAGAAAGTCAGAGAATGTCACAGTGTGTCATAGACTGTCAGAAAGTGTCACAGTTTGTCTCAGAGCTTCGGAGAGAGTCAGAAAGTGTCGCAGTGTGTCTCAGCGAGTGTCACAGTATGTCACAGTCTGTCAGAGAAGGTTACAGTGTATTTCAGAGTGTATCAGAGAGAGTCAGAAAGTGTCACAGTGTGTCATACTGTGTCTCAGAGACTGTCAGAGAGTGTCAGCATTTGGCTCAGAGAGTGTCACAGTCCGTGAGAGAGTGTTACAGTGTGTCTCAGGGATTGACAGAAAAAGTCAGAGTGTCACATTGTGCTTCAGTGTCAGAGACCGTCACAGTCTGTCTCAGAGAGTGTCAGGGAGAGTCAGAAAGTGTCACAGTGTGTCTAAGTGAGAGTCAGAGTATGTCGCAGTACGTCACAGTCTATCAGAGATTGTCACAGTGTGTTTCAGAGAGAGTCGGAGAATGTTACACTGTATCTCAGAGAGGGTCAGAGAGGGCCAGAGAGTGTCACTGTGTGTCTCAGAGAGTGTCACATTGTGTCTCAGAGGGTCAGAGAAGGTTACAGTATATTTCAGTGTGAGTCAGAGAGTGTCAGAGAGTGTCAGCATTTGTCTCAGAGAGGGTCACAGTCTGTCAGAGGGTGTTACTGTGTGTCTCAGAGAGAGTCAAAAGTGTCACAGTGTGTCTCCGAGAGTGTCACAGTGTCTCAGAGAATGTCACCGTGTGTCAGAGAGTGTCAGAGAGTGTCACAGTCTGTGTCAGAGAGTCCACAGTGTGTCTCGGAGAGTGTCACAGTGTGTCAACGAGTGTCACAGTGTGTCTCAGAGTGAGTCAGGGAGTGTCACAGTGTGCCTCAGAGAGAGTCAGATAGAGTCAGAGTGCCTCACAGTGTGTCACAGTGTGTCAGAGAGTGTCACAGGGTGTCTCAGTGTGTCAGAGAGAGGCACAGAGTGTCACAGCATGTCTAAGAGAGTGTCACAGAGCGTCAGAGAGTGTCACAGTCTGTCTCAAAGAGGGTCAGAGTGTGTCACAGTCTGTCAGAGAGTGTCGCAGTATTCCTCAGAGAATGTCAGAGAAAGTCAGAGAATGTCACAATGTGTCATAGTCTGTCAGAGAAAGTCAGAGAGTGTCACAGTGTGTCACAGTGTGTTAGAGAAGGTTATAGTGTATTTCCAAGTGTGTCAGAGAGAGTCTGAGACTGTCACAGTGAGTCATACTGTGGCTCAGAGACTGCCAGAGAGTGTCAGCATTTGTCTCAGAGAATGTCACAGTCTGTGAGAGAGTGCTACAGTCTGTCGCAGAGAGGATCAGAGTGTGTCACAGAGAGTGACAGAATGAGTCAGAAAGTGTCACAGTGTGTCTCAGAGAGTGTCACCGTGTGTCACAATCTGTAAGAGAAGGTTACAGTGTATTTCCGAGGTGATCAGAGAGAGTCAGACATTGTCACATTGTCTCAGAGAGTTTCAGAGACGGTCAGCATTTGTCTCCGAAAGGGTCACCGTCTGTGAGAGAGTGTCACAGTGTGTCTCAGAGAGTGACAGAAATGGTCAGAGAGTGTCACAGTGTGTCTAAGAGAGTGTCAGAGAAAGTCAGATTTGTCACAGTTTGTCACAGTCTGTCAGAGTATCATAGTGTGCCTCAGAGATTGTCAGAGAGAGTCAGAGATTGACTCAGTGTGTCACAGCCTGTCAGAAATTGTTACAGTGTGTTTCAGAGAGTGTCGGAGAGTGTCAGAGAGCATCACAGTGCATCGTACTGTGCCTCAGAGGAAGTCAGAGAGAGTCAGAGAGTGTCACAGTCTGTCTCAGAGAGTGTCAGAGATTGTCTCGGAGAGAGTCACAGTCTGTCAGAGAGTTTTACACTGTGTCTCAGAGAGAGACAAAAAGAGTGACAGAGTGTCACAGACTGCCTCAGAGAGTGTCAGAGAGAGTCGGAGAGTGTCACAGTCTGTTTCAGAGAGTGTCAGAGACTGTCACACTGTCACAGAGTATGTCACAGAGTGTCGGAGTGAGTCAATGTGTGTCTCAGAGTCAGTCAGAGTGTGCCACAGTGCATCTCAGAGCGAGTCAGAGAGAATTAGAGAGTGTCACAGTGTGTCACAGTCTGTCAGAGAGTGTCACAGTGTATCTCAGAGAGTGTCATTGAGAATCAGAGAGTATCACAGTGTGTTGCAGTCTGTCAGGGAGTGTCACAGTGCATCTCAGAGAGGGTCATTGAGAATTAGAGAGTGTCACAGTGTGTTACGATCTGTCAGAGAGCGTCGGTGTGTGTCTCAGAGAATGGCAGAGAGTGTCAGATAGAGTCACAGTTTGTAACAGAGAGTGCCACAGTGTGTCATATTGTGTCTCAGAGAGAGTCAGAGAGTGTCACTGTGTGTCATACTGTGTCTCAGTGCGTTTCAGAGTGTGTCACAGTTTGTCTCAGAGAGTTTCAGAGAGGGTCCGAGTGTGTGACATGTGTCACAAAGTGTCCGAGAGATTCAGAGAGTGTTACAATGTGTCTCAGAGAGAGTTAGAGTGTTTCACAGTGTGTGTCAGAGAGTGTCAGAAAGTGTCACAGTTTCTCAGAGAGTGTCACAGTGTGTCTCATACAGTGTCAGAGAGGGTCAGAGGTTGTCTCAGAGAGAGTCAGTGAGTGTTACAGCGTGTCTCAGAGAGTGTCAGAGAGAGTCAGAGAATCTCATTGTGTTTCTCAGAGAGCTCAGAGAGTCTTGCAGTGTGTTTCAGCGAGTGTCAGGGAGAGTCAGAGAGTGCCACAATCTGTCTCAGAGAGTGTCATAGTGTTTCTCTGAGAGTTTTACAGTGTGTCTCAGAGAGGATCAGAGTGAGTTAGAGAGTGTCATATTGGACCCCAGAGAGTATCAGAGAGAGTGTGAAAGTGTCACAGTGTGTCTCAGAGAGTGTCAGAGAGTGTCCTAGTGTGTCTCAGTGAGTGTCAGAGCGATTCAGAGAGTGTTACAGAGTGTCTCAGAGAGGGTCAGAGACTGTCACAGAGTGTCAGAGTATGTCTCAGAGTGCCAGAGATAGTCAAAGTGTGTCACAGTGTGCCTAGGAGACTGTCACATTGTGTGACAGTCTGTCAGAGAGTGTTATAGTGTGCCTCAGAGAGAGTCAGAGAATGTCACAGAGTTTCATAGTCTGTCAGAGAATGTCATACTGTGTTATAGTGTGTCTCAGAGAGTGTCACAGAGTCTTACAGTGCGTCTCAGAGAGTGTCAGAGAGTGTCAGACAGTGTCACAGTCTGTCAGAAAGTGTTGCAGTGTGTCACAGAAAATGTCACAGTCTATCACAGTCGGTCAGAGAGTGTCACTGTGTGTCAGAGAGTGTCACAGTGTGTCTCAGAGAGTGTCAAAGGGTCTCAGAGAATGTCACCATGTGTGAGAGAGTGTCACAGTCTGTCAGACAGTGTCACAGTGTGTCTCAGAGAGTGTCAGAGAGGGTCACAGTGTGTCTCAGATAGACAGAGATAGTCAGACAGTGTCACAGTGTGTCTCTGAGAACGTCACAGTGTGTTGAAATCTGTAAGAGAAGGTTACAGTATATTACAGAGTATATCAGAAAGAGTCAGAGAGAGTGACAGTGTGTCCATACTCTGTCTCAGAGAGTGTCAGGCAGGGTCAGCATTTGTCTCAGAGAATGTCACAGTCTGTGAGAAAGTGTCACAGAGTGTCAGAGCGAGAGTAAGAGAATGTCACAGTGTGTCTCAGAGATTGTGAGAGAGATTCAAAAAATGTCACAGTGTGTCTCAGAGTGTCAGAGATAGTCAGAGAATGTCACAGTGTGTCTAGGAGAGTGTCACAGTGTGTCACAGTCTATCAGAGAGTGTCAGAGTGTGCCTCAAAGAGAGTGAGAGAAAGTAAGAGAATGTCATAGTGTGTCTCAGAGAGTGCCAGAGAGTGTCATAGAGTGTTACAATGTGTCTCAGAGCGTGTCCGAGAGTGTGTCACAGAAAATGTCATAGTCGGTCGAATAGTGTCACAGTGTGTCAGAGATTATCACAGTGTGTCAGGGAGTGTCACAGTGTGTAACAGATAATGCCACAGTCTATCACAGTCGGTCAGAGAGTGTCACAGTGTCTCAGAAAATGTTACCTTGAGTGAGAGAGTGTCACAGTTGGTCAGAGAGTGTCACAGCGTGTCAGAGAGTATCACAGTGTATCACAGAGAATGTCACAGTCTGTCAAAGAGTGTCACAGTGTGTCTGAGAGAGTCAGAGAATGTCACAGTGTGTCACAGTCTGTCAGAGAGTGTCGCACGATGTTTCAGAGAGTGTCAGAGAGTGCGACAGTGTGTCTTAGAGAGTGTCAGAAAGGATCGGAGATTGTCACAGTGCGTCTCAAAGTGTCAGAGAGGGTCAGAGAGTGTCACAATGTGTCTAAGATAGTTTCAGAGAGAGCCAGAGAGTGTCACAGGGTGCCACAGTCGGTCAGACAGTGTCACAGTGTGTCTCAAAGAGAGTCAGAGAGTGTCACATCGTGTCTACGAGAGTGTCAGAGAGAGTCAAAGAGTGTCACAGTCTGTCCGAAGAGTCTCACAGTGTGTCTAAGAGTGTCTCAGAGAGAGTCAGAGAGTGTCACAGTCTGTCCGAGAGTCTCACAGTGTGTCTCAGAGTCAGAGAGAGTCAGAAAGTGTCACAGGCAGTCTTAGAGAGTGTTTCAGTGTGTCACAGTCTGTCAGAGTGTCACAGTGTGTCTAAGAGAGTGTCACAGTGAGTCTGAGAGAGTCAGAGAGAGTCGGAAAGTGTCACAGTTTGTCTCAGAGAGAGTCACAGTGTGATACAGTCAGTCAGAGAATGTTACAGTGTATTTCAGAGAGAGTCAGAAAGTGTCACAGTGTGTCATACTGTGTCTCAGAGAGTGTCAGTGAGGGTAAGCATTTGACTCAGAGAAGGTCCCAGTCTGTGAGAGAGTGTCACAGTGTGTCTCAGAGAGTATCAGAGTGAGTCAGAGAGTGTCACAGTATGTCATACTGTGCCTCAGAAAGCGTCAGAGAGTCAGACAGCATCACAGTGTGTCTCAGAGAATGTCACAGTCTGTCTCAGAGAGTGTCAGAGCGGGTCAGAGAGTGTCACAGTGTTTCTCCGGGAGTGTCACAAAAAATGTCACCGTGTATCAGAGAGTGTCACAGTGTGTCAGGGAGTATCACTGTGTCTCAGAGAATGTTACAGTGTATCAGAGAGTCTCAAGTGTGTCTCAGAGAGTGTCAGAGAGTGTCACAGTTTGTCTCAGAGTGTGTCCGAGAGGGACAGAGAGTGTCACAGTGTGTTCCAGAGTGTCAGAGAGAGTCAGAGAGTATCGCAGTGTGTCTCAGAGTATGTCAGAGAGTGTCATAGTGTGTGTCTGTGAGTGTCAGAGCGATTCAGAGAGTGTTACAATGTGCCTCAGAGATGGACAGAGAGTGTCACAATGTGTTTCAGAGTGTCAGAGAGAGTCACAGAGAGTCACAGTGTGTCTCAGCATGTCAGAGAAAGTCATAGAGTGTCACAGTGTGTCTCAGAGAGTGTCATAGTGTGTCTCAGAGTGTCAGAGATAGTCAGAGATTGTCAGTCTGTCACAGTCTGTCAGAGAGTGTCAGAATGTGCCTCAGAGAGAGTCAAAGAAAGTCAGACAATGTCACAGTGTTTCTGACAGGGAATACTTGCGGACACAGAGAGGGGTTCAAGTGCGTATACTTCAACGCAAGGAGTATCAGAAATAAGGTCGGTGAACTTAAGGCGTGGATAGGTACCTGGGACTACGATGTTGTGGCCATCATGGAAACGTGGATAGAAGAGGGACAGGAATGGTTGTTGGAGGTTCCTGGTTACAGATGTTTCAGTAGGATTAGGGAGGGTGGTAAAAAAGGAGGGAGGGTGGCGTTGCTAATTAGAAATGGTGTAACGGCTGCAGAAAGGCAGTTCGAGGGGGATCTGTCTTTAGAGGTAGTATGGGCTGAAGTCAGAAATAGGAAAGGAGCAGTCACCTTGTTGGGTGTTTACTATAGGTCCCCCAATAGCAGCAGAGATGTGGAGAAACAGATTGGGAAATAGATTTTGGAAAGGTGCAGAAGCCACAGGGTAGTAGTCATGGGCAATTTCAACTTCCCAAATATTGATTGGAAGCTCTTTAGATCAAGTAGATTGGATGGGGCGGTGTTTGTGCAGTGTGTCCAGGAAGCTTTTCTAACTCAGTATGTAGATTGCCCGACCAGAGGGCTGGCCATATTGGATTTGGTACTTGGTAACGAACCGGGACAAGTGGTGGGCTTGTTAGTGGGTGTACATTTTGGTGATGGTGACCACAATTCTGTGACTTTCACCTTGGTTATGGAGAGAGATAGGTGCGTGCAACTGGGTAGGTTTTACAATTGGGGGAAGGGTAATTACGATGCTGTAAGACAGGATCTGAGGAGCATAAGTTGGGAGCATAGGCTTTCGGTGAAGGATGTCGTGTAAATGTGGAACTTTTTCAAGGAACAGATACGACGTGTCCTTGATATGCATGTACCGGTCAGGCAGGAAAGAAATGGTCGTGTGAGGGAACCTTGGTTGACGAGGGAGGTTGAATGTCTTGTAAAGAGGAAGAAGGAGGCTTACATAAGGTTGAGGAAACAGGGTTCAGACAGAGCAGTGGAGGGATACAGGATAGCCAGAAGGGACCTGAAGAAAGGGATTAGGAGAGCTAAGAGAGGGCATGATAATCTTTGGTGGATAGGATCAAGGATAACCCAAAGGCATTTTATGCGTATGTGAGAAACATGAGAATGACGAGAACGAGGGTAGGTCCAATCAAGGACAGTAGTGGGAGACTGTGTATTGAGTCGGAAGAGATAGGAGAGGTCTTGAATGAGTACTTTTCTTCAGTATTTACGAATGAGAGGAACCGTATTGTTGAAGAGGAGAGTGTGAAATGGACTGGTAAGCCAGAGGAGATACATGTTAGGAAGGAAGATGTGTTGGCTATTTTGATCAACTTGAAGATAGACAAGTCCCCCGGGCCTGATGGGATATATCCTAGGATTATGTGGGAAGCAAGAGAGGAAATTGCAGTACCGTTGGCAATGATCTTTTCATCTTCACTGTCAACGGAGGTGGTACCAGGGGACTGGAGAGTGGTGAATGTTGTGCCCCTGTTCAAAAAAGGGAATAGGGATAACCCCGGGAATTACAGGCCAGTTAGTCTTACTTCTGTGGTAGGCAAAGTAACGGAAAGTGTACTGAGGGATAGGATTTATGAGTATCTGGAAAGACACTGCTTGATTAGGGACAGTCAGCACGGATTTGTGAGGGGTAGGTCTTGCCTTACAAGTCTGATTGAATTCTTTGAGGAAGTGACCAAGCATGTGGATGAGGGTAGAGCAATGGATGTAGTATACATGGATTTTAGTGAGGCATTTGATAAGGTTCCCCATGGTAGGCTTACACGGAAAGTCAGGAGGCATGGGATAGAGGGAAATTTGGCCAATTGGATAGAAAACTGGCTAACCGGTCGAAGTCAGAGAGTGGTGGTAGATGGTAAATATTCAGTCTGGAGCCCAGTTACAAGTGGAGTTCCGCAGGGATCAGTTCTGGGTCCTCTGCTGTTCGTAATTTTCATTAATGACTTGCATGAGGGAATCGAAGGGTGGGTCAGTAAATTTGCAGATGATACGAAGATTGGTGGAGTTGTGGATAGTGAGGAGGGCTCTTGTCAGCTGCAAAGGGACTTGGATATGATGCAGAGCTGGGCTGAGGAGTGGCAGATGGAGTTCAACCCTGCCAAGTGTGAGGTTGTCCATTTTGGAAAGACAAATAAGAATGCGGAATACAGGGTTAACGGTAGGGTTCTTAGTGAGGTGGAGGAACAGAAGGATCTTGGGGTCTATGTTCATAGGTCTTTGAATGTTGCCACTCAGGTGGATAGAGCTTGTAAGAAGGCCTATGGTGTATTAGCGTTCATTAGCAGAGGGATTGAATTCAAGAGTCGTGAAGTGATGTTGCAACTGTACAGGACTTTGGTTAGGCCACATTTGGAGTACTGTGTGCCGTTCTGTTCGCCTCACTTTAGGAAAGATGTGGAAGCTTTGGAGAGGGTGCAGAGAAGATGTACCAGGATGTTGCCTGGAATGGAGAATAGGTCGTACGAGGATAGGTTGAGAGTGCTAGGCCTTTTCTCATTGGAACGGCGAAGGATGAGGGGTGACTTGATAGAGGTTTATAAGATGATCAGAGGAATAGATAGAGTAGACAGTCAGAAACTTTTTCCCCGGGTACAACAGAGTGTTACAAGGGGACATAAATTTAAGGTGAAGGGTGGAAGGTATAGGGGAGATGTCAGGGGTGGGTTCTTTACCCAGAGAGTGGTGGGGGCATGGAATGCGCTGCCTGTGGGAGTGGTAGAGTCAGAATCTTTGGTGACCTTTAAGCGGCAATTGGATAGGTACATGGATGGGTGCTTAAGCTAGGACAAATGTTCGGCACAACATCGTAGGCCGAAGGGCCTGTTCTGTGCTGTATTGTTCTATGTTCTATGTTCTATAATCTGTCAGAGAGTGTCAGAGTGTGTCATAGTGTGTCTCAGAGAGTGTCATAGAGTGTTACAGTGTGTCCCAGAGAGTGTCAGTCAGTGTCACAGTCTGTCAGAGAGTGTCACAGTGTGTCAGAGAGTCTCACAGTGTGTCTCAGAGAGTGTCAGAGTGTGTCACAGTGAGTGTCACAGTGTGTCTCAGAGAGTGTCATAGTGTGTCAGAGAATGTCACCATGTGTGAGAGAGTGTCACAGTGTGTCACAGAAAGTATCACAGTCTGTCACAGTCGGACAGAGAGTGTCACAGTGTGTCAGAGAGTGTCACAGTGTGTCTCAGAGAATGTCACAGTGTATCAGAGAGTCTCACGTGTGTCTCAGAGAGTGTCAAAGAGTGTCACAGTATGTCTCAGAGAGTGTCACAGTGTGTCCCAGAGAGTGTCAGAAAAAGTCAGAGAATGTCACAGTGTGACATAGTTTGTCAGAGAGTGTCATAGTGTGTCTCAGAGAGTGTCAGAGAGAGTCAGATTGTGTCACAGTCTGACTCAGAGAGTGTCAGACCGGGTCAGAGAGTGTCACAGTGTATCTCAGGGATGGTCACAGTGTGTCAAAAACTGTTATCGTGTATCAGAGAGTGTCACACTCTGTCAGAGAGTGTCATGGTGTTTCTCAGAGAGCGTCAGAGAGTCTCATAGTGTGTCTCAAAGTGTCAGAGAGAGTCAGAGAGTGTCTCAGTCTGTTACAGTGTGTCAGAGTGTCACAATGTGCCTCAGAGAGAGTCAGAGAATGTCAGACAATGTCACAGTGTTTCATAATCTGTCAGAGAGTGTCATAGTGTGTCATAGTGTGTCTCAGAGAGTGTCATAGAGTGTTACAGAGAATCTTACAGTGTATTTCAGAGTTTGTCAGACGGAGTCAGAGAGTGTCACAGTGAGTCATACTGTGTCTGAGAGAGTGTCAGACAGGGTCAACGTTTTTCTCAGACAGGGTCACAGTCTGTCAGAGAGTATTACAGTGTGTCTCTGAGAGTGACAGAAAGAGTCAGAAAGTGTCACAGTGTGTCTCAGTGAGTGTCAGAGAGAGTCAGAGAGTGTCACAGTCTATCACAGAGAGAGTCAGAGAGTGTCCCACTGAGGCTCAGGGAGTGTCAGAGAAAGACAGAGTGTCATAGTGTGTCTAAGACAGTGTCAGAGAGAGTCAGAGAGTGTCACAGTGTGTTTTTGAGAGTGTCACTGTGTGTCACAGAGAGTGTCAGAGAGTCCCATAATGTGTATCAGAGAGTGTCACAGTGTGTCTCAGAGAATATCACAGTTTGTCTAAGAGAGAGTCAGAGTGTTTCACAGTGTGTCGCATTGTGTCTCAGAGAGTGTCAGAGATGGTCAGAGTTTGTCTCAGAGAGAGTCACAATCTGTCAGAAAGTGTCCCAGTGTGTCTCAGAGAGTGTCACAATGTCTCAGAAAAAGTCATCGTGTGTGGGAGAATGTCACAGTCGTTCAGAGAGTGTCAACGTGTGTCAAAGAGTGTCACAGTCTGTCACAGAGAGTGTCAGAGAGTCCCAAAATGTGTCTCAGAAAGACAGAGAGAGGCAGAGAATGAGACAGTGTTTCTCAAAGAGTGTCAGAGAGGTTCAGAGAGTTCCACAGTGTGTCTCAGAAACACAGTGTGTCTAAGCGAGTGTCACAGTCTGTGAGACAGTGTCATAGTGAGCCAGAGAGTGTCACAGTATTTTTACGATAGTGTCAGAGAGGGTCAGAGAGTGTCACAGTGTGTCACAGTCTGTCAGAGAGTGTCACAGTGTGTCTCAGAGAGTCAGAAAATGTCAGTGTGTCTCAGGGAGTGTCACAGTGTGTCAGAGAAGGTTACAGTGTATTTCAGAGTAAGACAGAGGGAGTCAGAACGTGTCACAGTCTGTCTTTGAGAGTTTCACTGTGTGTCTAAGAGAGTGTCAGAGAATCCCATAATGTGTCTCAGAGCGTGTCACAGTGTGTCTCAGAGAGTATCACAGTGTGTCTAAGAGAGTGTCAGAGAGAGTCAGAGAGTTCACAGCGTGTCACAGTCTGTCAGACAGTGTCACAGAGAGTCAAAAATGTCACCGTGTGTCTAAGAGAGTCTCAGAGTGTCACAGTGTTTCAGACAGTCAGAGAATGTCACAGTGTGTCTCAGAGAGTCAGAGAGAGTCAGAAAGTGTCACAGTGTGTCTCAGAGAGAGTCAGAGCGTGTCGCAGTCTGTCAGAGAGTGTCACAGTGTGTCTAAGAGAGTCTCAGTGTGTCACAGTGTTCACAGCCAGTCAGAGTATCACAGAGTGTCTCGGAGAGTGTCAGAGAGTGTCAGAGAGTTCACAGCATGTCACAGTCTGTCAGAGAGTGTCACAGAGAGTCAGAGAGTGGCACAGTGTGTCTAAGAGAGTCTCAGAGCGTCACAATGTTTCACAGTCAGTCAGAGAGTGTCATAGTGTGTCTCAGAGAGTCAGAGAGATTCATAAAGTGTCACAGTGTGTCTCAGAGAGAGTCAGAAAGTGTCACAGTCTGTCTCAGAGAGAGTCAGAGAGTGTCACCGTCTGTCAGAGAGTGTCACAGTGTGACTCAGAGAGTGTCATAGTGTGTCTCAGAGAGTCAGAAAGTGTCACAGTCTGTCTCAGAGAATGTCACAGTGTGTCACAGTCTGTCAGAGAAGATTACAGTGTATTTCAGAGTGAGTCAGAGAGTCAGAAAGTGTCACAGTCTGCCGTTGAGAGTGTTGCAGTGTGTCACAGTCTATCTGAGAGGTCACTGTGTGCCTCAGAGAGTGTCAGAGAGTGTCAAAGTTTCACAGTGTGTCACAGTCTGTCATTGAGTGTCACAGTGTGTCTCAGAGAGTGTCAGAGCGGGTCAGAAAGTGTCACGGTCTGTCACAGAGTGTGTCACAGTGTGTCACAGTCTGTCAGAGAGCGTCACAGTGTGTCATACTGTGTCTCAAAGAGTGTCAGAGAGGGTCAGCGTTTGTCTCAGTGTCACAGTCTGTCACAGTCTGTCAGTGAATGTCACAGTGTGCATCAGAGAGGGTCAGAGAGTGTCACAGTGTGTCTCAGAGAATGTGAGAGAGTCAAAAAATGTCACAGTGTTTCACAGTGTGCTTCAGAGAGTGAACCAGTGTCTCAGAGAGAGGCAGAGAGTGTCACAGTGTGTCTTAGAGAGTGTCACAGTGTGTTTCAGAGAGTGTCATAGTGTCTCAGAGAATACCACCATGTTTCAGAGAGTGTCACAGTCGGTTAGAGAGTGTCACAGTGTGTCACAGAGAGTAACAAAGTGAGTTTCAGAGAGAGTCAGAGAGTATCACAGTTGTTGTGGTTCTGTTCACCGAGCTGGGAATTTATGTTGCAAACGTTTCGTCCCCTGTCGAGGTGACAACCTCAGTGCTTGGGAGCCTCCTGTGAAGCGCTTCTGTGATGTTTCCTCCAGCATTTATATTGGCCTGTCTTTGCCGCTTCCGGTTGTCAGTTCGAACTGTCCGCTGTAGTCGCCGGTATATTTTGTCCAGGTCGATGTGTTTGTTGATAGAGTCTGTGGATGAGTGCCATGTCTCTAGGAATTCCCTGGCTGTTCTTTGTTGGCTTGCCCTATAATGGTAGTGTTGTCCCAGTCGAATTCATGTTGCTTGTCATCTGCGTGTGTGGCTACGAAAGATAGCTGGTCGTGTCTTTTCGTGGCTAGTTGGTGTTCATGGATACGGATCGTTAGCTGTCTTCCTATTTGTCCTATGTAGTGTTTTGTGCAGTCCTTGCATGGGATTTTGTACACTACATTAGTTTTGATCATTTTGGGTATCGGGTCCTTCGTCCTGGTGAGTTGTTGTCTGAGAGTGGCTGTTGGTTTGTGTGCCGTTATGAGTCCTAGGGGTCGCAGTAGTCTGGCTGTCAGTTCTGAGATGCTCCTGATGTCTGGTAGTGTGGCTAATCCTTTGGGTTGCGGCATGTCCTCGTTCCGTTATCTTTCTCTTAGGCATCTGTTGATGAAGTTGCGCGGGTATCCGTTTTTGGCGAATACCTTGTATAGGTGTTCCTCTTCCTCTTTTTGCAGTTCTGGAGTGCTGCAGTGTGTTGTGGCCCTTTTGAATTGTGTCCTGATGCAGCTTCGTTTGTGGATGTTGGGGTGGTTACTTTCATAGTTCAGGACTTGGTCTGTGTCTGTGGCTTTCGTGTGTAACTTTGTAGTGAATTCTCCGTTCGGTGTTCTCTGTACCATCACGTCTAGGAATGGGAGTTGGTTGTCCTTTTCTTCTTCTCTCGTGAATTGGATTCCTGTAAGTGTGGCGTTGATGATCCGGTGTGTTTTCTCTATTTCTGTGTTTTTAATGATTACAAAGGTATCATCCACATATCTGACCCAGAGTTTGGGTTGAATTTGTGGTAAGACTGTTTGTTCTAACTTTTGCATTACTGCTTCTGCTCTGAGTCCCGAGATCGGTGAGCCCATGGGTGTTCCGTTGATTTGTTCGTGTATCTGGTTGTTGAATGTGAAGTGTGTTGTGAGGCACAAGTCCAGTAGTTTAAGTATGCCGTCTTTGTTAATAGGTTCAACGTCCTGTTGTCTGTTATGTCTGTTCAGCAGGTTAGCTATTGTTTCTCTAGCTAGGGTTTTGTCGATACAGGTGAACAGTGCCGTTACGTCGAATGAGCCCATAGTTTCTTCCTTGTCTATGTTTATATTTCTGATGATGTCCAAGAATTCCTGTGTTGATTGTATCGATTTTCTGGATCCGCTGATCAGGTGTTTCAGTTTCTGCTATAGTTCTTTAACCAGTTTGTGTGATGGTGTCCCTGGTAGTGATACTATGGGTCTGAGTGGGATGTCTGGTTTGTGCACTTTAGGTAGTCCATGGAATCTGGGGGTGTTGTTGCTTTTTGGTTTCATTCTCTGTAGGTCAAACCTGGTTATCTGTCCTTTTCTTTATAGATTCCTCAGTGTGTTGTTTATTCTATTGCTGAGCAGTGGGGAGGGGTCAAACTCCCTCTTTTGGTAGGTGTTGGTATCTGCAAGTAGTTGTGCTTTTTGGATGTACTCTGCTTTGTCCAGGATGACCGTAATTCTGCCTCTGTCTGCTGGTAGTATGATTATGTTCTTATCGTTTCTTAGTGATTTTAGTGCTTACCTCTCCTTTGTGTTGAGGTTATGTCAGAGAGCGTCAGAGAGCATCAGAGAGTGTCACAGTTTATCTCCGAGAGGGTAAGAGTGTGTCACAGTGTGTCACAGTCTTTTTCTTGTTATCAGAGGTACGATACTTTGTCTCACTGCTTGTTGTGTCTCTTCTGTCAGTCCATTGTTCCTGAGTGTGCAGTCTAGTGCTGCTAGGAATTTTGCTGTCTTGGCGTCTCTGTGGTTGTAGTTGAGTCCCTTGGCAAAACTAATGTAGTGTACAAAATCCCATGCAAGGACTGCACACAACACTATATAGGACAAACAGGAAGACAGCTAACGATCCGTATCCATGAACACCAACTAGCCATGAAACGTCACGACCAGCTGTCCTTAGTAGCCACACATGCAGATGACAAGCAACATGAATTCGACTGGAACAACACTACCATTATAGGGCAAGCCAAACAGAGAACAGCCAGGGAATTCCTAGAGGCATGGCACTCATCCACAGACTCTATCAACAAACACATCGACCTGGACCGAATATACCAGCCGCTACAGTGGACAGCTAGAACTGATAACCGGAAGCGGCAGTGACAGGCCACTATAAATGCTGGAGGAAACATCACAGAAGCGCTTCACAGGAGGCTCCCAAGCACTGAGGATGTCACCTAGACAGGGGACGAAACGTTTGCAACACAAATTCCCAGCTCGGTGAACAGAACCACAACAACGAGCACCCGAGCTACAAATCTTCTCTCATACTTTGAATATCACAGCGTGTCTCAGAGAGGGTCATCGAGTGTCACAGTGTGTCTCAGAGTGTCAGAGAGAGTCAGCGAGTGTCACCGTGTGTCTAAGAGATTGTCAGAGAACGTCAGAGAGTGTCACAGTTTGTCTCTGAGAGGGTAAGAGTGTGTCACAGTGTGTCACAGTCTGTCAGAGAGTGCCACATTGTGTTTCAGAGAGTGACAGAGAGAGTCACAGAGTGTCATAGTGCATCTCAAAGAGTGTCAGAGAGAGGCACAGAGTGTCACAGCTTGTCTCAGAGTGTCAGAGAGAGACACAGAGTATCACAGTGTGTCTCAGAGAGTGTCACAGTGTCACAGAGAATTTCACCATGTGTCAGAGTGTGTCACAGTTGGTCAGAGAGTGTTACAGTGTGTGAGGGAGTGTCACAGTCTGTCATAATCTGTCAGAGAGTGTCACCTTGTGTTTCGGAGAGTGTCAGAGAAAGAGTCAGAGTCACAGTGTGTCACAGAGTGTCTCAGCGTGTCAGAGAGAGAGGCTGAGAGTGTCACAGTCTGTTAGAGAGTGTCACAGTGCGTCTCCGAGAGTGTCACAGTGTGTCCCAGAGAGTCAGAGAGAGCCAGAAAGTGTCACAGTGTGTCTCAGAGAGTGTCACAATGTCTCAGAGAATGTCATCGTGTGTCAGGGAGTGTCACAGTCAGTCAGTGTCACGGTGTGTCAGAGAGTGTCAAAATGAGTCTCAGGGAATCAGAGAGAGATGGAATGTGTCAGAGTGTGTCACAGAGAGCATCAGAGTATCTCAGAATATGTCACAGTGTGTCAGAGAGTGTCACAGTGTGTCTCAGAGAGTGTCAGAGAGAGTCATAGAGTGTGACAGTGTGTCTCAGAGAAGGTCAGAGTGCGTCACAGTGTGTAACAGTCTGTCAGAGAGTGTCACAGTTTGCCTCAGAGTGTGTCAGAGAAAGACAGAGAATGTTAGAGAGGATCATAGTGTGACTCAGAGATAGAGACAGTCAGAGATTGTCACAGTGCATCTCAAAGTGTCAGAGAGAATCACATAGTGTCACAGTGTGTCTCAAAGTGTCAGAGATAATCAGATAGTGTCACAGTGTGCCTAATAGAGTGTCATAGTGTGTCACAGTCTGTCAGAGAGTTTCACAGTGTGTCTCAGAGAGTGTCTGAGGGGGTCAGAGAGTGCCGCAGTGTGTCTCCGAGAGTCTCACACTGTGTAACAGAGAGTGCCACAGTGTGTCACAGTCTGTCAGAGAAGGTTACAGTGTATTTCAGGGAGTGTCAGAGAAAGTCAGAGAGTGTCACAGTGAATCATACTGTGTCTCAGAGAGTGTCAGTGTTTGCCTCAGAGAGGGTCACAGTCTGTCAGAGAGTGTTACAGTGTGTCTCAGAGAGTGACAGAAAGTCACAAAGTGTCACAGTGTTTCTCAGAGACTGTCAGAGAGAGAGTCACAGAGTGTCATAGTGTGTCTCAGAGAGGTAGAGAGAGTCACAGAGAGTCACAGTGTGTCTCAGAGAGTCAAAGATTCACAGAGTGTCACATTGTGTTTCGGAGAGTGTCAGAGAGAGAGTCAGAGAGTGTCACTGTGTGTCTTAGAGAGTGTCAGAGAGTGTCGCCGTGTGTCTAAGAGAGTGTCAGAGAGCATCAGAGAGTGTCACAGTATGCCTCAGAGAGTGTCAGAGAAAGTCAGAGTATGTCATAGTGTGTCATAGACTGTTAGAGAAAATCATAGTGTGACTCAGAGATAGTCAGAGAGTGTCACAGTGTGTCTTAAAGAGTGTCACAGTGTCACAGTGAATTTCACCATGTGTCAGAGTGTGTCACAGTCGTCAGAGAGTGTTATAGTGTGTCAGGGAGTGCCACAGTCTGTCAGAGAGTGTCACATTGTGTTATGGGGGAGTGTCAGAGAAAGTCAGAGAGTGCCACAGTGTGTCTCAAAGAGTGTCAGTGAGGGTCTGCGAATGTCACAGTGTGTATCAGAGTCTCAGAGATAGTTACAGAGTATCACAGTGTATCTCAGAGTGTCAGAGAGAGACAGAGAGTGTCACAGTATGCCTAAGAGAGTGTCACAGTGCATCTGAGAGCGGGTCAGAGTATGTCACAGTCTGTCAGAGAATGTCACAGTGTGTCATCGCCGGCCACACACCGGCGCCTGCCTGACCCTCACTGCCATCCACACACGAAACACAGCCGGACACTCACTGACATCTACACACTGCCCCCGGCCTAACCCTCACTGCCATACGCACACCGCTCCCAGCCTGACCCTCACAGCCATCCACAAACCGTTCCCAACCTGACTCTCAACGCCATCCCGCACCCCCCCAGCTTGACTCTCACCGCCGTACACACACCGCCACCAGCCTGTCCCTCACCACCATCCTGCACCACCCCAGCCTGACCCACATCACCGTCCACCAACCCCCCCAGCCTGACTCCACCGCTGTCCACCAACCGCCTCCAGCCTGACCCCCACCACTGTACAACACTGGCACAGCCTGACCCTCACGACCGTCCACACACCGCCACCAGCCTGACCCTCACAATCACCCATACACCATCTCCAGCATGACCCAAATTTCCGCCCGCACACCACCCCTAGCCTGAATCCTACTGCCTTCCACACACCGCACCAAGCCTCACCCTCACCGCTGTCTACACACCACCCCCAGCCTGGCACTCTCCACCATCCACACACCATCCCCACCCTGAACGCCACTGCTGTCCACCCATCGCACCCAGACTCACCCTCACCGCTGTCTACACACCGCCCCCAGCCTGGCACTCTGCACAGTCCACACACCGCCACCAGCCTGACCCTCATCACCACCCACACACTGACCCCAGCCGGACCCTCAACATCGCCCACACACCATCCCCAGACTGACCCTCATTGACGTCAAATACAGCGCCATCAGCCTGACCCTCACACCATCCACACTGCCCACAGCCTGAACCTCATCACCGAACACACACCGCCCCCAGCCTGACCCGCACCGTCGTACACAAACCGCCCCCCAGCCTGACCCGCACCGTTGTACACACACCGCCCCACAGCCTGAGCCTCACCACCGTCCACTCACTGCCCACAGACTGACCCTCACCGTCGTTTACACGCCGACACCAGCCTGATCCTCCCCTCCGAACACACACCAACCCCTGCCTGCCACCCAACAACCCCCCCAGCCTGAACTTCACAGCCACCCACACACCACCCCCAGCCTGACTCTTACCGTCGTTCACACGCCGACACCAGCCTGATCCTCCCCTCCGAACACACACCAACCCCTGCCTGCCACCCAACAACCCCTCCCAGCCTGAAACTCACAGCCATCCACACACCGCTCCCAGCCTGACCCTCACCGCAGACCACACAACGCCCCCAGCCTGACGCTCACCACCGTCTACATACTGCCTGCAGCCTGACCTTCATCGCCATCCACTAACCGTCCCCAACCTGATTCTCACCGCTGTCCCGCACCACTCCAGGCTGACCCACACCACCATCCACCAACCACACCCAACCTGACCCTCACTGCCATCCACACACCATCCCCAGCCTGACTCTCACCGCCGTACAGGCACCGCCAACAGCCTGATCCTCACCGCCGTCCCGCACCATTCCAGTCTGACCCACATCACCATTCACCAACCACACCCAACCTGACCCACACACCATCGCCAGCCTGACCATCACCGCCCTCCATACACCATCCCCAGCCTGACTCTCACCGTCATCCACACTCCATCCCCAGCCTGACCCTCACCGCCATCTACACACCGCCCCCAGCCAGACCCTCACCGCCATCCACCCACCATCCCCTGCCTGACCCTCACCGCCATCTACACGCCATCCCCAGCCTGACTCTTACCGCCATCCACAGCCTGATCTCACCGCCATCCACACACCATCCCCAGCCTGAGCCTCACTGCTGTCCACACAGCATCGCCAGCCTGACTCTCACCGCCATCCACACACCATCCACAGCCTGACTCTCACCGCCATCCACACACCATCCCCAGTCTGACCCACACTGCCATCCACAGAGCATCGCCAGCCTGACACTCACCGCCATCCAAACTCCATCCGCAGGCTGACCATCATTGGCGTCAAACACACTGCCCCCAGCCTGACCCACACCACCTCCCACACGCCGACCCCAAATTGACCCTTACCACCATCTAACACTGCTCCTAGCCTGACCCTCACCGCCGTCCAAACACCGCCCCCAGCCTGAACCTCACTACCATCCACAGACCACCTCCAGCCTGACCCTCACTGCCGCCTCCAGCCTGAACCTCACCATCGCCCACACACCGACCATAAATTGACCCTTACCGCCATTCAACACCGCCTCCAGCCTGACCCTCACCACCATACTCACACCACCCCCAGCCTGAACCTCAGCGCCATCCACACACCATCCCCAGCCTGACACTCACCGCCATCCATACACCATCCACAGCCTGACTCTCACCGCCATTCACGCACCGCCCCCAGCCATACCCTCACCGCCATCCACCCACCATCCCCTGCCTGAACCTCACTGCCATCCACACACCGCCCCAACCTGACCCGCACCGTCATGCACACGCCTAAACCACCTGATCCTCCACTCTGAACACACACCAACCCCAGCCTGACACCCACCGCCACCCAACACTGCCCCCAGCCTGAACCTCAACATCGCCCAGACACCATCCCCAGGCTGACCCTCATTGACTTCGAACACTCTGGCCCCAGCCTGACCCTCACTGCCGTCCAAAGGCCGCCCCAGCCTGACCCTCACCACCTCCCACACACCAACCCCAAATTGACACTCACCAGCACCCAACACCACTCCCAGCCTGACCCTCACCGCCGTCCACAGACCCACCCCCAGCCTGACGCTCACTGCCGCCTCCATGCCTGACCCTCATCATCGCCCACACACCGACCCTAAATTGGCCCTCACCGCCATCCAACACCGCCCCCAGTCTGATTCTCACCGCCATCCTCACACTACACCCAGCTTGAACCTCATCACCATGCACACACCGCCCCCAGCCTGACCACAACTGCTGTCCACTCTCTGCACCCAACCTGATCCCCACCGATGTCTATCAACCGCCCCCAGACTGACCCTCACTGTTGTCCACACACCACCCCCAGCCTAACACTCACCGCCATTTACACACCACGCCCAGCCTGACCCTCACCGCTGTCTACATACTGTCCCCAGCCGGACTCTCACTGCAGACCACACATCGCACCCAGCCTGTCCCTCACTGCCGTCCACGCGACACTCCCACCCTGTCTCTCACCGCCGTCAAACACCGTCACCCGCCTCACCCTCACCACCGTCCACAGACCGTCCCCAGCCTGACCCTCACAGCCATCCACACACCACCCCCAGCCTGACTCTCATCGCCATCCACACACAGCCCCCAGCCTGTCCCTCACCGCCATCCACACACCGACCCAGCCTGGCCCTCCGTGCAGTGCACACACCGTACCCAGCCTGACCCTCATCACCGCCCACACACCGCCACCAGCCTGACCCACAACATCGCCCACACACCATCCTCAGGCTGACCCTCATTGACGTCCAAACGCCGCCCCCACCTCCCACACGCCGACCCCAAATTGACCCTTACCATCATTCAACACTGCTCCCAGCCTGACCCTCACCGCCGTCCAAACACCGCCGCCAGCCTGAACTTCACTACCATCTACAGACCACCCCCAGCTTGACCCTCATGCCGCCTCCAACCTGACCCTCACCATCGCCCACACACCGACCATAAATTGACCCTCAGCGCCATCCACACACCATCTCCAGCCTGACACTCACCACCATCCTCACACCTTTCCCAGCCTGACTCTCACCGCCATCCACACACCACCCCCAGCCAGACCCTCACTGCCATCCACCCACCATCCCCCGCCTGAACCTCACTGCCATCCACACACCGCCCCCAACCTGACCCGCACAGTCGTACACACGCCTAAACCACCTAATCCTCCACTCTGAACACACACCAACCCCAGCCTGACACCCACCGCCACCCAACACTGTCCCCAGCCTGAACCTCAACATCGCCCAGACACCATCCCCAGGCTGACCCTCATGGACTTCGAACACTCTGGCCCCAGCCTGACCCTCACTGCCGTCCAAAGGCCGCCCCAGCCTGACCCTCACCACCTCCCACACACCGACCCCAAATTGATACTCACCACCACCCAACACCGCTCCCAGCCTGACCCTCACCGCCTTCCACAGACCACCCCCAGCCTGACGCTCACTGCCGCCTCCATGCCTGACCCTCATCATCGCCCACACACCGACCCCAAATTGGCCCTCCCTGCCATCCAACACCGCCCCCAGTCTTACCCTCACCGCCATCCTCACACTACACCCAGCTTGAACCTCATCACCATGCACACACCGCCCCCAGCCTGACCACCACTGCTGTCCACTCTCTGCACCCAACCTGATCCGCACCAATGTCCACCAACCGCCCCCAGACTGACCCTCACTGTTGTCCACACACCACCCCCAGCCTAACACTCACCGCTATTCACACACCACCCCCAGTCTGACCCTCACCGCTGTCTATATACTGCCCTCAGCCTCACCCTCACCACGGTCTACACACCGTCCCCAGCCTGTCCCTCACCGCCATCCACACACCGACCCAGCCTGGCCCTCCCTGCAGTGCACACACCATCCCCAGGCTGACTCTCATTGACATCCAAACACCGCCCCAGCCTAGCCCACACCACCTCCCACACACCGACCCCAAATTGGCCCTTACCACCATCCAACACTGCTCCTATCCTGACCCTCACCGCCGTCCAAACACCGCCCCCAGCCTGAACCTCACTACCATCCACAGACCACCCCCAGCCTGACCCTCACATACATCTCCAGCCTGACCCTCACTATCGCCCACACACCGACCCTAAATTGACCCTCACCGCCATCCAACACCACCTCCAGCCTGACCCTCACCGCCATCCTCAGACCACACCCAGCCTCAACCTCACCACCATCCACACACCGCCCCAAGCCTGACCACCACAGCCGTCCACTGTCTGCGCCCAACCTGATCCCCACCGATGTTCCCACACTGCACCCAGCCTGACCCTCACTGCCATCTCCACACCACCTCCAGCCTGACCCTCACCGCTGTCTACGTACTGCCCCCAGCCTGACCTGCACCGTCGTACACACACCGCCCCAGCTCGACCCTCACCGCCGTCCACACACCACCACCGGACTGCAACATCCATGCACTGCCCCCAGCCTGACACGCACTGCCATCCAAAGGCCGCCCCAGCCTGACCCTCACCACCTCCCACACACCGACCCCAAATTGACCCTCACCACAATCCAACACTGCTCCCAGCCTGACCCTCACCGCCATCCACGGACCACCCCCAGCCTGACGCTCACTGCCGCCTCCAGCCTGACCCTCACCATCGCCCACACACCAACCCCAAATTGGCCCTCACTGCCATCCAACACGACCCCCAACCTGACCCTCACGGCCATCCACACACCATCCACAGCCTGACTCTCACCGCCATCCACACACCACCCCCAGCCAGACCCTCACCGTCATCCACCCACCATCCCCCGCCTGAACCTCCCTGCCATCCACACACCGCCCCCAGCCTGACCCGCGCCGTCGTACACACCCCTAAACCACCTGACCCTCCATTCCGAACACACACCAACCCCAGCCTGATACCCACTGCCACCCAACACTGACGCCAGCCTGAACCTTAACATCGCTCAGACACCATCCCCAGGCTGACCCTCATTGACTTCGAACACTCTGGCCCCAGCCTGACCCTCACTGTCGTCCAAAGGCCGCCCCAGCCTGACCCTCACCACCTCACACACACCGACCGCAAATTGACACTCACCAGCACCCAACACTGCTCCCAGCCTGACCCTCACCGCCGTCCACAGACAACACCAGCCTGACCCTCACCACCATCCACCCACCATTCCCCGCCTTAACCTCACTGCCATCCACACACCGCCCCCAACCTGACCCGCACCGTCATGCACACGCATAAAACACCTGATCCTCCATTACGAACACACACCAACCCCAGCCTGACACCCACCGCCACCCAACACTGCCCCCAGCCTGAACCTCAACATCGCCCAGACACCATCCCCAGGTTGACCCTCATTGACTTCGAACACTCTGGCCCCAGCCTGACCCTCACTGCCGTCCAAAGGCCGCCCCAGCCTGACCCTCACCAACTCCCACACACCGACCCCATATTGACACTCACCAGCACCCAACACCGCTCCCAGCCTGACTCTCACCGCCGTCCACAGACCACCCCCAGCCTGACGCTCACTGCCACCTCCATGCCTGACCCTCATCATCGCCCACACACCGACCCCAAATTGGCCCTCCCTGCCATCCAACACCGCCCCCAGTCTTACCCTCACCGCCATCCTCACACTACACCCAGCTTGAACCTCATCACCATGCACACACCGCCCCCAGCCTGACCACCACTGCTGTCCACTCTCTGCACCCAACCTGATCCCCACCGATGTCCACCAACCGCCCCCAGACTGACCCTCACTGTTGCCCACACACCACCACCAGCCTAACACTCACCGCCATTTACACTTTACCCCCAGCCTGACCCTCACCGCTGTCTTTATACTGCCCCCAGCCTCACCCTCACCACCGTCAACACACCATCCCCAGCCTGACCCTCACAGCCGTCCACACACCACCCCCAGCCTGACCCTCATCGCCATCCACACACAGCGCCCAGCCTGTCCCTCACCGCCATCCACACACCGACCCAGCCTGGCCCTCCCTGCAGTGCACACACCGTACCCAGCCTGACCCACAATGTCATGCACACACTGCACCCAGCCTGACCATCATCACCGCCCACACACCGCCACCAGCCTGACCCTCAACATCGCCCACACATCATCCCCAGGCTGACCCTCATTGATGTCCAAACGCCGCCCCCAGCCTGATCCACACCACCTCCCACACACCGACCCAAAATTGACCCTTACCACCATCCAACACTGCTCCCAGCCTGACCCTCACCGCCGTCCAAACACCGCCCCCAGGCTGAACCTCACTGCCATCCACAGACCACCCCCAGCTTGACCCCCACCGCCATCACCAACCTCCCCCAGCCTGACCCGCACCACCGTCCAACACTACAATAAGCCTGACCCTCACCGCCATCCATTTCACCCATCCTGATCCTCACCACTGCCCACACACCGCCCCATCCTGACCCTCACCACCGCCTCCAGCCTGACAGTCACTCTCACTCACACACCGTCCCCAGACTGACCCTCACCGCCGTCCACACACCACTCCCAGCCTGACCGTCATTGACGTCAAACACACTTCCCACAGCCTGACTCTCACTGCCGTCCACCAACCGCGCCTAGCCGCACCCCAACTGCCGTCCACCAACCAGTCCGGCCTGAACCCCACCGCCATCCAACACTGCCACAACGCTAACCCTTACCACCGCCCAATACCGTCCCAGCCTGACCCTCACTGCCACCCACGTACCGTCACCAGGCTGACGCTCACTGCCATCCACAGGCCACCCACAGCCTGACCCTCACTGCCATCCGCAAACCGACCCCATCCTGACTGTCACTGCCATCCACATGCCGCCCCAAGACTGACTCTCACCGCCGTCCAGCACCGCCCCAGCCTGACCCTCACTGCTGTCCACACACTGACACCAGCCTGTCCCTCACTGCTGTCCACACACACCGCACCCAGCCTGTCCCTCACCACCGTCCACACACTGCCTCCAGCCTGATCCTCACTGCCCTCTACACGCCGCCCCCTGCCTGTCCCTCAATGCCATCTGCACACTGCCTTCAGCCTGACCCTCACTACCGTCCACACACCGTCCCCAGGCTGACTCTCACTACCGTCCACACATCGTCACCAGTCTGTCCTCACCGCCGTCCAACACCTTCCCAGCCTGACCCACACCGCCGCCCACACACCGCCCCTAGCCTTATCCTCACCGCCATCCACACACCATCCCCAGCCTGCCCCCCACCGCCGACCACATACCATCCCTAGCTGACCCTTACCACTGTCCACACATCGCCACCAGCCTGACCCTCACTGCCATCCAAACACTGTCCCCAGTCTGACTCTCACTGCCATCCTGCACCACCCCAGCCTGACCCTCACCACCATCCACACACCGCACCCAGCCTGACCCTCATCACCATCCACACACCGACTCCAGCCTCACCCTCACAGCCTGACCTTCATTACCGCTCACACATCGACCCCAAATTGACCTCTACTGCCATCCACACACCGCCCTCAAGCTGACCACCACCATTGTTCACACGCCAACCTCAGCCTGACCGTCCCTTCCGAACACACACCGCCCACAGCCTTTCCCTCACCACCATCGACGAACCAACCCCAACCTGACCCACACTGATGCCCACTCACTGCCCCCAGCCTGACCCTCACCACTGTCAACACCGCCCCCAGCCCGACCCTCACCACTGTCAACACCGCCCTCAGTCTGACCCTTACAGCTGCCACACACCGCTGCCAACTTTGCCCTCACCGCCATCAACGCACCTCCCCCAGCCTGGACCTCACTGCTGTCCATGCACCGCCCCCAAACTGACCCTCACTGCCCTCCTACACCGCCCCCAGCATGAACCTCACAGGCCCTCTACAAACCGCCCCCAGCCTGCCCCCACCACCGTCCATCACTGCACCCCCCAGCCTGACCATAACCACCATTCAATACCGCCCCTACCCTGGCCCTCACCGCTGTCCACACACTGCCCCCGCCTGACCCTTCCCTCTGCCATCCACACACACTGTCCCCAAGCTGACCCACCCTCCCGTCCAAAGCCACCCCCAGCCTGACGCTCACCGCCCCCAGCATGACCCACACTGACGCTCACACTCCGCCCCCAGCATGACCTACACTGACGCTCACACACCGCCCCAGAATGAAACTCACCACCGCCCACACACTGCCCCCAGCCTGACCCCAACCACAGTCCACACCCCGCCCCCACCCTGAATCCCACCGCCATCCACACACTGCCCCCAGCCTGACCCTCACCGCCCCAAGCCTGTCTCCCACCGCACCCAACCTGACCCTCACCGTCCCCAACCTGACCCTCTCCCACTTAGCCTGATCCTCACCATGTCCAACACTGCCCCATCCTGACTCCCCCACCGCCCCCAGCCTGACCCTCACCGCCGTCCACACACTGTCCCCAGCCTGACTCTCACTGCTGTCCACACACCGCCCCCAGCCTGACCCTCACTGCTGTCCATACACCGTCCCCAGCCTGACCCTCACTGCCGTCCACACACCGCCCCCAGCCTGACCCTCACTGATGCCCACTCACCACCCCAGCCTGACCCCCACCACTGCACAACACCGATCCCAGCCTCACCCTCAACACCGTCCAATTCCGCTCCCAGTCTAACCCTCACCGCTAACACACGCCACCCCCAACTTTGCCCTCACTGCCATCCACACAATGACCCCAGACTTATCTTCACCGCCATCAACACACCTCCCCCAGCCTTGCCCTCACCACCTTCCACACACCTCCCCCAGCCTTGCACTCACCGCTGTCCATGCACCGCCCCCAAACTGTCCCTGACTGCCCTCCAACACCGCCCCCAGCATGAACCTCACAGGCCCTCCACAAACCGCCCCCAGCCTGCCCCCCCACCACCGTCGATCACTGCACCCCCCAGCCTGACCATAACCACCATTCAATACCGCCCCTAGCCTGGCCCTCACCGCCATCCACACACCGCCCCCAGCCTGACCCTCACTGCCTTCCACACATCGCCCCCAGCCTGAGCCTCACCACTGTCCACACACTGCCCCAGCCTGATCCTCACCACCGTCCACACAACGCCTCCACCCTGACCTTCAACGCCGTCCAACACCACCCACAGGATGAAACTCATTGTCCCTCCACACTCTGCCCCCAGCCTGATCCGCACCACCATCCAAACTTGCACCCAGCCTGACCCTCACCAGCATTCAACACCGCCACCTGCCTGACCCTCACCAGCATTGAACACCACCCCCAACCTGACCCTCACCACCGTACACACAACGCCCCCCCACCCTGACCTTCAACGCCATCCAACACCATCCACAGCATGAACCTCACTGTACCTCCACACACTGCCCCCAGCCTGACCCCCACCACCGTCCAAACCTGCACCCAACCTGACCCTCACCAGCAATCAACACCGCCACCTGCCTGACCCTCACCAACATTGAACACCGCTCCCAGCCTGACCCACACCGCCATCCACACACTGCCCCAGCCTGGTCCTCACTGCCGGCCAGACACCGCCCCAACCTGACCCTCACCACCGTCCACACAACGCCTCCATCCTGACCTTCAATGCCGTCCAACACCACCCACAGGATGAAACTCACTGCCCCTCCACACTCTGACCCCAGCCTGATTCCCACCACCATCCAAACCTGCACCCAGCCTGACCCTCACCAGCATTCAACACCGCCACCTACCTGACCCTCACCAGCATTGAACACCGCTCCCAGCCTGACCCTCACCGTCATCCAAACACTGCCCCAGCCTGACCCTCACTTCCATCCACACACTGCCCCAGCCTGACCCTCACTGCCATCCTCACACCGGCCCCAGCCTGACCTTCACCACCGTCCACACAGCATCTCCAGCTTGACCCTCACTGCCGTCCACACACCACCCCCAGCCTGAACCTCACCGCCATCCACATACTGCCCCCAGCCTGACCCTCACTGCCGTCCACACACTGCCCCCAGCCTGATTCTCACCACCGTCCACACGCACCACAGCCTGTCCCTCACCACCGTCCAACATGAGCCCCGCCTCCCGCACTCAGCACCACACCCCACACCCACACCCATGCCCGCTGCTCCCATCCAACACTGCTACCTCGCCACGAAATAAACTCCCCAACCCCTTCCAACACCTCCCCCTCCCCAACCCCATCCAACACCGCCCTCTGCCTCAACCCCCTCTCTCACACTCCCTCTCCCCTCTCTCCACTCCCTCTTTCCCCCTCTCTCTTGCCTCACTCACTTCACCTCTCTCTCTCCCCTCACTCTCTCACCTTCTCTCTCTCACCCACATCTCTTGCCCCCCTCTCTCTTGCTCTCTCTCTCTCGCTCCCCTCGCTCCCCTCTCTCTCAACCCTCTCTCTCTCCACTCCCTCTCTCCCTCTCTCTCAACTCCCTCTCTCTCTCACCCTCACTCTCTCTCTCACTCACCCCCTACTTTCGCCCCCTTTTGCCCCCTCTTTCGTCCCCCTCTTTTGCCCGTCCTTTCGCCCCCTCTCTTTTGCCAAACACTCTTTCACCCCTCCTTTCGGCCACTCTGTCTTTCACTCCCCCTCTCTTTCGCCCCCCTCTTATGCGCCCCTCTCTTTTCCCATCCCCTCTTTTACCCCCTCTCTTTCTATCCCGTCTCTTTCGCCATTCCTTGCCCCCCCTCTCTCTCACCCCCACTTTCTCTCTCGTCCCCCTCTCTCTCGTCCCCCTCTCTCTTGCCCACCTCTCTCTCTCGCCCCCTCTCTCTCACCCCCTCTCTCTCGTCCCCCTCTCTCTCGCCCACTTCTCTCTCGCCCCCCTCTCTCTCGTCCCACTCTCTCTCGTCCCCCTCTCTCGCCCACCTCTCTCTCTGCCCCCCTCTCTCGCGCCCCTCTCTCTCCCCTCACCCTAACTCTCCCTGCTCATTCACTCTCCCTGCACATTGTCTCTCTCTCGCCCACTCTCGCTCTGTCACTCTCTTCCCTCCGTATGTGCCTCTCTCTTTCTTTCTCTCTCTGTCTCTCTCTCTCTCTCTTTCTCTCTCACTTTCTCTCTCTCCCTCTGGACCCATCTCCCCCCTTGCTCACTCTCTCTCTCTTTCTCAAGTCACTATCGCTTCATCTCTCTCTCTCTCCCCCCTTCTCTCTCTCGTTATCGCCCCCTGTCTCGCTTTCTCTTGCCACCATCCACTCCCTCTCTTGCCCTCTCTCTCTGTATTGCTCAGCTCCTCTCTTTCTCTCGCTCAGCCTCTCTCTCTCAATCTCTCTCTCTCTCATCCTCTCTCTCACCCTCTCTCTCTCTCTCTCTCTCTACTGCTCGCCCTCTGTCTGTCCTCTCTCTTTCTCTCTCTCTCCTCGTATGTCTCTCTCTCGCTAGCTCCCTCTCTCACCCTCTCTCTCTCGCCCCACTCTTTCGCTCCCTTGCTCTCATCCTCTCTCTTCCGCTGCCCCCCTTGTCCCTTCTTTCTCACTCTCGACAACCCTCTCGCAGCCTTCTCTCCTTCTCACCCATCCTCTCTATTTCCTCTCTCTCACCATCGCTCCATCGCTCTCTCAAACGCCCTGTCTCTTTATCTCTCCCCTATCTCTCTCTCTCTCTCTACCTTGCTCTCGCTGACTCTCTTCGATCCCCTTATTCTCCCTCTCTCGTTTCTTTTCTCCCTCTCTATCACTCTGTCTCTCTCTGTCTCTCTCTCTGTCCCGCCCTGTCTTGCCCCTTTGATCTTGCTGTCACCCTTTCTCTCTCCCACCCCGTCTCTGTCAAACCCCCTCTCACGGAGCCCTCTCTCCTTCTTGACTTTCCTCTCTCTCTCTCTCTCGTCTCTCTCGCCCTCGCTCTCTCTCAACACAACACTCTCTCTCGCCCTCACTTACTTTCTTGCCATCACTCTCTTTCTTGCCCTCGCACTCTCTCTCTCGACCCCTTTCTCTCTCCCTTGCCCCCTCTCTCTCACCCCCTCTATCTCTCTTTTGCCTGCATCTCTCTCGAACCCCGTTTCTCTTGCTTCTTCTGTCTCTCTTGCTCCCTCTCCCTCTCTCGCCCCTCAATCTCTCTTACCCATCTATCTTTCTTGCTCTCTTAATGCCTCCCTCTCCCGCTTCGTCTTTCTCTCACCCCCTCTCTCCTTGCCCCTCCTTCTCTCTGTATTGCCCTCCCCTCTCTCACTCCCTCTCTCTCACCTCTATGTCTCTCTCATCCTGTTTTTCTCTCTCTCACTCACCTCATCACTCTCTCCCCCACTCTAACTCTCTCTTGCCCAGTCTCTCTCGCCCTCACAAACTCTCTCTCACTCGCCCTCTCACTCAGTCTCCCGCCTGCTTCCTTGCCCCTCTCTCTCTCGATCCCTCTCTCTCTCTCGACCCCCTCTCTCTTGACCCTCTCTCTCTTGCAGCCTCCATCTCTCTCGACCTCCCGCTTTTTTGCCCCTCCCTCTATCTCTCACCGCTGCCTCTCGCTCATTCTCTCAAGACTCATTTTCTCTCTCTCTCTTCCCTCTCTCCTCTTCTCTCTCTCTCTCTCGCCTCCCCATCTCTCTCTTCCACTCTTTCTCTCTCTCTTCCCTCTCTCTCTAAGACTTGCCCCCTTTCTCTCTCGCTCCCTCCCTCGCACCTCTCTGTCTCTCTCTCTCGCCTCTGCTTCTCATTATCTTCTCCCTTGTCTCTCTCTCTCTCTCTCCCTACTTCACCCTATCTCTCTCTTGCCCACTGCTCTCTCTCTCTGCTCCTTCACTCTCTCTCCCGGTTCTCTCACTCTCGATCCCCCTCCTTCGGTCTCTCTCTCTCTCTCCCCACCTCCCTCCGTTTCTCTCTGACTGAATTTCTCTCCCTGCTATCCCTCCCTCTCTTTCTGACACACTCTGTCTCCCCGGTCCTTCCCTCTCCCTTTAACCCAGAGACTGGGGGTTGGTAGTGAGTCTGCGTGTGGGGGGTGAGGTGAGATGATAGAGAGATGTGGGAAATGGGAGGAGTGGAAAATGGGATAAAGACGGAATTGCGGGAGGGAGACAGAGATGGCAGGAGAGAGAGAGTAAGGGTGAGGGGGAGAGGGAAGAGTGGAGGCAGGTGGAGAATCTCGTGTTGAGCGTGTGAGAGGGAGAGGGAGAAGGGGAGGTGGAGGAAGAAACAATAGTGGAGGCAGGTGGAGAAACGGGGTTGTGGGGTGTCTGAGAGGGAACGAGAGAGTGAAAGGGAGAGGAGGTGAGAAAGAGACTGTGCAGAAAGAGAGAGAGAGGGAGAGAATTGAGGAGAAAGAGTACGGGAAAGGAAATGGGGAGGTCAGGTTGGAGTTGGGGGTGACAGTGGGAGTTAAACCCAACTCCGGAGCTCAGGGCCCAGTGCCCTTCCCTTCCATGAGGACCAGGACTTGGGGCTGAGTCTGTCTCTCTCCAGCTCAGCTTCTCCAACACAAAGACACACAACAATATCGGACACTCTGCTGCTCGGCACGCTTTAATCAACATTTTTATTGTTTACAAACGGACGTGATGGACACAGTCAGTGGGATGGTACCTTTTCTCACCGGCTCCTGAGTTGTGAGAAACATTGAAATGTTTCCCTGTAACCCCCCTGTGGGATAAGAATGGACAAACCAGCGCTACCCTCAGTCTGTTACCATAGCGACCGGCTGCCCCATCGCTGAAACACTGAACTGAAATGAGAAAATCCCAGATGGTGTGATTAATGAGGGAATTTGATGGATGGATGGATTTGGGTGAAGGGATATTTCAGCACCTTCTTCAGCTGCTGCCTGAACTTAGTCTGGGTCACGCGGTGTTTGTGCAGCAACTGAGGAGCTGCAGCATGAAGCCCAATTCCCGCACAAAGGGATGGAGATACACAGAGTAATACCCAATATCATCCATCCGTCTCCATATAGAATACAGCATTAACGCTGACCATAACAGGATGAAATTGGCCGAGATCACGAACAGCAAAATGATGGATTTTTTTCGGTTTCTCATTTCAGTGTCAGACTGAGCGTCCCCATTGGTGTGAGAGCGGAGTCTCCTGTGGGCTCTGCTGGTCACTACAATGTGTCTGACGGTGAGAACATTGAGCAGCAGAATCAGGAGAAATGGGACACACGGGGTTAGAATGTGGTGGAGGACTCGATTGTGACCCAGACACTGGAGGATACAACAGCGATTGTTACATCACAAAACCAGGGGCCGTTCCCCAGCCAATACCGAGCCATGAACATAAAATACCAGAAAATGTTCTTTAAACAGCTCAGCACAGTCACTGCTCCCAGAACCACAGCCGCCGTTTTCTCACTGCAATATTTACTTTTCAGCTTCTGGCAACAAATGGCCACAAAACGATCAAAGGTGAAAGTGACGGTGAACCAGACAGAGCAGTCAGTGGCTGCATAAAGCAGGACGGCGTGGATATTACACACAGGGATGGAGTACTCCAGGAAATAAAACTGTTCCCAATAAACAATGGGAATGTGTCTCAGGATCAGGTCGAGGATAATGACCAGGAGATCCGCCGCTGCCATAGCCCCCAGGTAACGTCTGACACATGGAGACAATCCACAATCTTTATAAAGCAGGACGGAGATGGTCACTACGTTAACTGTGAGGAAGGAAAACAAAACAACCCATTATCCATCAGCCTGGAGGCAAAGGGACCCGATTGATTGGGGACCCAGTGAGATTTTCAAATGTGTCCCTGTGTTCAGGGATTTATTAAAATTATTGGAGCTGGAATAACAAATGGGAAGGTCGGAATTACTGACAAAAATGGCAGTTACAGAATGTCAGGGACGGAAGGTTCCGGGGAATGGCGGATACAGAATGTCGGGGACAGAACGTTCCGGGGAACCCCTTGACCTGTCCATCACCTTTCCCCCCTACCCACCCCACCAACATGATGTACTGTGCCTGGACACACTGTAAATTAATGGGGTGAGAGACGGAGGGTCCAGTCACAGGGAATGGAACTAAAGGCATTGCCAGATCAGCTGAAATGGTTAGATATACCACATTCTCAATCCACCTCCCAGAACCAGCCCAGACACCATCAACCCAGAGGGAGATATCTGTTCACCGTGGAACATTGTGCAGACCAGGCCAGTGTCCTGCTCAGTACAGTCCAGCAATCTGTCCAGATTCATCCAATGCACTGGTCAATACAATCCAGCAATCTGTCCAGAGTGGAGCACTGCACAGATCAGATGAGGGCATTGATCGATAAACCCAAACCACATATCTGTCCAGCGTGGTGAGAAGTGCAGACCATAGCAGTGCATTGATCTATAAAACCGGACGAGATATCTGCCCAACACCGGGAGAAGTGCAGACCACAGCAGTGCATTGATCTACAAACCCGAATTCGATATCTGTACAGCACGGGGAGCTGTGCAGACCACAAAAGGACATTATCTATAAACCTCAACCAGATAGTCTGACCAGCACAGCGACCTGTGCAGTGGTCACCCGTGAACTAATCTGTAAACCAGGAGCAGTTACCCTCCCAACATGTAGGGCAGTGTACACCACCCCAGTGCATTGATCTGTAAACCAGGAGCAGTTACCCTCCCTGCATGTAGAACTGTGTACCCCACCCAAGTGCATTGATCTATAACACGGTGTTAGATCCCTGTCCAGTGTGGGGAAACTTGCAGCCCATGCTGGAAGTGACAGGATGTGCAGCTCACATCCATTTCCAGCTCCAACTCTCCATTGTGCCCTGACAAGGGGTTGCTGTGAGTGTGAACATCACTGCCACAAAGATACAGAGATGGAGGGGGAATCAGTTTAAACAAGAACAAATGGGAGGGGTATGGGAAATAGACAGAGAGGGGAAGACTGAGAGACAGTGTTATGGAAGGATGTGCTCCCAGGTTTCAGAATTCAGAAATGAAAACATTTTAACAGCATCCTGTAACATAAGTGTTTCCAGGAATGGTAGGTGAACATGATATTGGTGGGAGTTCAGATGATGCAGAGTTTTGGATGAGTATTTGTTCTGCAGCTTTGTATCTGGGTGTAGGGTCAGCAGATTCTTTGACTCATTAAGCTAAATTTAACAATAATTTGTCCCAGTGCCAGTTCCATTGACTGTGACAGAGGGATCATCTACACGAGGCCGAGCTAGTTTCCTGGTGCTATCTTATCGAACTCGCCTCATTAACTACCCACCCTACCCCATGGTGTCCCTCTCATTCAATACCAGCCCGATTCTCCCACCCAATATGGCTGGAGGTACTCACCATCGCACGGGTGCCCCTGGATATTCCATGATCCATGACACTGGCGCCATCTTTAAAAGGCCACTGAGCACACGGTTGAGCTTTCTCTGTTAGGAGCTGCCCTGCACAGTTTACCCCGAGATGGCAAATAAGAGGTAATTACACCACGGTTTGTCGACAGGGGCACGGAGCTCCTGGTGGATGGGCTAGTACAGAGGGGGACTATTCTCTTCCCAGAGTGAGCCACACCACCAGAACCACCGAGCATGGTCTGAGCTCACAACCCAGCTCAGTGCAGTATCTGCAGTATGAAGAAATGTCCAGCAATACAGGACAAGCATCAATAACCTTCCCCGCACTGTCAGGATAAGGCTCAATATATTGTCTCTGCTCTCTCACATTCACTGTATATCTGTTACGGCACCGGCCCCCGAACAAGTCTCATGGTCCACCACTCTCACTGCTGCATGCAGCACCTTCTCTCTCTCTCTCTCTCTCTCTCTCTCTCTCTCTCTCTCTCTCTCTCTCTCTCTCTCTCTCTCTCTCTGTCTCTCTCTGTCTCTCTTTCTCTCTCTCTCTCCCTCCACTTTACCCCCCCCCCCCCCCCCACACACACACACACACACACATTAATAACACTGCATGGACACAGCACTGTGAACTGACACCCTCCGGACACCTCACCATGACCCCTTCCCCACCGACACTAACACTAACAGCAGGGCCACCCACTCCCACCCGCCCTCTCTCCCTCCCTTTCTCCCATTCCAGGAGAAACAGCCTGGAATAGGACAGGAAGGGCCTATCCGGGTGGTGGAGTACCCATATCCTTTCCCTCCCCCCCTCCCCCTGCCATGTGGGGAGGACCCTAGTATGAGCCGAAGAGGACCGGGACGCCTCGTGTGGAGATTTTGAATCATCCACGTCCCGCCGACCGAGTAAGGAGCAATGCTCAGTGAAGGGCAATTCTCACTTTAAACCCACTGGCAGCTCCGTTTCCCCCCGGCACAACTTAGAAGCCGTGGCCCTGATGCCATCTCCCTTTTGTGTCGTGCTGGTACAAATGTAATCCCCACGGTCTCGGTGAGTTGGAGGGTGGGCTCACAACACATCGTCACCACCACCTCCCAGGAAGGGAGCACGGAGGCTCACTCCTGCACCTCCCCCTGGAAACAGCTCAGATAATGAAACTAATCTGTGACAGTTACTGCTCTCCCCACCTGTCCTGACCTCTTCAACAATCTGTGCTCATATACACCCAGCGCTCTCTGCTCCTGCAGCCCCTTTACAATGGCACAGCCTGCTTTAAACTGCCGTTCATTGTCCTTCCTACCGAAGTGCATCACCTCACACAGATCTGCACTGATCCCCATCTGCCTTACACCTGAACACTACACCAATGTGTGATTGTACGGTTAGAGTTCCACACTGTCCTCCATAGACTTCAGAGTTCTTCCAGGTTCGGTGCAATCTACAAACATTGAGATTGTCATAGCATTACAGTCCCCATGAAACAACTGAAATCCTGCCCCACACACACGAGTGTGAGCATGTGAAATACTGCTATATTCCCACGGACAGAGTCGACATGCTGTCAATGGAGCAACAAAAATCCTGACATATACGTGACAGAGTAGATGAAATATTGACAAACCACAGAGCAAGAGAAATCCGGATTGGTCCCATTTATCTATATTCATCAGGGTATAATGTGATGAAGTTGAAATTTTGTACTGTACCTTTAAGACAGGGTGAACGCTGTTCTGAACTGAGAGCTTACAAGCACCTGTGGTATGAGAGGATGGCAGACCCAGACACAGTATATTGTTATAGAGCTGGAGTCGGGTAATAAGCAGTTAAGAGAAAGAGGGTCCCAGAGTCGTGAATAGTTGATGTAAAATGTTCACTTTCAGAGTGAAAAAAATTAAATTGATGTTTTTATTTAAACAGTGGAATTTGGGTGTTCTCTGTCCCTCATATTTTAACAGTTTACGAGGCGAATTGAGCATTACTTTATGTTTCATTTAAGTTACCAGATGAGCTTCACGCAGTGTCCTCACCATCCCGTGTGTGTATCTGTGTGTCTCTGTGTGGGGCAGGTCTGGCAGTCTCTGTGGTGCTTAAAGTGATCCAATGCCACCCTCTGCTGGCCTTCCCACGCCACTGCATAGGCATTGGCAGAGGGTGAAAACCAATGGGGATACATTCAGAGAGGGGTAGGGAGCTGCTCACAGCACCATCCAAACAGATGTCTTATCCATGGACTGATCGAAATGTCCTGTAAACGTTGTAACTGGCCCTGCTTTCACCACCTCCTCTGGAAGTTCATTCCACACACAAGCCAGACTCTGTCTAACATAATTACCTCTCATGACTTTCGTAAATCTTTTTTCCTCGCACCTTAAAAATCCCTGTTTTGAATCCTCAACTCTAGAAAACACATCAGCCCTTCAGCTTCGCTGTATCCCTCATTATTTTATAAATCTTTGTAAAGTTACTGCTTAATCTCATATTCTTTAGTGAAAACAGTCCCAGCCTATCCAGCCTCTCCTTGTAGCTCACTCCCTCCTTTCCCAGCAACATCCAGGTTAATCTCTTCTGAACCCTCTCCACCTTAATAATATCAACGTCAGTAATATCAAAGTGAATAGTCAAGGTATTTTCTAAGGGTACAGGGAGTCCAAAACTAGAGGACATAGGCTTAAGGTGAGAGGGGAAACATTTAAAAGTGACCTAAGGGGCAGCTTTTTCACCCAGAGGGTGGTGTGCCTATGGAATGAGCGGGCAGGATGACCAGGCTGGACACAGTATTCCAGAAGAGGCCTCACCAATATCCTGTACAACCACAACATGACATCCCAATTCCGATACTCAAAGGTCTGTCCTATGAAGACATGTGTGCTAAACACTTTCTCAACCACACTATCTATATGAGATGCAAACTTTAAAGAATTAAACCTGACGGCCTAGGTTTCTGTACTACAACACTGCCAAAGGCTCTACTTTTAATTGTATAGGTCCTGCTGTTGTTTGATTTACCAAATCCAATACCTTGCATTAATCCAAACTAAACTCCATCAGCCACCCCTCAGCCCAGTGAGTGATATTACTGTCACCTCATTCTCCCCCTTCAATTTTAAAATGCCCATCCCTCTCCAGGATGCCTACACACTCCGGCCTTGATTTTCACAAAGTCCCTGAGCTTGGGATGCCTTGTCTGGTTCGGGGGAGGAGGGACAGATTGCAGACAGAGTCAGTGGGGAGGAGAGGCTGGACTGTAATCAGCGGCCTGGTATCATTTCATGGTTTTAGGGAAAGGGGAGTCGCACGTGAGAGGTGGGTAAGAGTGATCGTTGTTTTGGGTTCAGAAAATAAGCTCATCCTTAATCTCTGGTGTTCAGTAACAAATATCTATTTGAGACCCTTCATTGGGCAGAGTGTGTCTGCAGGATTTCTTTCCTTAATATTGCAGACTATAGACAATAGCAATTAAAGATGGTCATAGTTAATTTCGATAGCACAGCACGTACACTCAATATCCTACAGTTGAGACAAACATCTTGCATTTGTTTAATAATACAAAGTATTGTTTGCAATTCAGTAATGGTAACCTGATTATAATAAATCCACACCAAGCTGAAAGTGGGCACTAAGATATGACCCAAAATCTGGGTATGGTAGTGTGGTGGGTAGTGTCCCTGTCTCTGAGCCAGAACTCTGGATTTGATTCTAATTCCTGAACTTGTGCTATAGTGTACCTAGCTCTGGGATAGAAGGCCTGGATTTAAGTCCTGCCTGTTGCAGAGGTATGTCACAACATGTCAGGACAGTCTGATGAACAAACACAAAGGAGAATAATGTTACAGCTTTATGGGTATTGCTGAGTAATGCTAGTATCCCTACCTCCGGGCACAAAGGTCCAGGCGTAAAGCCCACAGAAGTGTCTCAGGATACATCTGAACAAACTGATTAAAATGGATTTAGAATTGTGACTTGATGGAGAAGGAAGAGGTGTCAGTATTGCATTTTAGAATTTAGGCCCAGGATGACTGAAAGTATAGCCATTCGTGTTGATTGGGGTCACATTTTGCAGCAGTAAAGGTTTATAAAATCAAAATGGCCATGGATCGGGTGAGTAGTCAGGGGTTTTTCCCCAGGTTAGAGGCGTCCAAAACTAGAAGGCATTGTTGGAAAGTGAGTGGGGAAAGGTTTTGAGGAGGTCTAAAGGGCACCATTTCACACAGAGGGTGGTGTGTGTATGGAATGAGCTGCCAGAGGAAGTGGTGGAGGCTGGTACAACTACAGCATCTGGGAACTGAGAGACCTGGCGAGCTTTTACAGCAATTTCTGTATTTCTTTTAAAGATGCATTCAGTTTAACACAGGTATTCTGAATAAATTGAACATTTTTATTTTTTAATGACGCAGGGACATATAAACATATCTTCAAATTGACCGAGACCATTTTCTGCGAAGGGTATGGCTCTGTGTGAGACAGCAGCAATGATGGAACAGGGAGTGTGATGGAGACATAGTTTGGACAATGTACAAGGAGACCTCACATGGTCCAGTTTGGGAGAGGATGACATTACTGTGTGATTCAACTCAGAGAGGGAGAAAATGTAATCTGCCTGAGAAGCGGGTGGCATGGTGGCACAGTGGTTAGCACTGCTGCCTCATAGCGCCAGAGACCCGGGTTCATTTCCCGCCTCAGGCGACTGACTGCGTGGAGTTTGCACATTCTCCCCGTGTCGACGTGGGTTTCCTCCGGGTGCTCCGGTTTCCTCCCACAGTCCAAAGAAGTGCAGGTCAGGTGAATTGGCCATGCTAAATTTCCCGTAGTGTTAGGTAAAATATAGGGGTGTGGGTGGGTTACGCTTCGGCGGGCCGGTGTGGACTTGTTGGACCGAAGGTTCTGTTTCCACACTGTAAGTAATGTAAAAATGTAAAGGAATGGCCTATTGCACTCTCTCTCCTTCATTGTTCCTCATCACAGCAATGTGTGCGAGCTAACAAAAAAGCTCTACAGTCATCGTTACCATTCTTATTTTTATGGAATCCCTGCAGTGTTAAAACAGGCCCTTCCACCCAACAAGTCCATACCAACCTTCCCAACCCATTTCCCTATATTTACCCTTGACTATTGCACATAACCTAGAAATCCCTGAATACTACAGACAATTTAGCATGACCAATCCACCGAAACTACACAGTTTGTGGTAGGAAACTGGATCACCCATTAGAAGCTCACACAGACAAGGGGAGAATGTGCAAACTCCACACAGACAGTCACCCAAGGCTGGAATCGACCCCAAGTCCCTGGTGCTGTGAGGCAGCAGTGCTAACCACTGTGCTACCCTTTGGGTGATCCCTAACCAGAATTCACTGGAATCTACTCACTACCTAAAGCAAAGGGAATTCAGCCAAATCAAAACTCTCCCAGGATGAAATCCCATTGCGAGCAGCTGTGTGAGTACAATATCTTCAGAAGCAGAATAACGTTTTGGACAATCTCACAATTTTTCCTTTGTCATGAGTTCCAATAATGAAGTTCTTTCAAGTTAAACTTGCAGAGATTTTGTGTGTGTGTGTGTGTGTCAGCATTTTTAGAAAGGGAAATATTGATTATATATTTGCAATACCCAAACAGTTTGCCATTCATCTTTCCATCATAGTTTGAGTAACATTGCTCTGGATCATAAACGTGTTGTTTTAGCAGATTAAAGAAACTAGCCTGACTTGTTCCTAAAACTGACCCTGACCCAGTCTGAGAACGATATGATCGGCCATATCACCGACCTGGTTACATTTAACATTTGTTGTGAGCAGTGGAGGAGTGGGATTAGAAAAGCAAACAGTGACCCAAAAAGCCGGGGAACTATAGGCCGGTGAGCCTGATGTCAGTGGTGGGTAAGTTGTTGGAGGGGATTCTGAGGGATAGCATTTACATACATTAGGGAAGGCAAGGGCTAATCGGGGTACACAACGAGCCTATCTGCATGGGAAATCATGGCTGGTTAATTTGGTTGAGTTTTTTGAAGAGGTGACAAAGAAGATTGATGAAGGCAGTTTGGTAGACATTGTCTATATGGAATTCAGCAAGGTGTTCATTTAAAGAACAATGACCAAAAAAAATGTACAGCCCAGGAACAGACCCTTCGCCCTCCAAGCCTGAGCCGATCCAAATGTACTGTCCAAATCTGTCGGTCAATTCCTAAGCATCTGTCTTCCTCTGCTCCCCACCTACTCATGCATCTGTCCAGACGCATCTTAAATGAATCGACCGTGCCTGCCTGTACCACCTCTGCTAGCAACACGTTCCAAATGCCCACCACCCTCTGTGAAGTACTTACCGCGTGTATCCCCCTTAAACTTTCCACCTCTCACTTTGAAAGCACGACCTCTCGTTATTGAATCCTTCAACCTTGGAAAAAGCTTGTCTCTATCCACCCTGGCTATATCCTTCATGATTTTGCAAACCTTATTCAGGTCCTCCCTCAATCTCCTTTTATCAAGTGAAAATAAACCTAACCTACTCAGCCTCTCTTCATAGCTAGTATTTCATACTGATTGGTAGACAGATTAGTACATTTCAGTCACATAAGATACAGAAGAAGCTAGTAACAAATGGCTTGAAGGAAGAGGGATATTTTTCAGCCTGGAGGCTTGTGAGCAGCAGTGTGCTGCAAGAATCAGTACTGAGTTCACTGCATTTCAGCATTTATGTAAAGGATTTAGATGTGAATATTGGGGCCATAGTTAGTAAGTATACAAATGACATCAGAAAGGTGGTGTAGTAGATTATCCCAGAGTACAACAAGACCACAATTAGATGGGACAAAGAGGCCAGGAGTGACAGATGAAGTTTAATTTAGATAAATATGAAGCTCTGCATTTTGGGAAGGCAAATCAGGGCAGACATTATATACTTCATGGTCAGGTCCTGGGGCGTGTTGTGAAACAAAGGGGCATAGGGCTGCAGGTGCATTTTTCCTTGAAAGTGGAGTCGCAGGTAGACAGTGTGGGACAGAACACATTTGGCACATTTGCCTTAATCAGTCAGAGCATTGAGTATAGGAGTTGTGTTGGTATGTTTTATCTGTACACGATGTTGGTGAGGCCACTTTAAGAATACTGCGTACAATTCGGTTTTCTGCAGAAATGACTAACACAGATGTTCCAGGACTGGACGTTTGAGCTTAAGGGAGAGGTTGATTCGGTTGAGGTATTTCCCCCTGGAGTGTCAGAGGCTGAAGGGTGACATTATAGAGGTTTATAAAACCATCAGGGGCACGGATATTCTGAACAGCCACGTTCTGCTCTCCAAGATAGGGGAGTTCAGAACAAGAGAGCAGAGGTTGGAGGCGAGGGGGATTGATTCAGAAGGGACCTGAAGATAAATGTTTCACACAGAGAGTGGTATGTGTACAGAAAGTGCTGTCAGAGGAAGTGGTGAAGGCGGTTAAAATCGCACATTTAAAAAGTATCTGAAAGAGTAGAGATATTTACCAAATGCTGGCAAATGGGACTGGATCAGATTTGATATCTGATCTAAGTGAACAGATTGGACTAACGGGTCTGCTTTCATTCTGCATGACTCTCTGGTTCTATAAGAGGGATGATGAAAAATTCTGTAAGGTCCTTTCAAGTCGTACATCCTTTCTCTGGAAGTTTCTCGTGACTCTATGTTTACATTGATTGAAAGCTGCATTAGTTAAATATTTGACAGAGAAGTGAGTCACGGATAATGGGATACAGACAGGAAAGTGGGGCTGAGACCCCAACCTGATCAGCCTCAATCTTACTGCCTGGTGGAGAAGGCTCAAAGTATCTAATGACCCACTCCTGCTCCTCAGTCCCATGTTCCTGTGTTCCATTCAGCCCCTCATACCTGCTAGACAGGAAAGTTGGAGGCCACTTACTCCTATAACCTGGTGCACAGAAACAGAGGAGACCATTCAGTCCCTCAAGACTGTCACACACGCTTTGAGGTGATTTGCGAAGTGTAATTGAAAAATCCAGGCTGGGTATGAAAGAGGCCCCTCATCTCTCTTTAGAAAGCTTCCCCTCTCTGCGGCTTGTGCTACATTTGTTGGTCATGTTGTAGACCCAGATTCACTGTGAATACAGCCAACATACCTCACCCAGAGATGGCTCACAAAATCATCTGGTCTCCCTGACTGCAATTTGCAATACCAGAACATTCATAAAAATAACACCCACTTACTTTTCAATAACAGAATTGGAGAACATCAGAAACAGGGACATGTCGTTCACTCCCCAAACCTGCCTTGCCCTTCACTAAGACCATGGCTGATCTGCTCCTGGCCTCAAATCCTCTTTCATCCCCAATTCCTCAAAGCCCTCAACTCTCTGACAGGTCAATATCCATCTATTTCCTTTTCAGTCATCTAGCTCCCCGAACACTCTTGAGAAGAGAAATCGTGACATTCAATACCACCTGTTTGAAGTAAACCCTTGCTGCTCCTATATCATGGCCTATTGATGTGAACAAAAGAGGTTGTCACAAGGGTTCAGGTAAAAATGACTGGCCCTGATATCAAGGCAGTGGTTGACTTCTGTTGACATCAAGGAGCTGGACTTAATGGGAATCAGAGTAAACTCTCCAGTATCTGGAGTCAAACATAGCACAAAGGAAGATGTTCATCATCTCTGTCCTGGGTCACCTCTGTGGGAGATCCTCAGGGTAGGTTCCCCTTCACAAAAATCTTCAGCTGCTTCATCAATGTCGCCCCACCCACACCCTCCCCACCATAAGATCAGAAGTGGGGATGGTCTCTGAAGATTCCACAATGTTCAGAACATTTTGTCCCCCGTCAGCTCCTGAACTGTTTGTGTCCATGTGCAGCAAGACCCAGATTCCATTGAGACTTGTGCTATTAAAGTGTCAGTAACATTCATGTCACAGCACTGCCTGACACTGCACATTGCCAAAGTAAAATAAAAGTTCATTCAGCGCCTAACGCTGGTTTCACAGGAATATGAGGAAGCCATTCAGCCCATTGACACTGTTGGAGAAGAAGAGGGACAGCCCGTTCAGTGCCTCTAGCCTATTACTCAGGAAGAGAAGGAGTCTAATGTATTGGACCACACCAGAGCCCCTCGAAAATATTTGACGGCAATAGGCTAGACTCTAATGTTTTATTTTAAAAAAAAAATATTTGTACGTGGCACGGTGGCACAGTGGTTAGCACTGCTGCCTCACAACGCCTGCGACCCGGGTTCACTTCCCGCCTCAGGCGACTGACTGTGTGGAGTTTGCACGTTCTCCCTGTGTCTGTGTGGGTTTCCTCCGGGTGCCCCGGTTTCCTCCCACAGTCCAAAGATGTGCAGGTTAGGTGAATTGGCCACGCTAAATTGCCAATGGTGTGAGATAAGGGGTACATGTAGGGGCATGGGTGGGTTGCGCTTCGGCGGGTCGGTGTGGGCTTGTTGGGCCGAAGGGCCTGTTTACATACTGTAATGTAATCTAAAGAAAATGTAATGTTTCTGTTCCAGATGCAATGTGACTGGTCAAACTACTCGGTGGTAAGCAAAATACCATCTGTTTCAACACGAAAGAAGAAATAAAATCACAGAAAGAGGAATTTAGAATAACGTAATTCTATTGGACAGTTTAACAGAATAATAGAATTAGGAGCTATTACTAATGAACTATTCCAACATAGGAAAATCCCATAAACACAGCCCTTGGCAAAAAGGAAAATTCAGACACAGAATGTCACAACTATTTCTCCAATCCAGAAATTGAAAACAACATCACGAGAAAATTCAGAGAGAGTAGCAACCAGGAGACATTCACTGACGCTTCCAACTTTGTGGAGAGCCCAATAGTTTCTGATGTTACTGAGAAACCAAAACCCAGAGATCCTAATCTGTGAGAGCTGGCCACACCCATTCAGGCTGCATTAAAATAAACACAAGGCCTCACGAGCTGTTACTCAAGTGGTCTTAACTAGCCAGCTTGGTAACGATCGTTCAATCTCTCTCATAAAAGAAACCCGGACAAAATAACCTCTTAAAGCTGCAGCATTGTCATACTGGTTTGCACATCGAGCGGTCAAAGAGGAACCAGGGGAAACCCAGTCATGCCCTTGGCCCTGTCCAATTGGACGAGGAAGAAGCCAATCAGTCCCTTGAGCCACTGACACAGGAACAGCAGGAGGCCATTCCCACCTCAATGCACTTACACGGGGGCAGAATGAGGTAATTTATGCTGATTCCTGATGAATTTGCTATGCCCAAAACCTCGATTCTCCTGCTTCAATGATGCTGCCTGATCTGGTGTGCTTTTCCAGCAATCGACGCTCTACTCTGATCTCCAGTATCGGCAGTCTTATGTGTCTCCTAATAGATGCTCTAACATGATGAACAAGTGGGGCAAAGGCTGCACAGACACACTGCTGCACGTTGTTCCTCCTGGGTCCGTTGATCATGATACACATGTGGGACTTTAACGTGGTTTTCTTGCGGTGAGGAGGGAAGCCATATGTCTTGTGTGAAGTTTCAAGAAGGCATCTTCCATCTCCAAGAAGACAGCCTGGTGTTCTCTATGTAGGGTGGAAGCTGGTGGGAATGGCTACCTATTTCAGACGGAAGGTAATGTGGCTGCTGTTGGGGATTGTGAGCAACCTGACGTTCAGTACAGGATTCACTCGCCGACTGCACAATAACACGGGGAAAGTTAATTAAGGCATATAAACTATTAGGAAAGTCACGTTAGACTGATGAATGGACTCTCTAAGTTCAAATAATGCTGATCTTTTCATGTTGATCTTGTCTAGTGCACGTCCTGTTCAGTGTAACCTGTTTGCCTTACTCTGTCCAAGTCTATTTCCACCTTATGATCTGCCTGGCCATGCTAACTATGATCTGCCTCCACTGCTCATAAATAAAGTGTTTCCCTGTACTGAGATACACATGACAATAAATCAAACCAATCAATCCTGGGTAAAGTATGGAATTTCTCTCCCTGTCAATGTATCTTTTGGAGATAAGTGATTACTGCCACTCCTCGTGTTTCAGCATCACCATTTCTACATCTCTCACAGCTCTACAGATTAAAACTCAGCTTCTTCACTCTATCCTCATCTTACCATCACCGGTGTCTGTGGTAACGGAATCATTCCTTACAAAGGACATCAAATCTGTACAGAGTGCCCCAAATGCTCTCTCAGCAAGGTTCCACAACAGCAGGAAGATGGCTTTATTTAAGTACTCGAATCATCTTAAAATGAAGGACAGCATACCATTGACTGCACCCATTACTTACACAGGGTTTGATTCGGAGCAGTCAGCATAGACTTGTGATTGGGAGATCATGCTTCCCAAATTTCTTAGAGTCCTTTGATGAAGTTATGAGGATGTTTGATGAGGGCATAGTGATAGACGTAGTCTCTATGGATTTCAGTAAGGCCTTTGATAAGGTTCCACATAGCAGGCTGCTCAGGAAAGTTAGATCTCGTAGAATGCGAGAACTGGCCAATTGGATACACAGTTGGCTTGATGGTAGGAAGCAGAGGGTTTAGTGGAAGGATGTTTGTCAGACTGGAGGCTGGGTCCACTGCTGTTTGCTATCTATGATTTCGTTGAGAATGTACAAGGCATCATTAGTAAGTTTGCAGATGACACTAAAGTAATTGGGAGCATGATCAGTGAGGAAGTTTATCAGAAATTGCAGCAGGACCTTAATCAGGTGGGAAATGGGATGAGAAATGGCAAATGGAATTTAATATAGAAGCGTGAGGTCTTGCTTTTTGGAAACTCAAATCAAGGGAGGAGATTCATGGTGAATGGGAGGGTCTTAAGGGGTGCAGTGGGCAGAGGGACGTTGGTGTTCACGTGCACGGTTCTCTAAGTGTGGAGTCACAGGTAGACAGGGCAGTAAAGAAGACTTTTGTCACATTGGCCTTCATCAGGCAGGATATTGAGTATAGAAGTTGGGAATTTATGTTGCTGTTACGCAGGACTTTGGTAAGGCTGAACTTGGAGTATTGTGTTCAGTTGTGTCACCTTGTTATGGGGAGGATGTTATTAAATTAGAAAGAGTGCAGAAGAAATTTACAAAGACGTTGCCAGGACCTAATGGTCTGAGTTATAGGGAGAGGTTGGAAAAGCTAGGACCTTTTCTTCAGCGTGTAAGAGACTGAGGGAGTCCTTATAGAGCTGTATAAAATCACGAGGAGTATGGATAGGGTTACTGCTCTCAGTCTTTTTCCAAGGTGCAGAGAATCGAGGATTAAAGGGGATCAGTTTAAGGTTAACGGGGAAGGAATAAAAGGGAACCTGAGGGGCAATTCCTTTATACAGAGAACTGGTACGTGGATGAGTTGCCTTCAGATGTGGTCGAGGGGGGTACATTAACAACATTTCAAAATCATTTGGATAAATATGTGGATAGGAAAGGACTGGAAGCATATGGGCCAACTGCAGGGAAATGGGGTTAGCGTGGATGGACATTTACAAGGTGGACTCGAACCCCTCTGTTAATTAAAACTAAACACCCAGAAAAGCTCGCCTCACCTTGTAATCTGTTAAAATATGAGTGACACAGATCTCCTACATTTCACTATTCAAACAAAAATTATCAAGTTAGTTTCTTAACTTTAATAGTGAACACTAAACAACAACTATTCACAAATACAAGCTCCTCTTTTCTTAGCTACTTACTATCTGACTCCAACCCTATAAAAATATGCTGTTCCAACAACCCACATATTAAACACTACAGTCTCTAGACCATACAGTCTCTATCTTCCCCGCTGTGTTCAATCTTTCAGCTGCTGATCTCCCTGGGTCATTATTTTTTTATTGCGAGCAGGTTTACATGAACATCTGTCTTTAATAGAGAGTGCTTGAGATAGCCAGTTAGCACTCCTGCTCTGCAGCAGTTGCTCTACTGTTGGATGGCAGCAGCTCTCCCTCCAGTGTTCAAAATGCTGGGTTTATATACTCCCCATGATATAATAATTCTCATAATTTGATTGCTGTCCAGGTGTCCAAACAATAATATTCAAATTCTGTTGGTTTCTGGTATCCTGAGCGTTATTTAAACTCTTTGGTTGCATTTGAATGGCTGTCAAAACAGCAACCAAAACTCAGGTATCCATTTCTCAGCTAATGCTGACATGTGGATCAGTGTGACCTTTAGCTGGCATCTGTGGCTTTAATTTCTATTCAACAAAACCCGATTTGTCTTAAAGTGCCCATACATGTGTTTGGCTTCATAACATCTTCCCACTTCAGAAAATAAAATGAACCAGCAGAATGAAAAGATGGCTACATTTCTTTTCCTCTAATTCTTAATCCCAATTTTATGAAATACGAAAGTATTAATCTCAGTTACATCATTCATATTAAATCTTCACACCAATATAACACTGGAATAAGTCAAATCTTATCTACACTGCTTTCCTTTAAATCAGCGAAAACACATCTGCTATCACATTGTAGGACCCACAGCATGAACATTTTGTGAGTTTAAAGTCGGTAAGGTAAGACTCCAATTAAATAGTCTCATATTCTGGTCCTTAAATATTCCAAAAAACGCGAGAGATGTGTCGTGGTCCACAACCATCTCCGACAATTTGTTTGTCATATAAACATTAAAATATTGTCAGGCCAGTGTGACACTTAATCATTCTTGTTCAATAATGGAGACTTTGTATTTTTCTTCTGGTTGTTATTGAGATTTTTTCGACAAGTAGCCAATTGGCCATTCAATTCCATCATCCTCTTTCTGTATCAATACATCTCCGACCCCTATATCCCGAGCATCAAACACAATTTTCAAAGGGTTTCAGAATATTTGGTGTAGCTAAAGCTGGTGCGGTGATTAATCCTGCTTTAAAATTCTCAAATGCCTCCTGGCATTGTTCTGTCCACCACAATTTTGTGATCTTCTTTAATAAATCCCGCAGTGGTGCCAATACGCTGCTGAAGTTTGGAACAAACTTCCGATAGAATCCACTCAGTTCGAAAAATCGAAGCACCTCTTTCTTCGAGGATGGTCGTGGAAATTCCTCAAAGCCCTTCGTTTTTATGTTCCACGGGGTCAACCTTCCGTGTCCAATGTAATGTCCCAACAACGTCACCTCTGCCTTCGCGAATTCTGTTTTCTTTAAGTTTATTACCAGGTTTGCTTCTTGTAATCGTTCAACATGCTCTGTCAACTGTAACATGTGAGCTTTCAATCACTTGCTAAAGATTACAACATCATACAGGTAAACTGCACAATTTGTTCATCTGGCCACAACTCTGTTTCTGAGTCTCAAATATGGCTGGTGCATTATTCATCCATATGAAATACTCGATAAAGTTTTTTTGTCATCTCTGGGATCTTTACTAGATAGTTTAACTGACTCCACATTTTATTTTTAATTTGGAAGGGGCCACTGAACCTGGCTTTGAAGAGATTTTTTTAACCACTGGTGGCAATACTAATACGTAATCCCCACGGGAAATCTTTCAGTGTTTTTTATCTGCCACCTGCATCACTCTGAGCTGTGCTCTTTAGATACTGTTTAGCAAACTCACCTACTCCATCTTCTCTCTCCTTCACCTCATACATACAATCCAGGTGTGAGATTTCCGACTTTGGTCCTGTCAATTTATATTTAATTTATTTCAAAGGACCTCTCACTTCATGTACGAATATTAACTCAAAGGAATTAAAGTGAGTAGATTTATTTGGGGCATCTCTAATGGCAAACAATTTAATGGGGCACCTTTATCCCAACCATTCGGCCAATCCTGACAGTACGCTGTTAACATAGTCTTCAGCGTCTGATGCTAACTTTCCAAGGCTCCCTGGGATTCAGGATGGGACGCCCATGATTTGAAGTGTTGTATGCCTAAGCCATCCATGACTTCCTTAAACAGCTGAGCGGGAAAATGAGACCCTTGGTCTGACTGAATCTCTCTGGGCAGTCCACAGTGAGTAAAGAAAGCTACCAACTCCTCAACCTCCCTTTTTGCCTTGACACTCCAATAATGGAATTGCCTCTGGAAATCTGGTAGACGCATCCACTATGGTCAGCAAATATTGGTTTCCACTTTTTTTTTTAGAAAGGGGAGCTACACAATTAATCATACCAACGTGCAAGGTTCTTCGAATGCAGGAATTGGCAAGAAAGGTGCTGGTGTTATTCCTGCCTGTGACTTATCTACCATTTGGTATGTATGGGACACTGATTAGCAAGGTTAGATCTCATGGAATACAGGGAGAAGTAGCCATTTGGATATAGAACTGTATATCTCAGAGTACCGAGTGCAGGAGTTGGGAGGTCATGTTGCGGCTGTACAGGGCATGGGTTGGGTCACTCTTGGAATATTGTGTGCAATTCTGGTCACCTCCCTATCAGAAAAATGTTGTGAAACTTGAAAGGGTTCAGAAAGGATTTACAAGGAGGTTGCCAGGGTTAGAGTTTTTGAGCTTCAGGGAGAGGCTGAACAGGCAGGGGCTGTTTTCTCTGGAGTGTCAGAGGCTGTGGGATGACCTTATAGATTTTACAAAATTATGAGGGACATGGATAGGATAGGATAAATAGACAAAGTCTTTTCCTTGGGGTCAGGGAGTCCAGAACTAGAGGGCATAGGTTTAGTTTGAGAGGGGAAAGATATGAAAAAAAGTCCTGAGGGACAACTTTTTCACGCAGAAGGTGGTACGTGTATGGAGTGAGCTGCCAGAGGAAGTGGTGGAGGCTGGTACAATTGCAACATTTAAGAGGCATTTGGATAGGTATATGAATAGGAAGGGTTTGGAGGGAGATGGGCCGGGTTCTGGCAGGTGGGAAAAGATTGGGTTGGGATATCTGGTCGGCATGGACAGGTTGGACCGAAGGGTCTGTTTACATGATTTACATCTCTATGATTCTATGTCTCTATAACTCACTCCGGGCTACCTGTTATTCTGTAGCCAGAAACACTCGATTAGATTCCAGTCTGTAACTCACTCCGGAATATCTGTTATTCTACACATTATCATCCCAAAACCCCTTGATAAAATTCCAATCTGTAACTGACTTCCAATTTTAAGGGGCGCTGCACGTTAGCCACCTCAATCCTTTGATTAGATTCCAGTCGGTATCACACTCCTGGGTGTCTGTTAGTCTGTATATTAACCATCCAATCCAAACCCTGTTAAAATTGCCCACAGTATTCAGGGATGTGTAGGTGAGTTGCTTTAGTCAGGGGTAAATGTGGGGAAATGGGTCTGGATGAGTTATTCTTCTGAGGGTCAGTGTGGTCTTGTTGGGCTGAAGGGCTTGTTTCCCCACTGTCGGGATTATATGAATCACCCGGAACCCTCTCGTTTAGATTCCAACGTGCAACTCATTTCCATGTATGTGTCACTGGCATGTTTCAAAAACACCCCCAAACCTTCAATTCTATTCCACTTCGATAAACACGAAGTGCTGCATTTTGGGAAAGCTATCTCTTATGCTGTATCTAAACCATCCTGAACCCCTCGATTAGATTCCAGTCTGTCCCTCACTCTTGGGTATCTCATATGCTGTATATAAACCACCCCGAATCCCTCGATTAGATTTCAGTCTCTCCCTCACTCCTGGATAACTCATATGCTGTATGAAAACCACCCTGAACCCCTCGATTAGATTCCAGTCTCTCCCTCGCTCCTGGTTATCTCATATGCTGTATGTAAACCACCCCGAACCCGTCGATTAGATTCCACTCTGTCCCTCACTCTTGGGCATCTCATATGCTGTATATAAACCACCCCGAACCCCTCGATTAGATTTCAGTCTCTCCCTCACTCCTGGGTATCTCATATGCTGTATGTAAACAACCCTGAAACCCTCGATTAGATTCCAGTCTGTCCCTCACTCTTGTGTATTTCATATGCTGTATATAATCCATCCCGAACCCCTTGGTTAGATTACAGTCTCTCCCTCGCTCCTGGTTATCTCATATGCTGTATATAAACCACCCTGAACCCCTCGATTTGATTCCAGTCTGTCCCTCACTCTTGGGTATCTCATATGCTGTATGTAAACCACCCTGAACCCCTCGATTAGATTCCAGTCTGGAACTCACTCCTGGGGATGTGTTATTGGATCAGTGAAGTGATCCTTGTTGGATGTTAGACCGAAGACAAGATAAACTAAATGGTCAAATGTTACATTGGGAGCAGGAACACAGAAAGCTGCTGTTTCATTTCTGTTCTGTTACATATCTCCAAGTTTCAGATTGGGGCTGAATTTCTGTCACAATGGGGAAAATCTCAAAAGCTGTTTACTGTCGTGCTTGAATGCATCATCATAACATGAATTCCCTTGCAAGATAGGAAATGGAGACAGCTTCTGGAAGGTGTCTGTATCTGTGTGTGTGTGATTCTGTCTGTCTGTGTATGTCTGTTTGTGTGTGATTCTGTGTGCATGTTCAATGTTTTATATACTTTCAAACTGCATTGATTTTGCCAGTCTCTCTTTCTTTTCCCTATTTATAAACTCAATGTCATCGTTTTGCTGATATAAAATGGTGGCTGTGGACAAATCTAAAATGTCTGCCTGACTGATTTGTGTCAGGAATACTTTCATCAAGGGAGAGGGGGCAATGTATCAAAAGCCATTTCCATTCATTGATGCTAGCAGAGATAGGAAATGGAGACAGCTCTTTGAAGGGGATTAAAATGCAAATCCCAGAACCTGTTTGCAGTGAATGCGGAGAAACAATATGACATTCCAGTAAAGTCTGCCTTACTTTCCAAGCTCCTAATATATGAGAGAAACATAATATACAAAACCTGAAAGAGCTCAGCCACTGAATTGTAGATTTGCAGCGTTTGATCAGGCTAGGCTAGGCTAGGCCTTATCCCAAATTGAAGGGTTTCTCATATCCAACACTGACCTTCTGTGGGTTTAAATTGGGAACCCATTGACTCGATTCAAGGCTGTAAATCACTCCGGGCTATCTTTTTATTCTGTATATAACCACATTGAACCCCTAGATTAAATTCCAAGCTGTAACTCACCCTGGGCTATCTGTTACTCTGTATATAAACCAGCATGAATCCCTTGATTAGATTCCAGACTGTAACTCACCCTGCGCTATCTGTTACTCTGTATATAAACCACTCTGAACCCCTCAATTAGATTCCATGCCTTAACTCACTCCGGGCTACCTGTTATTTTGTATATTAACCACCCATTGATTTCATTTCACTTCATGTCATGTTACGCTCATGTTGCCAACACAATCTAATCTCAATAATGATCAAGGTATCACGGGTCCTCCTATCTGCTGGCACTACCATCATGTTAACTTACTGATGTTTACGTACATGATCAGCTGTAGCATCTGAACAATACTGTTTCAGAATTTCTCATCATTTTACACAGAAACATTCAGCTTTTTCTATTCTTATTGCAAATCACCTTCCACAATATTCTCTTGCACCTGCCAATGTTTTCAATATAATTCACAAAACATTGACAGCAAAGTAGATGACATGACGGGATGTAGCAAACTGCTACACTCAGTACCTTCATGTTGCAATGTAATAATATCCAGTCAGAAACCTGCCCTGGGTCAGGGACAAAACCTCCCTGGGTCTGGAAGTGGGGACTGGGCAGAGAACGGGGTTTTCGTCTGTCACTGAGTTAGTTTGGAAATCTATGCTGCACATGGACATTTCTCCACATTATATTCCGTTTCTATGTGTGTGTGTGTGTGTGTGTGATGGAGAGAGTTTAAACAGAGTTTAACTCTGCGTCTCTGCTTAGGGATTCCCTGTCCTTCAGACATTTGACTGCAACATCATAGAAAGTGAAGGTATCTGCCTGTTTCTCGCCCGTCTTTCAGAACACATGGAAACCTGCACATACAGCAGTTGAATCCTGTCTGGCTCAGCTCATTATTGAGTTGTTCCATGGTGGGAACTTTTTCCTCTGCTTTCTCCCCTCTCGTATCCCGTTGCTCTGTCTATAAATTGCCCAATACCTTCAATTTGCTCACTCCTGGGTATCTGTTACTCGACACATAATCATCCCAAAACCCCTTGATAAAATTCCAATCTGTAACTGACTTCCAATTTTAAGGGGCTCTGCAGATTAGTCACCTCAATCCTTTGATTAGATCCCAGTCTGTATCACACTCCTGGGTATCTGTTATTCTGTATATTAACCATCCAATCCAAACCCTGTTAAAATTGCCCACTGTGTTCAGGGATGTGTAGGTGAGTTGCTTTAGTCAGGGGTAAATGTGGGGAAATGGGTCTGGATGGGTTATTCTTCTGAGGGTCAGTGTGGTCTTGTTGGGCTGAAGGGCTTGTTTCCCCACTGTCGGGATTATATGAATCACCCGGAACCCTCTCGTTTAGATTCCAACGTGTAACTCACTTCCATGTATGTGTGACTGGCATTTTTCAAAACCACCCCACAACCTTCAATTCTATTCCACTTCGATAAACACGAAGTGCTGCATTTTGGGAAAGCAAATTTGAGCAGGACTTACACACCTAATGGTCAGGTCCGAGGGAGAGTTGCTGAACAAAGAGACTTTGAAGTGGAGGTTTGTAGCTCCGTGAGAGGAGAGGGGCAGGTGGATAAGATAATGAAGGCAGCGTTTGGTATGCTTTCCTTTATTGGTCAGAGTTTTGAGTATAGGCATTGAGAGGTCATGTTGCGACTGGACTGGACATGGGTTAGGCCACTGTTGGAAGATGGCGTGCAATTCTGGTCTCCTTCCTATCGGAATGATGTTGTGAAACTTGAAAGGGTTCAGAAAAGATTTACAAGGAGGTTGCCAGGGTTAGGGGACTTGAGCTACAGGGAGAGGCTGAATAGGCTGGGGCTGCTTTCCCTGGAACATCAGAGGCTGAGGGGTGACTTTATCGAGGTTTATAAAATCATGACTGGCATGGATAGGATCAATAGACAAAGTCTTTTCCTTGGGGTGGGGGAGTCCAGAACTAGAGGGCACAGGTTTAGTGTGAGAGGGGAAAGATATGAAAGAGACCGAAGGGGCAACTTGTTCACTCAGAGGGTGGTACATGAATGGAATGAACTGTCAGAGGAAGTGGTGGAGGATGGTACAATTGCAACATTTAAAATGCAGCTCGATGGGTATATGAATGGGAAGGTTTGGAGGGATTTGGGCCAAGTGCTTGAAAAAGAGTCTCGAGTAGGTGAGGATATCTGGTCGGCATAGACGGGTTGGACCAAAGGGTCTGTTTCCATGCTGTACATCTCTATGACTGTATGACTCCGTGATTTTGTGACTCACTCCTTGCGATTTGTTATTCTGTCTGTAAACCACGTTGAACCCTTCGATTCGATTCCAATCTGTAACTCACTCTGGGCTATCTGTTATTCTGTATATAACCCACCCTGAACCCTGCGATAAGATTCCAGGCTGTAACTCACTCTTGGCTATCTGTTATTCTGTACATAAACCACCCTGAACACCGCGATGAGATTCCAGGCTGTAACGTCCTGTCATGGTTGAAAGGGAAGGCTTGTAGTTATAGGGAATGCTGGCTGACTAAAGAAATTGAGGGTTTGGTTCAGAAAAAGATGGAAGCATATGTCAGGTATAGACAGGATAGATCGAGTGAATCCTTAGAAGCGTATAAAGGAATTTGGAGTATACTTCAGAGGGAAATCAGGAGGGCAAAACGCGGACATGAGATAGCTTTGGCAAATAGAATTAAGGAGAATCCAAAGTGTTTTTACAAATAGATTAAGGACTAAGGGTAACTAAGGAGAGAATAGGGCCCCTCTAAGATCAGCAAGGCGGCCTTTGTGTGGAGCCACAGAAAATGGGGAAGATATTAAATGAATATTTTGCATCAGTATTTACTGTGAAAAAGGATATGGAAGACATAGACTGTAGGGAAATCGATGGTGACATCTTGCAAAATGTCCCGATATACAGAGGAGGAAGTGCAGGATGTCTTCAAATGGTTAAATATGGATAAATCCCCAGGACCTGATCAGGTGTACCCGAGAAGTCTGTGGGAAGCTCGAGAAGTGATTGCTGGGCCTTTTGCTGAGATCTTTGTATCATCGATAGACACAGGTGAGATGCAAGAAGACTGAAGTTTGGCAAACGTTGTGCCACTGTTTAAGAAGGGTGGTAAACACAAGCCAGGGAACTTTCGACCGGTAAGCCTGACCTCGGCGGTGGGCAAGTTGTTGGAGGGAATCCTGAGGTACAGGATGTACATGAATTTGGAAAGGCAAGGACTGATTCGGGATAGTCAACATGGCTTTGTGCGTGGGAAAACATGTCTCCCAAATTTTATTGAGTTATTTGAAGAAGTAACAAAGAAGATTGATGAGGGCAGAGCAGGAGATGTGATCCATATGGACTTCAGTAAGGCGTTCGACAAGGTTCCCCATGGGAGACTGATTAGCAAGGTTAGATCTCATGGAATACAGGGAGAAGTAGCCATTTGGATATAGAACTGGCTCAAATGTAGAAGACAGAGGGTGGTGGTGGAGGGTTGTTTTTCAGACTAGAGGCCTGTGACCAGTGGAATGCCACAAGGATCGGTGCTGGTCCCTTTACTTTTTGTCATTTACATAAATGATTTCAATGCGAGCATAAGAGGTACAGTTAGTAAGTTTGCAGATGACACCAAAATTGCAGGTGTAGTGGACGGCGAAGAGGGTTTCCTCAGATTGCAACAGGATCTGGACCAGATGGGCCAATGGGCTGAGAAGTGGCAGATGGAGATTAATTCAGATAAATGCGAAGTGCTGCATTTTGGGAAAGCAAATTTTAGCAGGACTTCTACATTTAATGGTAAGTTCCTAGGGTGTGTTGCTGAACAAAGAGACCTTGGAGTGCAGGTTCATAGCTCCTTGAAAGTGGAGTCGCAGGTAGATAGGATAGTGAAGAAGGCGTTTTGTATGCTTTCCTTTATTGGTCAGAGTACCGAGTACAGGAGTTGGGAGGTCATGTTGCAGCTGTACAGGGCATGGGTTAGGTCACTCTTGGAATATTGTGTGCAATTCTGGTCACCTTCCTATCGGAAAGATGTTGTGAAACTTGAAAGGGTTCAGAAAGGATTTACGAGAAGGTTGCCAGGGTTAGAGGATTTGAGCTTCAGGGAGAGGCTGAACAGGCTGGGGCTGTTTTCCCTGGAGTGTCAGAGGCTGAGGGATGACCTTATAGAGGTTTACTAAAGTATGAGGGACATGGATAGGATAGGATAAATAGACAAAGTATTTTCCTTGGGGTCAGGGAGTCCAGAACTAGAGGGCATAGGTTTAGTTTGAGAGGGGAAAGATATGAAAAAGAGTCCTGAGGGACAACTTTTTCACGCAAAAGATGGTACGTGTATGGAGTGAGCTGCCAGAGGAAGTGGTGGAGGCTGGTACAATTGCAACAGTTAAGAGGCATTTGGATGGGTATATGAATAGGAAGGGTTTGGAGGGATATGGGCTGGGTGCTGACACGTGGGACAAGATTGGGTTGGGATATCTGGTCGGCATGGACAGGTTGGACCGAAGGGTCTGTTTCCATGCTTTACATCTCTATGATTCTATGTCTCTATAACTCACTCCGGGCTACCTATTATTCTGTAGCCTGAAACCCACGATTAGATATACCCATCGATCTGCATTTTAAATATTGCAATTGTACCAGCCTCTACCACTACCACAGTGTTCCGGGATGTGTAGGTGAGGTGCATTAGTCAGGGGTAAATGTGGGGAAATGGGTCTGGATGGGTTATTCTTCTGAGGGTCAGTGTGGTCTTGTTGGGCTGAAGGGCTTGTTTCCCCACTGTCGGGATTATATGAATCATCCGGAACCCTCTCGTTTAGATTCCAACGTGTAACTCACTTCCATGTATGTGTGACTGGCATGTTTCAAAAACACCCCAAAACCTTCAATTCTATTCCACTTCGATAAACACGAAGTGCTGCACTTTGGGAAAGCAAATTTGAGCAGGATTTATACACTGAATGGTCAGCTCCGAGGGAGAGTAGCTGAACAAAGAGGCTTTGAAGTGCAGGTTCGTAGCTCCTTGAAAGTAGAGTGGCAGGTGGATAAGGTAATGAAGGCAGCGTTTGGTATGCTTTCCTTTATTGGTCAGAGTTTTGAGTATAGGCATTGAGAGGTTATGTTGCGACTGGACTGGACATGGGTTAGGCCACTGTTGGAAGATGGCGTGCAATTCTGGTCTCCTTCCTATCGGAAGGATGTTGTGAAACTTGAAAGGGTTCAGAAAAGATTTACAAGGAGGTTGCCAGGGTAAGAGAATTTGAGCGACAGGGAGAGGCTGAATAGGCTGCGGCCGCTTTCCCTGGCACATCAGAGGCTGAGGGGTGACCTTATCGAGGTTTATAAAATCATGACTGGCATGGATAGGATAAATAGACAAAGTCTTTTCCTTGGGGTGGGGGAATCCAGAACAAGAGGGCACAGGTTTAGTGTGAGAGGGGAAAGATATGAAAGAGACCGAAGGGGCAACTTGTTCACTCAGAGGGTGGTACATGAATGGAATGAACTATCAGAGGAAGTGGTAGAGGCTGGTACAATTGCAACATTTAAAATGCAGCTCGATGGGTATATGAATGGGAAGGTTTGGAGGGATTTGGGCCAAGTGCTTGAAAAAGAGTCTAGAGTAGGTTAGGATATCTGGTCGGCATGGTCAGATTGGACCAAAGGGTCTGTTTCCATGCTGTACATCTCTACGACTGTATGACTCTGCGATTTTGTGACTCACTCCTTGTTATCTGTTATTCTGTATGAAAACCACCCTGAACTCCTCGATTAGATTCCAGTCTGTCCCTCATTCTGGGCTATCTCTTATGCTGTATCTAAACCACCCTGAACCCCACGATTAGATTCCAGTCTGTCCCTCACTCTTGGGTATCTCATATGCTGTATACAAACCACCCCGAACCCCTCTATTAGATTTCAGTCTCTCCCTCACTCCTGGGTATTTCATATGCTGTATGTAAACCACCCTGAACCCCTCCATTAGATTCCAGTCTGTCCCTCACTCTTGGGTATCTCATATGCTGTATGTAAACCACCCTGAACCCATCAATTAGATTCCAGTCTGTCCCACACTCTTGGGCATCTCATATGCTGTATACAAACCACTCCGAATCCCTCGATTAGATTTCAGTCTCTGCCTCACTCCTGGGTATCTTATATGCTGTATATAAACCACCCCGAACCCCTCGATTCGATTTCAGTCTGTCCCTCACTCTTGGGTATCTCATATGCTATATGTAAACCACCCCGAACGCCTCGGTAAGATTACAGTCTCTCCCTCGCTCCTGGTTATCTCATATGCTGTATATAAACCACCCTGAACCCCTCGATTTGATTCCAGTCTGTCCCTCACTCTTGGGTGTCTCATATGCTGTATGTAAACCACCCCGAACCCCTCGGTTAGATTACAGTCTCTCCCTCACTCCTGGGTATCTCATATGCTGTATATAAACCACCCTGAACCCCTCGATAAGATTCCAGTCTGTCCCTCACTCTTGGGTATCTCATGTGCAGTATGTAAACCACCCTGAACCCCTCGATTAGATTCCAGTCTGTCCCTCACTCTTGGGCATCTCATATGCTGTATATAAACCACCCCGAATCCCTCGATTAGATTTCAGTCTCTCCCTCACTCCTGGGTATCTCATATGCTGTATATAAACCACCCTGAACCCCTCGATTTGATTCCAGTCTGTCCCTCACTCTTGGGTATCTCATATGCTGTATGTAATCCCTAAACCCCTCAATTAGATTCCAGTCTGGAACTCACTCCTGGGGATGTGTTATTGGATCAGTGAAGTGATCCTTGTTGGATGTTAGACCAAAGACAAGATAAACTAAATGGTCAAATGTTACATTGGGAGCAGGAACACAGAAAGCTGCTGTTTCATTTCTGTTCTGTTACATATCTCCAAGTTTCAGATTGGGGCTGAATTTCTGTCACAATGGGGAAAATCTCAAAAGCTGTTTACTGTCCTGCATGAATGCATCATATAACATGAATTACCTTGCAAGATAGGAAATGGAGACAGCTTCTGGAAGGTGTCTGTATCTGTGTGTGTGTGATTCTCTCTGATTGTGTATGTCTGTTTGTGTGTGATTCTGTGTGCGTGTTCAATGGTTTATATATTTTCAAACTGTATTGATGTTGCCAGTCTCTCTTGCTTTTCCTTATTTATAAACTCAATGTCATCGTTTTGCTGATATAAAATGGTGGCTGTGGACAAATTTAAAATGTCTGCCTGACTGATTTGCGTCAGGAATACTTTCATCAAGGGAGAGGGGGCAATGTGTCAAAAGCCATTTCCATTCATTGATGCTAGCAGAGATAGGAAATGGAGACAGCTCTTTGAAGGGGATTAAAATGCAAATCCCAGAACCTGTTTGCAGTGAATGCGGAGAGACAATGTGACATTCCAACAAAGTCTGCCTTACTTTCCAAGCTCCTAATATATGAGAGAAACATAATATACAAAACCTGAAAGAGCTCAGCCACTGAAGTGTAGATTTGCAGCGTTTGATCAGGCTAGGCTAGGCTAGGTCTTATCCCAAATTGAAGGGTTTCTCAAATCCAACACTGACCTTCTGTGGGTTTAAATTGGGAACCAATTGACTCGATTCAAGGCTGTAAATCACTCCGGGCTATCTTTTGATTCTGTACATAACCACACTGAACCCCTCGATTAAATTCCAAGCTGTAACTCACCCTGGGCTATCTGTTACTCTGTATATAAACCAGCCTGAACCCCTTGATTAGATTCCAGACTGCAACTCACCCTGCGCTATCTGTTACTCTGTATATAAACCACTCTGAACCCCTCAATTAGATTCCATGCCTTAACTCACTCTGGGCTATCTGTTATTTTGTATATTAACCACCCATTGATTTCATTTCACTTCATGTCATGTTAAGCTCATGTTGCCAACACAATCTAATCTCAATAATGATCAATGTATCACGGGTCCTCCTATCTGCTGGCACTACCATCATGTTAACTTACTGATGTTTACGTACATGATCAGCTGTAGCATCTGAACAATACTGTTTCAGAATTTCTCATCATTTTACACAGAAACATTCAGCTTTTTCTATTCTTATTGCAAATCACCTTCCACAATATTCTCTTGCACCTGCCAATGTTTTCAATATAATTCACAAAACACTGACAGCAAAGTAGATGACATGACGGGATGTAGCAAACTGTTACACTCAGTACCTTCATGTTGCAAAGTAATAATATCCAGTCAGAAACCTGCCCTGGTTCAGGGACAAAACCTCCCTGGGTCTGGAAGTGGGGACTGGGCAGAGAACGGGGTTTTTGTCTGTCACTGAGTTAGTTTAGAAATCTGTGCTGCACATGGACATTTCTCCACATTATATTCAGTTTCTATGTGTATGTGTGTGTGTGCGTGTGCGTGTGTGTGTGATGGAGAGAGAGAGGGAGTGGGAGAGAGAGGGAGGGGGAGAGAGAGGGACAGGGAGAGAGAGAGAGAGGGACAGGGAGAGAGACAGAGGGACAGGGAGAGAGAGAGGGGAAGGGAGAGAGAGAGGGACAGGGAGAGAGAGAGGGATAAAAGAGAAAGAGGGACAGAAAGAGAGAGGGAGAGAGAATGTGTGTGTGTGTGAGAGAGAGAGAATGTGTGCATGTTAGAGAGAATGTGTGTGTGAGAGAGACAAAGTGTGTGTGAGAGAGAATGTGTGTGAGGGAGAGAATGCGTGCGTGAGAGAGAGAATGTGTGTGTAAGAAAGAGAATGTGTGTGTGAGAGAGATAGAGAATGTGTGTGAGGGAGAGAATATGTGTGTGTGAGAGAGGGAATGTGTGTGAGAGAGAGAGAATGTGTGTATGATGGAGAGAATGCGTGTGTAAGAGAGAGAATGTCTGTGTGATAGAGAGAATGTGTGTGTGAGAGAGAATACGTGTGTAAGAGAGAGAATGTGTGTGAGAGAGAGAATGTGTGTGTGAGAGAGAATGCGTGTGTAAGAGAGAGAATGTGTGCATGATAGAGAGAATGTGTGTGAGTGAGAATACGTGTGTAAGAGAGAGCATGTGTGTGAGAGAGAGAATGTGTGTGAGAGAGAGAATGCGTGTGTGAGAGAGATTTTGTGTGTGAGAGAGAGAATGTGTGTGTGAGAGAGAGAATGTGCATGTGAGAGAGAGAGAATGTGTGTGTGTGAGAGAGATTTTGTGTGTGTGAGAGAATGAGTGTGTGAGAGAGAGAATGTGTGTGTGTGTGAGAGAATGTTTGTGTGAGAGAGAGAGAGAATGTGTGTGAGGGAGAGAATGTGGGTGTGAGAGAGAGAATGTGTGTGTGAGAGAGAATGTGTGTGAGAGAGAGAATGTGTGTGTGAGACAGAATGTGTGTGTGAGAGAGAGAATGTGCGTGTGAGAGAAAATGTGTGTGTGTGTGAGAGAGAGAATGTGTGTTTGAGAGAGACAGAGAATGTGTGTGTGAGAGAGAGAATGTGTTTGTGTGAGAGAGAATGCGTGTGTGAGAGAGAATATGTGTGTGTGAGAGAGAATGTGTGTGTGAGAGAGATAGAGAATGTGTGTGAGGGAGAGAATGCGTGTGTGTGAGAGAAAGAATGTGTTTGAGAGAGAGAGAATGCCTGTGTGTGAGCGAGTATGCGTGTGTGAGAGAGAATGTGTGTGTGAGAGAGAATGTGTGTGTGAGAGAGAGAATGTGTGTGTGTGAGAGAGAATGTGTGTGTGAGAGGGAGAAGGTGTGTGATAGAGAGAATGTGTGTGTGTGAAAGAATATGTGTGTGTGTGAGAGAATGTGTGCATGAGAGAGAAAATGAGTGTGTGAGAGAGAGAATGTGTGTGTGTGAGAGAGAATGTGTGTGTGAGAGAGAGAATGTGTGTTTGAGAGAGAATGTGTGTGTGTGAGAGAGAGAATGTGTGTGCGAGAGAGAGAATGTGTATGTGTGAGAGAGAGAGTGTGTGTGTGAGAGAGAATGTGTGGGTGAGAGAGAGAATGTGTGTGGGTGAGAGAATGTGTGTGTAAGAGGGAGAAGGTGTGTGATAGAGAGAATGTGTGTGTGTGAGAGAGAGAATATGTGTGTGTGTGAGAGAATGTGTGCGTGAGAGAGAAAATGAGTGTGTGAGAGAGAGAATGTGTGTGTGTGAGAGAGAATGTGTGTGTGTGAGAGAGAATGTGTGTTTGAGAGAGAATGTGTGTGTGTGAGAGAGAGAATGTGTGTGTGAGAGAGAGAATGTGTGTGTGTGTGAGAGAGAATGTGTGTGTGAGAGAGAATGTGTGGGTGAGAGAGAGAATGTGTGTGGGAGAGAGAATGTGTGTGTGTGTGAGAGAGAATGTGTGTGTGTGAGAGAGAGAGAATGTGTGTGTGTGAGAGAATGTGAGCGTGTGAGAGAGAGAAATTGTGTGTGAGAGAGAATGTGTGTGTGAGAGAGAGAATGTGTGTGCGAGAGAGAATGTGTGTGTTTGAGAGAGAGAATGCGTGTGTGTGACAGAGAGAGAATGTGTGTGAGGGAGAGAATGTGTGTGAAAGGGAGAGAATGTGTGTGTGAGAGAGAGAATGTGTGCGTGAGAAAGAGAGGGAATGTGTGTGTGTGAGAGAGAGAATGTGTGTGTGAAAGAGAGAATGCGTGTGTGAGAGAGAGAATGTGTGTGTATAAGAGAGAATGTGTGTGTGTGAGAGAGAATGTGTGTGTGTGAGAGAGAATGTGTGTGTGAGAGAGAGAGTGTGTGTGTGAGAGGGATAGAGAATGTGTGTGAGGGAGAGATAGTGGGTGCGTGAGAGAGAGAATGTGTGTGTGAGAGAGAGAATGTGTTTGTGTGAGAGAGAATGCGTGTGTGAGAGAGAATATGTGTGTGTGAGAGAGAATGTGTGTGTGAGAGAGATAGAGAATGTGTGTGAGGGAGAGAATGCGTGTGTGTGAGAGAAAGAATGTATTTGAGAGAGAGAATGCCTGTGTGTGAGCGAGTATGCGTGTGTGAGAGAGAATGTGTGTGTGAGAGAGAATGTGTGTGTGAGAGAGAGAATGTGTGTGTGTGAGAGAGAATGTGTGTGTGAGAGGGAGAAGGTGTGTGATAGAGAGAATGTGTGTGTGTGAAAGAATATGTGTGTGTGTGAGAGAATGTGTGCATGAGAGAGGAAATGAGTGTGTGAGAGAGAGAATGTGTGTGTGAGAGAGAGAATGTGTGTGTGAGAGAGAGAATGTGTGTTTGAGAGAGAATGTGTGTGTGTGAGAGAGAGAATGTGTGTGCGAGAGAGAGAATGTGTATGTGTGAGAGAGAGTGTGTGTGTGTGAGAGAGAATGTGTGGGTGAGAGAGAGAATGAGTGTGGGTGAGAGAATGTGTGTGTGAGAGGGAGAAGGTGTGTGATAGAGAGAATGTGTGTGTGTGAGAGAGAGAATATGTGTGTGTGTGAGAGTATGTGTGCGTGAGAGAGAAAATGAGTGTGTGAGAGAGAGAATGTGTGTGTGTGAGAGAGAATGTGTGTGTGAGAGAGAGAGTGTGTGTGTGAGAGGGATAGAGAATGTGTGTGAGGGAGAGATAGTGGGTGCGTGAGAGAGAGAATGTGTGTGTGAGAGAGAGAATGTGTTTGTGTGAGAGAGAATGCGTGTGTGAGAGAGAATATGTGTGTGTGAGAGAGAATGTGTGTGTGAGAGAGATAGAGAATGTGTGTGAGGGAGAGAATGCGTGTGTGTGAGAGAAAGAATGTATTTGAGAGAGAGAATGCCTGTGTGTGAGCGAGTATGCGTGTGTGAGAGAGAATGTGTGTGTGAGAGAGAATGTGTGTGTGAGAGAGAATGTGTGTGTGTGAGAGAGAATGTGTGTGTGAGAGGGAGAAGGTGTGTGATAGAGAGAATGTGTGTGTGTGAAAGAATATGTGTGTGTGTGAGAGAATGTGTGCATGAGAGAGGAAATGAGTGTGTGAGAGAGAGAATGTGTGTGTGTGAGAGAGAATGTGTGTGTGAGAGAGAGAATGTGTGTTTGAGAGAGAATGTGTGTGTGTGAGAGAGAGAATGTGTGTGCGAGAGAGAGAATGTGTATGTGTGAGAGAGAGAGTGTGTGTGTGAGAGAGAATGTGTGGGTGAGAGAGAGAATGTGTGTGGGTGAGAGAATGTGTGTGTGAGAGGGAGAAGGTGTGTGATAGAGAGAATGTGTGTGTGTGAGAGAGAGAATATGTGTGTGTGTGAGAGTATGTGTGCGTGAGAGAGAAAATGAGTGTGTGAGAGAGAGAATGTGTGTGTGTGAGAGAGAATGTGTGTGTGTGAGAGAGAATGTGTGTTTGAGAGAGAATGTGTGTGTGTGAGAGAGAGAGAATGTGTGTGTGAGAGAGAGAATGTGTGTGTGTGAGAGAGAGAATGTGTGTGTGAGAGAGAATGTGTGGGTGAGAGAGAGAATGTGTGTGGGAGAGAGAATGTGTGTGTGTGTGAGAGAGAATGTGTGTGTGTGAGAGAGAGAGAATGTGTGTGTGTGAGAGAATGTGAGCGTGTGAGAGAGAGAAATTGTGTGTGAGAGAGAATGTGTGTGTGAGAGAGAGAATGTGTGTGCGAGAGAGAATGTGTGTGTTTGAGAGAGAGAATGCGTGTGTGTGACAGAGAGAGAATGTGTGTGAGGGAGAGAATGTGTGTGAAAGGGAGAGAATGTGTGTGTGAGAGAGAGAATGTGTGCGTGAGAGAGAGAGGGAATGTGTGTGTGTGAGAGAGAGAATGTGTGTGTGAAAGAGAGAATGCGTGTGTGAGAGAGAATGTGTGTGTATAAGAGAGAATGTGTGTGTGTGAGAGAGAGAATGTGTGTGTGTGAGAGAGAATGTGTGTGTGAGAGAGAGTGTGTGTGTGTGAGAGGGATAGAGAATGTGTGTGAGGGAGAGATAGTGGGTGCGTGAGAGAGAGAATGTGTGTGTGAGAGAGAGAATGTGTGTGTGAGGGAGAGAATGTGTGTGTGAGAGAGAGAATATGTGTGTTAGAGAGAGAGAGAATGTTTGTTTGAGAGAGAGAGAGAACGTGTGTATGTGTGTGAGAGAGAGAATGTGTGTGTGAGAGAGAATATGTATGTGTGAGAGTGAATGTCTGTGTGTGAGAGAGAGAATGTGTGTGTGTGAGAGAGAATGTGTGTGTGAGAGAAAGATCGTGTGTGTGAGAGAAATAGAGAATGTGTGTGAGGGAGAGAATGTGTGTTCGAGAGAGAGAATGTGTGGGCGAAAGAGAATGTGTGTGTGTGTGAGAGAGAGAGAATGTGTGTGTGTGAGAGAGAGAGAATGTGTGCATGTTAGAGAGAATGTGTGTGTGTGAGAGAGAAAGTGTGTGTGAGAGAGAATGTGTGTGAGGGAGAGAATGCGTGTGTGAGAGAGAGAATGTGTGTGTAAGAAAGAGAATGTGTGTGTGAGAGAGATAGAGAATGTGTGTGAGGTAGAGAATATGTGTGTGTGAGAGAGGGAATGTGTGTGAGAGAGGGAGAATGTGTGTATGACGGAGAGAATGCGTGTGTAAGAGAGAGAATGTGTGTGTGATAGAGAGAATATGTGTGTGAGAGAGAATGCGTGTGTAAGAGAGAGAATGTGTGCATGATAGAGAGAATGTGTGTGAGAGAGAATACGTGTGTAAGAGAGAGAATGTGTGTGAGGGAGAGAATGTGGGTGTGAGAGAGAGAATGTGTGTGTGAGAGAGAATGCGTGTGTGAGAGAGATTTTGTGTGTGAGAGAGAGAATGTGTGTGTGAGAGAGAGAATGTGCATGTGAGAGAGAGAGAATGTGTGTGTGTGAGAGAGAATTTGTGTGTGTGAGAGAATGAGTGTGTGAGAGAGAGAATGTGTGTGTGTGAGAGAGAATGTGTGTGTGTGTGAGAGAGAGAATGTGTGTGAGGGAGAGAATGTGGGTGTGAGAGAGAGAATGTGTGTGTGAGAGAGAATGTGTGTGAGAGAGAGAATGTGTGTGTGAGACAGAATGTGTGTGTGAGAGAGAGAATGTGCGTGTGAGAGAAAATGTGTGTGTGTGTGAGAGAGAGAATGTGTGTTTGAGAGAGACAGAGAATGTGTGTGTGAGACAGAGAATGTGTGTTTGAGAGAGAATGTGTGTGTGTGAGAGAGAGAATGTGTGTGTGAGAGAGAGAATGTGTGTGTGTGAGAGAGAGAATGTGTTTGTGAGAGAGAATGTGTGGGTGAGAGAGAGAATGCGTGTGTGAGAGAGAATATGTGTGTGTGAGAGAGAATGTGTGTGTGAGAGAGATAGAGAATGTGTGTGAGGGAGAGAATGCGTGTGTGTGAGAGAAAGAATGTGATGGAGAGAGAGAGAATGCCTGTGTGTGAGCGAGTATGCGTCTGTGAGAGAGAATGTGTGTGTGAGAGAGAATGTGTGCGTGAGAGAGAGAATGTGTGTGTGTGAGAGAGAATGTGTGTGTGAGAGGGAGAAGGTGTGTGAATGAGAGAATGTGTGTGTGTGAAAGAATATGTGTGTGTGAGAGAATGTGTGCATGAGAGAGGAAAGGAGTGTGTGAGAGAGAGAATGTGTGTGTGTGAGAGAGAATGTGTGTGTGTGAGAGAGAATGTGAGTTTGAGAGAGAATGTGTGTGTGTGAGAGAGAGAATGTGTGTGTGAGAGAGAATGTGTGGGTGAGAGAGAGAATGTGTGTGAGAGAGAGAATGTGTGTGTGTGTGAGAGAGAAAGTGTGTGTGAGAGAGAGAGAGAATGTGTGTGTGTGAGAGAATGTGAGCGTGTGAGAGAGAGAAATTGTGTGTGAGAGAGAATGTGTGTGTGAGAGAGAGAATGTGTGTGCGAGAGAGAATGTGTGTGTGAGAGAGAGAGAATGCGTGTGTGTGACAGAGAGAGAATGTGTGTGAGGGAGAGAATGTGTGTGAAAGGGAGAGAATGTGTGCGTGAGAGAGAGAATGTGTGCGTGAGAGAGAGAGGGAATGTGTGTGTGTGAGAGAGAGAATGTGTGTGTGAAAGAGAGAATGTGTGTGTGAGAGAGAATGTGTGTGTGTACGAGAGGATGTGTATGTGTGAGAGAGAGAATGTGTGTGTGTGAGAGAGAATGTGTGTGTGAGAGAGAGAACGTGTGTGTGAGAGGGATAGAGAATGTGTGTGAGGGAGAGATAGTGGGTGCGTGAGAGAGAGAATGTGTGTGTGAGAGAGAGAATGTGTGTGTGAGGGAGAGAATGTGTGTGTGAGAGAGAGAATATGTGTGTTAGAGAGAGAGAGAATGTTTGTTTGAGAGAGAGAGAGAATGTGTGTGTGTGAGAGAGAGAATGTGTGTGTGTGAGAGAGAATGCGTGTGTGAGAGAGAATATGTATGTGTGAGAGAGAATGTGTGTGTGTGAGAGAGAGAATGTGTGTGTGTGAGAGAGAATGTGTGTGTGAGAGAAAGAACGTGTGTGTGAGAGAAATAGAGAATGTGTGTGAGGGAGAGAATGTGTGTGTGTGAGAGAGAGAATGTGTGTGAGAGAGAGAATGTGTGTGTGTGAGAGAGAATGCGTGTGCAAAAGAGAGAATGTGTGTGTGAGAGAGAATGTGTGTGTGAGAGAGAGAATGTGTGTGTGAGAGAGAGAATGTGTGTGTGTGAGAGAATGTGTGTGTGTGAGAGAATGCGTGCGTGAGAGAGAGAGAGAATGTGTGTGCGAGGGAGAGAATGCGTATGTGAGAGAGAGAATGTGTGTGTGAGGGAGTGAATGTGTGTGTGAGAGAGATAGAGAATGTGTGTGAGGGAGAGAATGTGTATGTGTGAGAGAGAGAATGCATGTGTAAGAGAGAGAATGTGTGTGTGATAGAGAGAATGTGTGTGTGAGAGAATACGTGTGTGAGAGAGAGAATGTCTGTGAGAGAGAGACTGTGTGTGTGAGAGAGAATGTGTGTGTGAGAGAGAATGTGTGTGTGTGTGTGAGAATGTGTGTGTGAGAGAGAGAATGTGCGTGTGTGAGAGAGAGAGAGAGAATGTGTGTGAGGGAGAGAATGTGTGCGTGAGAGAGAGAATGTGTGTGTGAGGGAGAATGTGTGTGAGAGAGTGAATGTATGTTTGAGAGAGAGAGAGAATGTGTGTGTGAGAGAGAATGTGGGTGTGAGAGAGAATGTGTGTGTGAGAGAGAATGTGGGTGTGAGAGAGAGAATGTATGTGTGAGAGAGAATGTGTGTGAGAGAGAGAATGTGTGTGTGAGAGAGAATGTGTGTGTGAGAGAGAATGTGTGTGTAAGAGAGAGAATGTGTGTGTTAGAGAGAGAGAGACTGTTTGTTTGAGAGAGCGAGAAGGTGTGTGTGTGAGAGAGAGAATGTGTGTGTGTGAGAGAGAATGTGTGTGTGAGAGAGAGAATGTGTGTGTGAGAGAGAGAATGTGTGTGTGAGAGAGTGAGAATGTGTGTGAGAGAGAGAATGTGTGCGTGTGAGAGTGAATGCGTGTGTAAGAGAGAGAATGTGTGTGAGAGAGAGAATGTGTGTGTGAGAGAGACGATGTGTGTGTGTGTGAGAGAGAATGTGTGAGTGAGGGAGAGAATGTGGGTGAGATAGAGAATGTGTGTGTGAGGGAGAGAATGTGTGTGTGAGAGAGAGAATGTGTGTGTGAGAGAGAATTTGCGTGTGTGAGAGAGAGAATGTGTGTGTGTGAAAGAATATGTGTGTGTGAGAGAATGTGTGCATGAGAGAGGAAAGGAGTGTGTGAGAGAGAGAATGTGTGTGTGTGAGAGAGAATGTGTGTGCGTGAGAGAGAATGTGAGTTTGAGTGAGAATGTGTGTGTGTGAGAGAGAGAATGTGTGTGTGAGAGAGACTGTGTGGGTGAGAGAGAGAATGTGTGTGAGAGAGAGAATGTGTGTGTGTGTGAGAGAGAAAGTGTGTGTGAGAGAGAGAGAGAATGTGTGTGTGTGAGAGAATGTGAGCGATTGAGAGAGAGAAATTGTGTGTGAGAGAGAATGTGTGTGTGAGAGAGAGAATGTGTGTGCGAGAGAGAATGTGTGTGAGAGAGAGAGAATGCGTGTGTGTGACAGAGAGAGAATGTGTGTGAGGGAGAGAATGTGTGTGAAAGGGAGAGAATGTGTGCGTGAGAGAGAGAGGGAATGTGTGTGTGTGAGAGAGAGAATGTGTGTGTGAAAGAGAGAATGTGTGTGTGAGAGAGAATGTGTGTGTGTACGAGAGGATGTGTATGTGTGAGAGAGAGAATGTGTGTGTGTGAGAGAGAATGTGTGTGTGAGAGAGAGAACGTGTGTGTGAGAGGGATAGAGAATGTGTGTGAGGGAGAGATAGTGGGTGCGTGAGAGAGAGAATGTGTGTGTGAGAGAGAGAATGTGTGTGTGAGGGAGAGAATGTGTGTGTGCGAGAGAGAATATGTGTGTTAGAGAGAGAGAGAATGTTTGTTTGAGAGAGAGAGAGAATGTGTGTGTGTGTGAGAGAGAGAATGTGTGTGTGTGAGAGAGAATGCGTGTGTGAGAGAGAATATGTATGTGTGAGAGAGAATGTGTGTGTGTGAGAGAGAGAATGTGTGTGTGTGAGTGAGAATGTGTGTGTGAGAGAAAGAACGTGTGTGTGAGAGAAATAGAGAATGTGTGTGAGGGAGAGAATGTGTGTGTGTGAGAGAGAGAATGTGTGTGAGAGAGAGAATGTGTGTGTGTGAGAGAGAATGCGTGTGCAAAAGAGAGAATGTGTGTGTGAGAGAGAATGTGTGTGTGAGAGAGAGAATGTGTGTGTGAGAGAGAGAATGTGTGTGTGTGAGAGAATGTGTGTGTGTGAGAGAATGCGTGCGTGAGAGAGAGAGAGAATGTGTGTGCGAGGGAGAGAATGCGTATGTGAGAGAGAGAATGTGTGTGTGAGGGAGTGAATGTGTGTGTGAGAGAGATAGAGAATGTGTGTGAGGGAGAGAATGTGTATGTGTGAGAGAGAGAATGCATGTGTAAGAGAGAGAATGTGTGTGTGATAGAGAGAATGTGTGTGTGAGAGAATACGTGTGTGAGAGAGAGAATGTCTGTGAGAGAGAGACTGTGTGTGTGAGAGAGAATGTGTGTGTGAGAGAGAATGTGTGTGTGTGTGTGAGAATGTGTGTGTGAGAGAGAGAATGTGCGTGTGTGAGAGAGAGAGAGAGAATGTGTGTGAGGGAGAGAATGTGTGCGTGAGAGAGAGAATGTGTGTGTGAGGGAGAATGTGTGTGAGAGAGTGAATGTATGTTTGAGAGAGAGAGAGAATGTGTGTGTGAGAGAGAATGTGGGTGTGAGAGAGAATGTGTGTGTGAGAGAGAATGTGGGTGTGAGAGAGAGAATGTATGTGTGAGAGAGAATGTGTGTGAGAGAGAGAATGTGTGTGTGAGAGAGAATGTGTGTGTGAGAGAGAATGTGTGTGTAAGAGAGAGAATGTGTGTGTTAGAGAGAGAGAGACTGTTTGTTTGAGAGAGCGAGAAGGTGTGTGTGTGTGAGAGAGAGAATGTGTGTGTGTGAGAGAGAATGTGTGTGTGAGAGAGAGAATGTGTGTGTGAGAGAGAGAATGTGTGTGTGAGAGAGTGAGAATGTGTGTGAGAGAGAGAATGTGTGCGTGTGAGAGTGAATGCGTGTGTAAGAGAGAGAATGTGTGTGAGAGAGAGAATGTGTGTGTGAGAGAGACGATGTGTGTGTGTGTGAGAGAGAATGTGTGAGTGAGGGAGAGAATGTGGGTGAGATAGAGAATGTGTGTGTGAGGGAGAGAATGTGTGTGTGAGAGAGAGAATGTGTGTGTGAGAGAGAATTTGCGTGTGTGAGAGAGAGAATGTGTGTGTGTGAGAGAGAAAGTGTGTGTGAGAGAGAATGTGTGTGAGGGAGAGAATGCGTGTGTGAGAGAGAGAATGTGTGTGTAAGAAAGAGAATGTGTGTGTGAGACAGATAGAGAATGTGTGTGAGGGAGAGAATATGTGTGTGTGAGAGAGGGAATGTGTGTGAGAGAGGGAGAATGTGTGTATGACGGAGAGAATGCGTGTGTAAGAGAGAGAATGTGTGTGTGATAGAGAGAATATGTGTGTGTGAGAGAATACGTGTGTAAGAGAGAGAATGTGTGTGAGAGAGAGAATGCGTGTGTAAGAGAGAGAATGTGTGCATGATAGAGAGAATGTGTGTGAGAGAGAATACGTGTGTAAGAGAGAGAATGTGTGTGAGAGAGAGAATGTGTGTGTGAGAGAGAATGCGTGTGTGAGAGAGATTTTGTGTGTGAGAGAGAGAATGTGTGTGTGAGAGAGAGAATGTGCATGTGAGAGAGAGAGAATGTGTATGTGTGAGAGAGAATTTGTGTGTGTGAGAGAATGAGTGTGTGAGAGAGAGAATGTGTGTGTGTGTGAGAGAATGTGTGTGTGTGTGAGAGAGAGAATGTGTGTGAGGGAGAGAATGTGGGTGTGAGAGAGAGAATGTGTGTGTGAGAGAGAATGTGTGTGAGAGAGAGAATGTGTGTGTGAGACAGAATGTGTGTGTGAGAGAGAGAATGTGCGTGTGAGAGAAAATGTGTGTGTGTGTGAGAGAGAGAATGTGTGTGAGGGAGAGAATGTGGGTGTGAGAGAGAGAATGTGTGTGTGTGAGAGAATGCGTGTGTGAGAGAGATTTTGTGTGTGAGAGAGAGAATGTGTGTGTGAGAGAGAGAATGTGCATGTGAGAGAGAGAGAATGTGTGTGTGTGAGAGAGAATTTGTGTGTGTGAGAGAATGAGTGTGTGAGAGAGAGAATGTGTGTGTGTGAGAGAGAATGTGTGTGTGTGTGAGAGAGAGAATGTGTGTGAGGGAGAGAATGTGGATGTGAGAGAGAGAATGTGTGTGTGAGAGAGAACGTGTGTGAGAGAGAGAATGTGTGTGTGAGACAGAATGTGTGTGTGTGAGAGAGAATTTGTGTGTGTGAGAGAAAAAGTGTGTGTGTGTGAGAGAGAGAATGTGTGTTTGAGAGAGACAGAGAATGTGTGTGTGAGACAGAGAATGTGTGTTTGAGAGAGAATGTGTGTGTGTGAGAGAGAGAATGTGTGTGAGAGAGAGAGAATGTGTGTGTGTGAGAGAGAGAATGTGTGTGTGAGAGAGAATGTGTGGGTGAGAGAGAGAATGCGTGTGTGAGAGAGAATATGTGTGTGTGAGAGAGAATGTGTGTGTGAGAGAGATAGAGAATGTGTGTGAGGGAGAGAATGCGTGTGTGTGAGAGAAAGAATGTGATGGAGAGAGAGAGAATGCCTGTGTGTGAGCGAGTATGCGTCTGTGAGAGAGAATGTGTGTGTGAGAGAGAATGTGTGCGTGAGAGAGAGAATGTGTGTGTGTGAGAGAGAATGTGTGTGTGAGAGGGAGAAGGTGTGTGAATGAGAGAATGTGTGTGTGTGAAAGAATATGTGTGTGTGAGAGAATGTGTGCATGAGAGAGGAAATGAGTGTGTGAGAGAGAGAATGTGTGTGTGTGAGAGAGAATGTGTGTGTGAGAGAGAGAATGTGAGTTTGAGAGAGAATGTGTGTGTGTGAGAGAAGGAACGTGTGTGTGAGAGAGAATGTGTGTGTGTGAGAGAGAGAATGTGTGTGTGAGAGAGAATGTGTGGGTGAGAGAGAGAATGTGTGTGAGAGAGAGAATGTGTGTGTGTGAGAGAGAGAAAGTGTGTGTGTGAGAGAGAGAGAATGTGTGTGTGTGAGAGAATGTGAGCGTGTGAGAGAGAGAAATTGTGTGTGAGAGAGAATGTGTGTGTGTGAGAGAGAATGTGTGTGCGAGAGAGAATGTGTGTGTGTGAGAGAGAGAATGCGTGTGTGTGACAGAGAGAGAATGTGTGTGAGGGAGAGAATGTGTGCGTGAGAGAGAGAATGTGTGCGTGAGAGAGAGAGGGAATGTGTGTGTGTGAGAGAGAGAATGTGTGTGTGAAAGAGAGAATGTGTGTGTGAGAGAGAATGTGTGTGTGTACGAGAGGATGTGTATGTGTGAGAGAGAGAATGTGTGTGTGTGAGAGAGAATGTGTGTGTGAGAGAGAGAGCGTGTGTGTGAGAGGGATAGAGAATGTGTGTGAGGGAGAGATAGTGGGTGCGTGAGAGAGAGAATGTGTGTGTGAGAGAGAGAATGTGTGTGTGAGGGAGAGAATGTGTGTGTGTGAGAGAGAATATGTGTGTTAGAGAGAGAGAGAATGTTTGTTTGAGAGAGAGAGAGAATGTGTGTGTGTGTGAGAGAGAGAATGTGTGTGTGTGAGAGAGTATGCGTGTGTGAGAGAGAATATGTATGTGTGAGAGAGAATGTGTGTGTGTGAGAGAGAGAATGTGTGTGTGTGAGAGAGAATGTGTGTGTGAGAGAAAGAACGTGTGTGTGAGAGAAATAGAGAATGTGTGTGAGGGAGAGAATGTGTGTGTGTGAGAGAGAATGTGTGTGTGAGAGAGAGAGCGTGTGTGTGAGAGGGATAGAGAATGTGTGTGAGGGAGAGATAGTGGGTGCGTGAGAGAGAGAATGTGTGTGTGAGAGAGAGAATGTGTGTGTGAGGGAGAGAATGTGTGTGTGTGAGAGAGAATATGTGTGTTAGAGAGAGAGAGAATGTTTGTTTGAGAGAGAGAGGGAATGTGTGTGTGTGTGAGAGAGAGAATGTGTGTGTGAAAGAATATGTGTGTGTGAGAGAATGTGTGCATGAGAGAGGAAAGGAGTGTGTGAGAGAGAGAATGTGTGTGTGTGAGAGAGAATGTGTGTGTGTGAGAGAGAATGTGAGTTTGAGAGAGAATGTGTGTGTGTGAGAGAGAGAATGTGTGTGTGAGAGAGAATGTGTGGGTGAGAGAGAGAATGTGTGTGAGAGAGAGAATGTGTGTGTGTGTGAGAGAGAAAGTGTGTGTGAGAGAGAGAGAGAATGTGTGTGTGTGAGAGAATGTGAGCGTGTGAGAGAGAGAAATTGTGTGTGAGAGAGAATGTGTGTGTGAGAGAGAGAATGTGTGTGCGAGAGAGAATGTGTGTGTGAGAGAGAGAGAATGCGTGTGTGTGACAGAGAGAGAATGTGTGTGAGGGAGAGAATGTGTGTGAAAGGGAGAGAATGTGTGCGTGAGAGAGAGAATGTGTGCGTGAGAGAGAGAGGGAATGTGTGTGTGTGAGAGAGAGAATGTGTGTGTGAAAGAGAGAATGTGTGTGTGAGAGAGAATGTGTGTGTGTACGAGAGGATGTGTATGTGTGAGAGAGAGAATGTGTGTGTGTGAGAGAGAATGTGTGTGTGAGAGAGAGAACGTGTGTGTGAGAGGGATAGAGAATGTGTGTGAGGGAGAGATAGTGGGTGCGTGAGAGAGAGAATGTGTGTGTGAGAGAGAGAATGTGTGTGTGAGGGAGAGAATGTGTGTGTGTGAGAGAGAATATGTGTGTTAGAGAGAGAGAGAATGTTTGTTTGAGAGAGAGAGAGAATGTGTGTGTGTGTGAGAGAGAGAATGTGTGTGTGTGAGAGAGAATGCGTGTGTGAGAGAGAATATGTATGTGTGAGAGAGAATGTGTGTGTGTGAGAGAGAGAATGTGTGTGTGTGAGAGAGAATGTGTGTGTGAGAGAAAGAACGTGTGTGTGAGAGAAATAGAGAATGTGTGTGAGGGAGAGAATGTGTGTGTGTGAGAGAGAGAATGTGTGTGAGAGAGAGAATGTGTGTGTGTGAGAGAGAATGCGTGTGCAAAAGAGAGAATGTGTGTGTGAGAGAGAATGTGTGTGTGAGAGAGAGAATGTGTGTGTGAGAGAGAGAATGTGTGTGTGTGAGAGAATGTGTGTGTGTGAGAGAATGCGTGCGTGAGAGAGAGAGAGAATGTGTGTGCGAGGGAGAGAATGCGTATGTGAGAGAGAGAATGTGTGTGTGAGGGAGTGAATGTGTGTGTGAGAGAGATAGAGAATGTGTGTGAGGGAGAGAATGTGTATGTGTGAGAGAGAGAATGCATGTGTAAGAGAGAGAATGTGTGTGTGATAGAGAGAATGTGTGTGTGAGAGAATACGTGTGTGAGAGAGAGAATGTCTGTGAGAGAGAGACTGTGTGTGTGAGAGAGAATGTGTGTGTGAGAGAGAATGTGTGTGTGTGTGTGAGAATGTGTGTGTGAGAGAGAGAATGTGCGTGTGTGAGAGAGAGAGAGAGAATGTGTGTGAGGGAGAGAATGTGTGCGTGAGAGAGAGAATGTGTGTGTGAGGGAGAATGTGTGTGAGAGAGTGAATGTATGTTTGAGAGAGAGAGAGAATGTGTGTGTGAGAGAGAATGTGGGTGTGAGAGAGAATGTGTGTGTGAGAGAGAATGTGGGTGTGAGAGAGAGAATGTATGTGTGAGAGAGAATGTGTGTGAGAGAGAGAATGTGTGTGTGAGAGAGAATGTGTGTGTGAGAGAGAATGTGTGTGTAAGAGAGAGAATGTGTGTGTTAGAGAGAGAGAGACTGTTTGTTTGAGAGAGCGAGAAGGTGTGTGTGTGTGAGAGAGAGAATGTGTGTGTGTGAGAGAGAATGTGTGTGTGAGAGAGAGAATGTGTGTGTGAGAGAGAGAATGTGTGTGTGAGAGAGTGAGAATGTGTGTGAGAGAGAGAATGTGTGCGTGTGAGAGTGAATGCGTGTGTAAGAGAGAGAATGTGTGTGAGAGAGAGAATGTGTGTGTGAGAGAGACGATGTGTGTGTGTGTGAGAGAGAATGTGTGAGTGAGGGAGAGAATGTGGGTGAGATAGAGAATGTGTGTGTGAGGGAGAGAATGTGTGTGTGAGAGAGAGAATGTGTGTGTGAGAGAGAATTTGCGTGTGTGAGAGAGAGAATGTGTGTGTGTGAAAGAATATGTGTGTGTGAGAGAATGTGTGCATGAGAGAGGAAATGAGTGTGTGAGAGAGAGAATGTGTGTGTGTGAGAGAGAATGTGTGTGCGTGAGAGAGAATGTGAGTTTGAGTGAGAATGTGTGTGTGTGAGAGAGAGAATGTGTGTGTGAGAGAGACTGTGTGGGTGAGAGAGAGAATGTGTGTGAGAGAGAGAATGTGTGTGTGTGTGAGAGAGAAAGTGTGTGTGTGAGAGAGAGAGAATGTGTGTGTGTGAGAGAATGTGAGCGATTGAGAGAGAGAAATTGTGTGTGAGAGAGAATGTGTGTGTGAGAGAGAGAATGTGTGTGCGAGAGAGAATGTGTGTGTGAGAGAGAGAGAATGCGTGTGTGTGACAGAGAGAGAATGTGTGTGAGGGAGAGAATGTGTGTGAAAGGGAGAGAATGTGTGCGTGAGAGAGAGAATGTGTGCGTGAGAGAGAGAGGGAATGTGTGTGTGTGAGAGAGAGAATGTGTGTGTGAAAGAGAGAATGTGTGTGTGAGAGAGAATGTGTGTGTGTACGAGAGGATGTGTATGTGTGAGAGAGAGAATGTGTGTGTGTGAGAGAGAATGTGTGTGTGAGAGAGAGAACGTGTGTGTGAGAGGGATAGAGAATGTGTGTGAGGGAGAGATAGTGGGTGCGTGAGAGAGAGAATGTGTGTGTGAGAGAGAGAATGTGTGTGTGAGGGAGAGAATGTGTGTGTGTGAGAGAGAATATGTGTGTTAGAGAGAGAGAGAATGTTTGTTTGAGAGAGAGAGAGAATGTGTGTGTGTGTGAGAGAGAGAATGTGTGTGTGTGAGAGAGAATGCGTGTGTGAGAGAGAATATGTATGTGTGAGAGAGAATGTGTGTGTGTGAGAGAGAGAATGTGTGTGTGTGAGAGAGAATGTGTGTGTGAGAGAAAGAACGTGTGTGTGAGAGAAATAGAGAATGTGTGTGAGGGAGAGAATGTGTGTGTGTGAGAGAGAGAATGTGTGTGAGAGAGAGAATGTGTGTGTGTGAGAGAGAATGCGTGTGCAAAAGAGAGAATGTGTGTGTGAGAGAGAATGTGTGTGTGAGAGAGAGAATGTGTGTGTGAGAGAGAGAATGTGTGTGTGTGAGAGAATGTGTGTGTGTGAGAGAATGCGTGCGTGAGAGAGAGAGAGAATGTGTGTGCGAGGGAGAGAATGCGTATGTGAGAGAGAGAATGTGTGTGTGAGGGAGTGAATGTGTGTGTGAGAGAGATAGAGAATGTGTGTGAGGGAGAGAATGTGTATGTGTGAGAGAGAGAATGCATGTGTAAGAGAGAGAATGTGTGTGTGATAGAGAGAATGTGTGTGTGAGAGAATACGTGTGTGAGAGAGAGAATGTCTGTGAGAGAGAGACTGTGTGTGTGAGAGAGAATGTGTGTGTGAGAGAGAATGTGTGTGTGTGTGTGAGAATGTGTGTGTGAGAGAGAGAATGTGCGTGTGTGAGAGAGAGAGAGAGAATGTGTGTGAGGGAGAGAATGTGTGCGTGAGAGAGAGAATGTGTGTGTGAGGGAGAATGTGTGTGAGAGAGTGAATGTATGTTTGAGAGAGAGAGAGAATGTGTGTGTGAGAGAGAATGTGGGTGTGAGAGAGAATGTGTGTGTGAGAGAGAATGTGGGTGTGAGAGAGAGAATGTATGTGTGAGAGAGAATGTGTGTGAGAGAGAGAATGTGTGTGTGAGAGAGAATGTGTGTGTGAGAGAGAATGTGTGTGTAAGAGAGAGAATGTGTGTGTTAGAGAGAGAGAGACTGTTTGTTTGAGAGAGCGAGAAGGTGTGTGTGTGTGAGAGAGAGAATGTGTGTGTGTGAGAGAGAATGTGTGTGTGAGAGAGAGAATGTGTGTGTGAGAGAGAGAATGTGTGTGTGAGAGAGTGAGAATGTGTGTGAGAGAGAGAATGTGTGCGTGTGAGAGTGAATGCGTGTGTAAGAGAGAGAATGTGTGTGAGAGAGAGAATGTGTGTGTGAGAGAGACGATGTGTGTGTGTGTGAGAGAGAATGTGTGAGTGAGGGAGAGAATGTGGGTGAGATAGAGAATGTGTGTGTGAGGGAGAGAATGTGTGTGTGAGAGAGAGAATGTGTGTGTGAGAGAGAATTTGCGTGTGTGAGAGAGAGAATGTGTGTGTGTGAGAGAGAAAGTGTGTGTGAGAGAGAATGTGTGTGAGGGAGAGAATGCGTGTGTGAGAGAGAGAATGTGTGTGTAAGAAAGAGAATGTGTGTGTGAGACAGATAGAGAATGTGTGTGAGGGAGAGAATATGTGTGTGTGAGAGAGGGAATGTGTGTGAGAGAGGGAGAATGTGTGTATGACGGAGAGAATGCGTGTGTAAGAGAGAGAATGTGTGTGTGATAGAGAGAATATGTGTGTGTGAGAGAATACGTGTGTAAGAGAGAGAATGTGTGTGAGAGAGAGAATGCGTGTGTAAGAGAGAGAATGTGTGCATGATAGAGAGAATGTGTGTGAGAGAGAATACGTGTGTAAGAGAGAGAATGTGTGTGAGAGAGAGAATGTGTGTGTGAGAGAGAATGCGTGTGTGAGAGAGATTTTGTGTGTGAGAGAGAGAATGTGTGTGTGAGAGAGAGAATGTGCATGTGAGAGAGAGAGAATGTGTATGTGTGAGAGAGAATTTGTGTGTGTGAGAGAATGAGTGTGTGAGAGAGAGAATGTGTGTGTGTGTGAGAGAATGTGTGTGTGTGTGAGAGAGAGAATGTGTGTGAGGGAGAGAATGTGGGTGTGAGAGAGAGAATGTGTGTGTGAGAGAGAATGTGTGTGAGAGAGAGAATGTGTGTGTGAGACAGAATGTGTGTGTGAGAGAGAGAATGTGCGTGTGAGAGAAAATGTGTGTGTGTGTGAGAGAGAGAATGTGTGTGAGGGAGAGAATGTGGGTGTGAGAGAGAGAATGTGTGTGTGTGAGAGAATGCGTGTGTGAGAGAGATTTTGTGTGTGAGAGAGAGAATGTGCATGTGAGAGAGAGAGAATGTGTGTGTGTGAGAGAGAATTTGTGTGTGTGAGAGAATGAGTGTGTGAGAGAGAGAATGTGTGTGTGTGAGAGAGAATGTGTGTGTGTGTGAGAGAGAGAATGTGTGTGAGGGAGAGAATGTGGATGTGAGAGAGAGAATGTGTGTGTGAGAGAGAACGTGTGTGAGAGAGAGAATGTGTGTGTGAGACAGAATGTGTGTGTGTGAGAGAGAATTTGTGTGTGTGAGAGAAAAAGTGTGTGTGTGTGAGAGAGAGAATGTGTGTTTGAGAGAGACAGAGAATGTGTGTGTGAGACAGAGAATGTGTGTTTGAGAGAGAATGTGTGTGTGTGAGAGAGAGAATGTGTGTGAGAGAGAGAGAATGTGTGTGTGTGAGAGAGAGAATGTGTGTGTGAGAGAGAATGTGTGGGTGAGAGAGAGAATGCGTGTGTGAGAGAGAATATGTGTGTGTGAGAGAGAATGTGTGTGTGAGAGAGATAGAGAATGTGTGTGAGGGAGAGAATGCGTGTGTGTGAGAGAAAGAATGTGATGGAGAGAGAGAGAATGCCTGTGTGTGAGCGAGTATGCGTCTGTGAGAGAGAATGTGTGTGTGAGAGAGAATGTGTGCGTGAGAGAGAGAATGTGTGTGTGTGAGAGAGAATGTGTGTGTGAGAGGGAGAAGGTGTGTGAATGAGAGAATGTGTGTGTGTGAAAGAATATGTGTGTGTGAGAGAATGTGTGCATGAGAGAGGAAATGAGTGTGTGAGAGAGAGAATGTGTGTGTGTGAGAGAGAATGTGTGTGTGAGAGAGAGAATGTGAGTTTGAGAGAGAATGTGTGTGTGTGAGAGAAGGAACGTGTGTGTGAGAGAGAATGTGTGTGTGTGAGAGAGAGAATGTGTGTGTGAGAGAGAATGTGTGGGTGAGAGAGAGAATGTGTGTGAGAGAGAGAATGTGTGTGTGTGAGAGAGAGAAAGTGTGTGTGTGAGAGAGAGAGAATGTGTGTGTGTGAGAGAATGTGAGCGTGTGAGAGAGAGAAATTGTGTGTGAGAGAGAATGTGTGTGTGTGAGAGAGAATGTGTGTGCGAGAGAGAATGTGTGTGTGTGAGAGAGAGAATGCGTGTGTGTGACAGAGAGAGAATGTGTGTGAGGGAGAGAATGTGTGCGTGAGAGAGAGAATGTGTGCGTGAGAGAGAGAGGGAATGTGTGTGTGTGAGAGAGAGAATGTGTGTGTGAAAGAGAGAATGTGTGTGTGAGAGAGAATGTGTGTGTGTACGAGAGGATGTGTATGTGTGAGAGAGAGAATGTGTGTGTGTGAGAGAGAATGTGTGTGTGAGAGAGAGAGCGTGTGTGTGAGAGGGATAGAGAATGTGTGTGAGGGAGAGATAGTGGGTGCGTGAGAGAGAGAATGTGTGTGTGAGAGAGAGAATGTGTGTGTGAGGGAGAGAATGTGTGTGTGTGAGAGAGAATATGTGTGTTAGAGAGAGAGAGAATGTTTGTTTGAGAGAGAGAGAGAATGTGTGTGTGTGTGAGAGAGAGAATGTGTGTGTGTGAGAGAGTATGCGTGTGTGAGAGAGAATATGTATGTGTGAGAGAGAATGTGTGTGTGTGAGAGAGAGAATGTGTGTGTGTGAGAGAGAATGTGTGTGTGAGAGAAAGAACGTGTGTGTGAGAGAAATAGAGAATGTGTGTGAGGGAGAGAATGTGTGTGTGTGAGAGAGAATGTGTGTGTGAGAGAGAGAGCGTGTGTGTGAGAGGGATAGAGAATGTGTGTGAGGGAGAGATAGTGGGTGCGTGAGAGAGAGAATGTGTGTGTGAGAGAGAAAATGTGTGTGTGAGGGAGAGAATGTGTGTGTGTGAGAGAGAATATGTGTGTTAGAGAGAGAGAGAATGTTTGTTTGAGAGAGAGAGGGAATGTGTGTGTGTGTGAGAGAGAGAATGTGTGTGTGAAAGAATATGTGTGTGTGAGAGAATGTGTGCATGAGAGAGGAAAGGAGTGTGTGAGAGAGAGAATGTGTGTGTGTGAGAGAGAATGTGTGTGTGTGAGAGAGAATGTGAGTTTGAGAGAGAATGTGTGTGTGTGAGAGAGAGAATGTGTGTGTGAGAGAGAATGTGTGGGTGAGAGAGAGAATGTGTGTGAGAGAGAGAATGTGTGTGTGTGTGAGAGAGAAAGTGTGTGTGAGAGAGAGAGAGAATGTGTGTGTGTGAGAGAATGTGAGCGTGTGAGAGAGAGAAATTGTGTGTGAGAGAGAATGTGTGTGTGAGAGAGAGAATGTGTGTGCGAGAGAGAATGTGTGTGTGAGAGAGAGAGAATGCGTGTGTGTGACAGAGAGAGAATGTGTGTGAGGGAGAGAATGTGTGTGAAAGGGAGAGAATGTGTGCGTGAGAGAGAGAATGTGTGCGTGAGAGAGAGAGGGAATGTGTGTGTGTGAGAGAGAGAATGTGTGTGTGAAAGAGAGAATGTGTGTGTGAGAGAGAATGTGTGTGTGTACGAGAGGATGTGTATGTGTGAGAGAGAGAATGTGTGTGTGTGAGAGAGAATGTGTGTGTGAGAGAGAGAACGTGTGTGTGAGAGGGATAGAGAATGTGTGTGAGGGAGAGATAGTGGGTGCGTGAGAGAGAGAATGTGTGTGTGAGAGAGAGAATGTGTGTGTGAGGGAGAGAATGTGTGTGTGTGAGAGAGAATATGTGTGTTAGAGAGAGAGAGAATGTTTGTTTGAGAGAGAGAGAGAATGTGTGTGTGTGTGAGAGAGAGAATGTGTGTGTGTGAGAGAGAATGCGTGTGTGAGAGAGAATATGTATGTGTGAGAGAGAATGTGTGTGTGTGAGAGAGAGAATGTGTGTGTGTGAGAGAGAATGTGTGTGTGAGAGAAAGAACGTGTGTGTGAGAGAAATAGAGAATGTGTGTGAGGGAGAGAATGTGTGTGTGTGAGAGAGAGAATGTGTGTGAGAGAGAGAATGTGTGTGTGTGAGAGAGAATGCGTGTGCAAAAGAGAGAATGTGTGTGTGAGAGAGAATGTGTGTGTGAGAGAGAGAATGTGTGTGTGAGAGAGAGAATGTGTGTGTGTGAGAGAATGTGTGTGTGTGAGAGAATGCGTGCGTGAGAGAGAGAGAGAATGTGTGTGCGAGGGAGAGAATGCGTATGTGAGAGAGAGAATGTGTGTGTGAGGGAGTGAATGTGTGTGTGAGAGAGATAGAGAATGTGTGTGAGGGAGAGAATGTGTATGTGTGAGAGAGAGAATGCATGTGTAAGAGAGAGAATGTGTGTGTGATAGAGAGAATGTGTGTGTGAGAGAATACGTGTGTGAGAGAGAGAATGTCTGTGAGAGAGAGACTGTGTGTGTGAGAGAGAATGTGTGTGTGAGAGAGAATGTGTGTGTGTGTGTGAGAATGTGTGTGTGAGAGAGAGAATGTGCGTGTGTGAGAGAGAGAGAGAGAATGTGTGTGAGGGAGAGAATGTGTGCGTGAGAGAGAGAATGTGTGTGTGAGGGAGAATGTGTGTGAGAGAGTGAATGTATGTTTGAGAGAGAGAGAGAATGTGTGTGTGAGAGAGAATGTGGGTGTGAGAGAGAATGTGTGTGTGAGAGAGAATGTGGGTGTGAGAGAGAGAATGTATGTGTGAGAGAGAATGTGTGTGAGAGAGAGAATGTGTGTGTGAGAGAGAATGTGTGTGTGAGAGAGAATGTGTGTGTAAGAGAGAGAATGTGTGTGTTAGAGAGAGAGAGACTGTTTGTTTGAGAGAGCGAGAAGGTGTGTGTGTGTGAGAGAGAGAATGTGTGTGTGTGAGAGAGAATGTGTGTGTGAGAGAGAGAATGTGTGTGTGAGAGAGAGAATGTGTGTGTGAGAGAGTGAGAATGTGTGTGAGAGAGAGAATGTGTGCGTGTGAGAGTGAATGCGTGTGTAAGAGAGAGAATGTGTGTGAGAGAGAGAATGTGTGTGTGAGAGAGACGATGTGTGTGTGTGTGAGAGAGAATGTGTGAGTGAGGGAGAGAATGTGGGTGAGATAGAGAATGTGTGTGTGAGGGAGAGAATGTGTGTGTGAGAGAGAGAATGTGTGTGTGAGAGAGAATTTGCGTGTGTGAGAGAGAGAATGTGTGTGTGTGAAAGAATATGTGTGTGTGAGAGAATGTGTGCATGAGAGAGGAAAGGAGTGTGTGAGAGAGAGAATGTGTGTGTGTGAGAGAGAATGTGTGTGCGTGAGAGAGAATGTGAGTTTGAGTGAGAATGTGTGTGTGTGAGAGAGAGAATGTGTGTGTGAGAGAGACTGTGTGGGTGAGAGAGAGAATGTGTGTGAGAGAGAGAATGTGTGTGTGTGTGAGAGAGAAAGTGTGTGTGTGTGAGAGAGAGAATGTGTGTGTGTGAGAGAATGTGAGCGATTGAGAGAGAGAAATTGTGTGTGAGAGAGAATGTGTGTGTGAGAGAGAGAATGTGTGTGCGAGAGAGAATGTGTGTGTGAGAGAGAGAGAATGCGTGTGTGTGACAGAGAGAGAATGTGTGTGAGGGAGAGAATGTGTGTGAAAGGGAGAGAATGTGTGCGTGAGAGAGAGAATGTGTGCGTGAGAGAGAGAGGGAATGTGTGTGTGTGAGAGAGAGAATGTGTGTGTGAAAGAGAGAATGTGTGTGTGAGAGAGAATGTGTGTGTGTACGAGAGGATGTGTATGTGTGAGAGAGAGAATGTGTGTGTGTGAGAGAGAATGTGTGTGTGAGAGAGAGAACGTGTGTGTGAGAGGGATAGAGAATGTGTGTGAGGGAGAGATAGTGGGTGCGTGAGAGAGAGAATGTGTGTGTGAGAGAGAGAATGTGTGTGTGAGGGAGAGAATGTGTGTGTGTGAGAGAGAATATGTGTGTTAGAGAGAGAGAGAATGTTTGTTTGAGAGAGAGAGAGAATGTGTGTGTGTGTGAGAGAGAGAATGTGTGTGTGTGAGAGAGAATGCGTGTGTGAGAGAGAATATGTATGTGTGAGAGAGAATGTGTGTGTGTGAGAGAGAGAATGTGTGTGTGTGAGAGAGAATGTGTGTGTGAGAGAAAGAACGTGTGTGTGAGAGAAATAGAGAATGTGTGTGAGGGAGAGAATGTGTGTGTGTGAGAGAGAGAATGTGTGTGAGAGAGAGAATGTGTGTGTGTGAGAGAGAATGCGTGTGCAAAAGAGAGAATGTGTGTGTGAGAGAGAATGTGTGTGTGAGAGAGAGAATGTGTGTGTGAGAGAGAGAATGTGTGTGTGTGAGAGAATGTGTGTGTGTGAGAGAATGCGTGCGTGAGAGAGAGAGAGAATGTGTGTGCGAGGGAGAGAATGCGTATGTGAGAGAGAGAATGTGTGTGTGAGGGAGTGAATGTGTGTGTGAGAGAGATAGAGAATGTGTGTGAGGGAGAGAATGTGTATGTGTGAGAGAGAGAATGCATGTGTAAGAGAGAGAATGTGTGTGTGATAGAGAGAATGTGTGTGTGAGAGAATACGTGTGTGAGAGAGAGAATGTCTGTGAGAGAGAGACTGTGTGTGTGAGAGAGAATGTGTGTGTGAGAGAGAATGTGTGTGTGTGTGTGAGAATGTGTGTGTGAGAGAGAGAATGTGCGTGTGTGAGAGAGAGAGAGAGAATGTGTGTGTGAGAGAGAGAATGTGTGTGTGAGGGAGAGAATGTGTGTGTGTGAGAGAGAATATGTGTGTTAGAGAGAGAGAGAATGTTTGTTTGAGAGAGAGAGAGAATGTGTGTGTGTGTGAGAGAGAGAATGTGTGTGTGTGAGAGAGTATGCGTGTGTGAGAGAGAATATGTATGTGTGAGAGAGAATGTGTGTGTGTGAGAGAGAGAATGTGTGTGTGTGAGAGAGAATGTGTGTGTGAGAGAAAGAACGTGTGTGTGAGAGAAATAGAGAATGTGTGTGAGGGAGAGAATGTGTGTGTGTGAGAGAGAATGTGTGTGTGAGAGAGAGAGCGTGTGTGTGAGAGGGATAGAGAATGTGTGTGAGGGAGAGATAGTGGGTGCGTGAGAGAGAGAATGTGTGTGTGAGAGAGAAAATGTGTGTGTGAGGGAGAGAATGTGTGTGTGTGAGAGAGAATATGTGTGTTAGAGAGAGAGAGAATGTTTGTTTGAGAGAGAGAGGGAATGTGTGTGTGTGTGAGAGAGAGAATGTGTGTGTGAAAGAATATGTGTGTGTGAGAGAATGTGTGCATGAGAGAGGAAAGGAGTGTGTGAGAGAGAGAATGTGTGTGTGTGAGAGAGAATGTGTGTGTGTGAGAGAGAATGTGAGTTTGAGAGAGAATGTGTGTGTGTGAGAGAGAGAATGTGTGTGTGAGAGAGAATGTGTGGGTGAGAGAGAGAATGTGTGTGAGAGAGAGAATGTGTGTGTGTGTGAGAGAGAAAGTGTGTGTGAGAGAGAGAGAGAATGTGTTTGTGTGAGAGAATGTGAGCGTGTGAGAGAGAGAAATTGTGTGTGAGAGAGAATGTGTGTGTGAGAGAGAGAATGTGTGTGCGAGAGAGAATGTGTGTGTGAGAGAGAGAGAATGCGTGTGTGTGACAGAGAGAGAATGTGTGTGAGGGAGAGAATGTGTGTGAAAGGGAGAGAATGTGTGCGTGAGAGAGAGAATGTGTGCGTGAGAGAGAGAGGGAATGTGTGTGTGTGAGAGAGAGAATGTGTGTGTGAAAGAGAGAATGTGTGTGTGAGAGAGAATGTGTGTGTGTACGAGAGGATGTGTATGTGTGAGAGAGAGAATGTGTGTGTGTGAGAGAGAATGTGTGTGTGAGAGAGAGAACGTGTGTGTGAGAGGGATAGAGAATGTGTGTGAGGGAGAGATAGTGGGTGCGTGAGAGAGAGAATGTGTGTGTGAGAGAGAGAATGTGTGTGTGAGGGAGAGAATGTGTGTGTGTGAGAGAGAATATGTGTGTTAGAGAGAGAGAGAATGTTTGTTTGAGAGAGAGAGAGAATGTGTGTGTGTGTGAGAGAGAGAATGTGTGTGTGTGAGAGAGAATGCGTGTGTGAGAGAGAATATGTATGTGTGAGAGAGAATGTGTGTGTGTGAGAGAGAGAATGTGTGTGTGTGAGAGAGAATGTGTGTGTGAGAGAAAGAACGTGTGTGTGAGAGAAATAGAGAATGTGTGTGAGGGAGAGAATGTGTGTGTGTGAGAGAGAGAATGTGTGTGAGAGAGAGAATGTGTGTGTGTGAGAGAGAATGCGTGTGCAAAAGAGAGAATGTGTGTGTGAGAGAGAATGTGTGTGTGAGAGAGAGAATGTGTGTGTGAGAGAGAGAATGTGTGTGTGTGAGAGAATGTGTGTGTGTGAGAGAATGCGTGCGTGAGAGAGAGAGAGAATGTGTGTGCGAGGGAGAGAATGCGTATGTGAGAGAGAGAATGTGTGTGTGAGGGAGTGAATGTGTGTGTGAGAGAGATAGAGAATGTGTGTGAGGGAGAGAATGTGTATGTGTGAGAGAGAGAATGCATGTGTAAGAGAGAGAATGTGTGTGTGATAGAGAGAATGTGTGTGTGAGAGAATACGTGTGTGAGAGAGAGAATGTCTGTGAGAGAGAGACTGTGTGTGTGAGAGAGAATGTGTGTGTGAGAGAGAATGTGTGTGTGTGTGTGAGAATGTGTGTGAGAGAGAGAGAATGTGCGTGTGTGAGAGAGAGAGAGAGAATGTGTGTGAGGGAGAGAATGTGTGCGTGAGAGAGAGAATGTGTGTGTGAGGGAGAATGTGTGTGAGAGAGTGAATGTATGTTTGAGAGAGAGAGAGAATGTGTGTGTGAGAGAGAATGTGGGTGTGAGAGAGAATGTGTGTGTGAGAGAGAATGTGGGTGTGAGAGAGAGAATGTATGTGTGAGAGAGAATGTGTGTGAGAGAGAGAATGTGTGTGTGAGAGAGAATGTGTGTGTGAGAGAGAATGTGTGTGTAAGAGAGAGAATGTGTGTGTTAGAGAGAGAGAGACTGTTTGTTTGAGAGAGCGAGAAGGTGTGTGTGTGTGAGAGAGAGAATGTGTGTGTGTGAGAGAGAATGTGTGTGTGAGAGAGAGAATGTGTGTGTGAGAGAGAGAATGTGTGTGTGAGAGAGTGAGAATGTGTGTGAGAGAGAGAATGTGTGCGTGTGAGAGTGAATGCGTGTGTAAGAGAGAGAATGTGTGTGAGAGAGAGAATGTGTGTGTGAGAGAGACGATGTGTGTGTGTGTGAGAGAGAATGTGTGAGTGAGGGAGAGAATGTGGGTGAGATAGAGAATGTGTGTGTGAGGGAGAGAATGTGTGTGTGAGAGAGAGAATGTGTGTGTGAGAGAGAATTTGCGTGTGTGAGAGAGAGAATGTGTGTGTGTGAAAGAATATGTGTGTGTGAGAGAATGTGTGCATGAGAGAGGAAAGGAGTGTGTGAGAGAGAGAATGTGTGTGTGTGAGAGAGAATGTGTGTGCGTGAGAGAGAATGTGAGTTTGAGTGAGAATGTGTGTGTGTGAGAGAGAGAATGTGTGTGTGAGAGAGACTGTGTGGGTGAGAGAGAGAATGTGTGTGAGAGAGAGAATGTGTGTGTGTGTGAGAGAGAAAGTGTGTGTGTGAGAGAGAGAGAATGTGTGTGTGTGAGAGAATGTGAGCGATTGAGAGAGAGAAATTGTGTGTGAGAGAGAATGTGTGTGTGAGAGAGAGAATGTGTGCGCGAGAGAGAATGTGTGTGTGAGAGAGAGAGAATGCGTGTGTGTGACAGAGAGAGAATGTGTGTGAGGGAGAGAATGTGTGTGAAAGGGAGAGAATGTGTGCGTGAGAGAGAGAATGTGTGCGTGAGAGAGAGAGGGAATGTGTGTGTGTGAGAGAGAGAATGTGTGTGTGAAAGAGAGAATGTGTGTGTGAGAGAGAATGTGTGTGTGTACGAGAGGATGTGTATGTGTGAGAGAGAGAATGTGTGTGTGTGAGAGAGAATGTGTGTGTGAGAGAGAGAACGTGTGTGTGAGAGGGATAGAGAATGTGTGTGAGGGAGAGATAGTGGGTGCGTGAGAGAGAGAATGTGTGTGTGAGAGAGAGAATGTGTGTGTGAGGGAGAGAATGTGTGTGTGTGAGAGAGAATATGTGTGTTAGAGAGAGAGAGAATGTTTGTTTGAGAGAGAGAGAGAATGTGTGTGTGTGTGAGAGAGAGAATGTGTGTGTGTGAGAGAGAATGCGTGTGTGAGAGAGAATATGTATGTGTGAGAGAGAATGTGTGTGTGTGAGAGAGAGAATGTGTGTGTGTGAGAGAGAATGTGTGTGTGAGAGAAAGAACGTGTGTGTGAGAGAAATAGAGAATGTGTGTGAGGGAGAGAATGTGTGTGTGTGAGAGAGAGAATGTGTGTGAGAGAGAGAATGTGTGTGTGTGAGAGAGAATGCGTGTGCAAAAGAGAGAATGTGTGTGTGAGAGAGAATGTGTGTGTGAGAGAGAGAATGTGTGTGTGAGAGAGAGAATGTGTGTGTGTGAGAGAATGTGTGTGTGTGAGAGAATGCGTGCGTGAGAGAGAGAGAGAATGTGTGTGCGAGGGAGAGAATGCGTATGTGAGAGAGAGAATGTGTGTGTGAGGGAGTGAATGTGTGTGTGAGAGAGATAGAGAATGTGTGTGAGGGAGAGAATGTGTATGTGTGAGAGAGAGAATGCATGTGTAAGAGAGAGAATGTGTGTGTGATAGAGAGAATGTGTGTGTGAGAGAATACGTGTGTGAGAGAGAGAATGTCTGTGAGAGAGAGACTGTGTGTGTGAGAGAGAATGTGTGTGTGAGAGAGAATGTGTGTGTGTGTGTGAGAATGTGTGTGTGAGAGAGAGAATGTGCGTGTGTGAGAGAGAGAGAGAGAATGTGTGTGAGGGAGAGAATGTGTGCGTGAGAGAGAGAATGTGTGTGTGAGGGAGAATGTGTGTGAGAGAGTGAATGTATGTTTGAGAGAGAGAGAGAATGTGTGTGTGAGAGAGAATGTGGGTGTGAGAGAGAATGTGTGTGTGAGAGAGAATGTGGGTGTGAGAGAGAGAATGTATGTGTGAGAGAGAATGTGTGTGAGAGAGAGAATGTGTGTGTGAGAGAGAATGTGTGTGTGAGAGAGAATGTGTGTGTAAGAGAGAGAATGTGTGTGTTAGAGAGAGAGAGACTGTTTGTTTGAGAGAGCGAGAAGGTGTGTGTGTGTGAGAGAGAGAATGTGTGTGTGTGAGAGAGAATGTGTGTGTGAGAGAGAGAATGTGTGTGTGAGAGAGAGAATGTGTGTGTGAGAGAGTGAGAATGTGTGTGAGAGAGAGAATGTGTGCGTGTGAGAGTGAATGCGTGTGTAAGAGAGAGAATGTGTGTGAGAGAGAGAATGTGTGTGTGAGAGAGACGATGTGTGTGTGTGTGAGAGAGAATGTGTGAGTGAGGGAGAGAATGTGGGTGAGATAGAGAATGTGTGTGTGAGGGAGAGAATGTGTGTGTGAGAGAGAGAATGTGTGTGTGAGAGAGAATTTGCGTGTGTGAGAGAGAGAATGTGTGTGTGTGAGAGAGAAAGTGTGTGTGAGAGAGAATGTGTGTGAGGGAGAGAATGCGTGTGTGAGAGAGAGAATGTGTGTGTAAGAAAGAGAATGTGTGTGTGAGACAGATAGAGAATGTGTGTGAGGGAGAGAATATGTGTGTGTGAGAGAGGGAATGTGTGTGAGAGAGGGAGAATGTGTGTATGACGGAGAGAATGCGTGTGTAAGAGAGAGAATGTGTGTGTGATAGAGAGAATATGTGTGTGTGAGAGAATACGTGTGTAAGAGAGAGAATGTGTGTGAGAGAGAGAATGCGTGTGTAAGAGAGAGAATGTGTGCATGATAGAGAGAATGTGTGTGAGAGAGAATACGTGTGTAAGAGAGAGAATGTGTGTGAGAGAGAGAATGTGTGTGTGAGAGAGAATGCGTGTGTGAGAGAGATTTTGTGTGTGAGAGAGAGAATGTGTGTGTGAGAGAGAGAATGTGCATGTGAGAGAGAGAGAATGTGTATGTGTGAGAGAGAATTTGTGTGTGTGAGAGAATGAGTGTGTGAGAGAGAGAATGTGTGTGTGTGTGAGAGAATGTGTGTGTGTGTGAGAGAGAGAATGTGTGTGAGGGAGAGAATGTGGGTGTGAGAGAGAGAATGTGTGTGTGAGAGAGAATGTGTGTGAGAGAGAGAATGTGTGTGTGAGACAGAATGTGTGTGTGAGAGAGAGAATGTGCGTGTGAGAGAAAATGTGTGTGTGTGTGAGAGAGAGAATGTGTGTGAGGGAGAGAATGTGGGTGTGAGAGAGAGAATGTGTGTGTGTGAGAGAATGCGTGTGTGAGAGAGATTTTGTGTGTGAGAGAGAGAATGTGTGTGTGAGAGAGAGAATGTGCATGTGAGAGAGAGAGAATGTGTGTGTGTGAGAGAGAATTTGTGTGTGTGAGAGAATGAGTGTGTGAGAGAGAGAATGTGTGTGTGTGAGAGAGAATGTGTGTGTGTGTGAGAGAGAGAATGTGTGTGAGGGAGAGAATGTGGATGTGAGAGAGAGAATGTGTGTGTGAGAGAGAACGTGTGTGAGAGAGAGAATGTGTGTGTGAGACAGAATGTGTGTGTGTGAGAGAGAATTTCTGTGTGTGAGAGAAAAAGTGTGTGTGTGTGAGAGAGAGAATGTGTGTTTGAGAGAGACAGAGAATGTGTGTGTGAGACAGAGAATGTGTGTTTGAGAGAGAATGTGTGTGTGTGAGAGAGAGAATGTGTGTGAGAGAGAGAGAATGTGTGTGTGTGAGAGAGAGAATGTGTGTGTGAGAGAGAATGTGTGGGTGAGAGAGAGAATGCGTGTGTGAGAGAGAATATGTGTGTGTGAGAGAGAATGTGTGTGTGAGAGAGATAGAGAATGTGTGTGAGGGAGAGAATGCGTGTGTGTGAGAGAAAGAATGTGATGGAGAGAGAGAGAATGCCTGTGTGTGAGCGAGTATGCGTCTGTGAGAGAGAATGTGTGTGTGAGAGAGAATGTGTGCGTGAGAGAGAGAATGTGTGTGTGTGAGAGAGAATGTGTGTGTGAGAGGGAGAAGGTGTGTGAATGAGAGAATGTGTGTGTGTGAAAGAATATGTGTGTGTGAGAGAATGTGTGCATGAGAGAGGAAATGAGTGTGTGAGAGAGAGAATGTGTGTGTGTGAGAGAGAATGTGTGTGTGAGAGAGAGAATGTGAGTTTGAGAGAGAATGTGTGTGTGTGAGAGAAGGAACGTGTGTGTGAGAGAGAATGTGTGTGTGTGAGAGAGTGAATGTGTGTGTGAGAGAGAATGTGTGGGTGAGAGAGAGAATGTGTGTGAGAGAGAGAATGTGTGTGTGTGAGAGAGAGAAAGTGTGTGTGTGAGAGAGAGAGAATGTGTGTGTGTGAGAGAATGTGAGCGTGTGAGAGAGAGAAATTGTGTGTGAGAGAGAATGTGTGTGTGAGAGAGAGAATGTGTGTGCGAGAGAGAATGTGTGTGTGTGAGAGAGAGAATGCGTGTGTGTGACAGAGAGAGAATGTGTGTGAGGGAGAGAATGTGTGCGTGAGAGAGAGAATGTGTGCGTGAGAGAGAGAGGGAATGTGTGTGTGTGAGAGAGAGAATGTGTGTGTGAAAGAGAGAATGTGTGTGTGAGAGAGAATGTGTGTGTGTACGAGAGGATGTGTATGTGTGAGAGAGAGAATGTGTGTGTGTGAGAGAGAATGTGTGTGTGAGAGAGAGAGCGTGTGTGTGAGAGGGATAGAGAATGTGTGTGAGGGAGAGATAGTGGGTGCGTGAGAGAGAGAATGTGTGTGTGAGAGAGAGAATGTGTGTGTGAGGGAGAGAATGTGTGTGTGTGAGAGAGAATATGTGTGTTAGAGAGAGAGAGAATGTTTGTTTGAGAGAGAGAGAGAATGTGTGTGTGTGTGAGAGAGAGAATGTGTGTGTGTGAGAGAGTATGCGTGTGTGAGAGAGAATATGTATGTGTGAGAGAGAATGTGTGTGTGTGAGAGAGAGAATGTGTGTGTGTGAGAGAGAATGTGTGTGTGAGAGAAAGAACGTGTGTGTGAGAGAAATAGAGAATGTGTGTGAGGGAGAGAATGTGTGTGTGTGAGAGAGAATGTGTGTGTGAGAGAGAGAGCGTGTGTGTGAGAGGGATAGAGAATGTGTGTGAGGGAGAGATAGTGGGTGCGTGAGAGAGAGAATGTGTGTGTGAGAGAGAGAATGTGTGTGTGAGGGAGAGAATGTGTGTGTGTGAGAGAGGATATGTGTGTTAGAGAGAGAGAGAATGTTTGTTTGAGAGAGAGAGGGAATGTGTGTGTGTGTGAGAGAGAGAATGTGTGTGTGTGAGAGAGAATGCGTGTGTGAGAGAGAATATGTATGTGTGAGAGAGAATGTGTGTGTGTGAGAGAGAGAATGTGTGTGTGTGAGAGAGAATGTGTGTGTGAGAGAAAGAACGTGTGTGTGAGAGAAATAGAGAATGTGTGTGAGGGAGAGAATGTGTGTGTGTGAGAGAGAGAATGTGTGTGAGAGAGAGAATGTGTGTGTGTGAGAGAGAATGCGTGTGCAAAAGAGAGAATGTGTGTGTGAGAGAGAATGTGTGTGTGAGAGAGAGAATGTGTGTGTGAGAGAGAGAATGTGTGTGTGTGAGAGAATGTGTGTGTGTGAGAGAATGCGTGCGTGAGAGAGAGAGAAAATGTGTGTGCGAGGGAGAGAATGCCTATGTGAGAGAGAGAATGTGTGTGTGAGGGAGTGAATGTGTGTGTGAGTGAGATAGAGAATGTGTGTGAGGGAGAGAATGTGTATGTGTGAGAGAGAGAATGCGTGTGTAAGAGAGAGAATGTGTGTGTGATAGAGAGAATGTGTGTGTGAGAGAATACGTGTGTGAGAGAGAGAATGTCTGTGAGAGAGAGACTGTGTGTGTGAGAGAGAATGTGTGTGTGAGAGAGAATGTGTGTGTGTGTGAGAGAATGTGTGTGTGAGAGAGAGAATGTGCGTGTGTGAGAGAGAGAGAGAGAATGTGTGTGAGGGAGAGAATGTGTGCGTGAGAGAGAGAATGTGTGTGTGAGGGAGAATGTGTGTGAGAGAGTGAATGTATGTTTGAGAGAGAGAGAGAATGTGTGTGTGAGAGAGAATGTGGGTGTGAGAGAGAATGTGTGTGTGAGAGAGAATGTGGGTGTGAGAGAGAGAATGTATGTGTGAGAGAGAATGTGTGTGAGAGAGAGAATGTGTGTGTGAGAGAGAATGTGTGTGTGAGAGAGAATGTGTGTGTAAGAGAGAGAATGTGTGTGTTAGAGAGAGAGAGACTGTTTGTTTGAGAGAGCGAGAAGGTGTGTGTGTGTGAGAGAGAGAATGTGTGTGTGTGAGAGAGAATGTGTGTGTGAGAGAGAGAATGTGTGTGTGAGAGAGAGAATGTGTGTGTGAGAGAGTGAGAATGTGTGTGAGGGAGAGAATGTGTGCGTGTGAGAGTGAATGCGTGTGTAAGAGAGAGAATGTGTGTGAGAGAGAGAATGTGTGTGTGAGAGAGACGATGTGTGTGTGTGTGAGAGAGAATGTGTGAGTGAGGGAGAGAATGTGGGTGAGATAGAGAATGTGTGTGTGAGGGAGAGAATGTGTGTGTGAGAGAGAGAATGTGTGTGTGAGAGAGAATTTGCGTGTGTGAGAGAGAGAATGTGTGTGTGTGTGAGAGAGAAAGTGTGTGTGAGAGAGAATGTGTGTGAGGGAGAGAATGCGTGTGTGAGAGAGAGAATGTGTGTGTAAGAAAGAGAATGTGTGTGTGAGACAGATAGAGAATGTGTGTGAGGGAGAGAATATGTGTGTGTGAGAGAGGGAATGTGTGTGAGAGAGGGAGAATGTGTGTATGACGGAGAGAATGCGTGTGTAAGAGAGAGAATGTGTGTGTGATAGAGAGAATATGTGTGTGTGAGAGAATACGTGTGTAAGAGAGAGAATGTGTGTGAGAGAGAGAATGTGTGTGTGAGAGAGAATGCGTGTGTAAGAGAGAGAATGTGTGCATGATAGAGAGAATGTGTGTGAGATAGAATACGTGTGTAAGAGAGAGAATGTGTGTGAGAGAGAGAATGTGTGTGTGAGAGAGAATGCGTGTGTGAGAGAGATTTTGTGTGTGAGAGAGAGAATGTGTGTGTGAGAGAGAGAATGTGCATGTGAGAGAGAGAGAATGTGTGTGTGTGAGAGAGAATTTGTGTGTGTGAGAGAATGAGTGTGTGAGAGAGAGAATGTGTGTGTGTGAGAGAGAATGTGTGTGTGTGTGTGAGAGAGAGAATGTGTGTGAGGGAGAGAATGTGGGTGTGAGAGAGAGAATGTGTGTGTGAGAGAGAATGTGTGTGAGAGAGAGAATGTGTGTGTGAGACAGAATGTGTGTGTGAGAGAGAGAATGTGCGTGTGAGAGAAAATTTGTGTGTGTGTGAGAGAGAGAATGTGTGTGAGGGAGAGAATGTGGGTGTGAGAGAGAGAATGTGTGTGTGTGAGAGAATGCGTGTGTGAGAGAGATTTTGTGTGTGAGAGAGAGAATGTGTGTGTGAGAGAGAGAATGTGCATGTGAGAGAGAGAGAATGTGTGTGTGTGAGAGAGAATGTGTGTGTGTGAGAGAATGAGTGTGTGAGAGAGAGAATGTGTGTGTGTGAGAGAGAATGTGTGTGTGTGTGAGAGAGAGAATGTGTGTGAGGGAGAGAATGTGGGTGTGAGAGAGAGAATGTGTGTGTGAGAGAGAACGTGTGTGAGAGAGAGAATGTGTGTGTGAGACAGAATGTGTGTGTGTGAGAGAGAATTTGTGTGTGTGAGAGAAAAAGTGTGTGTGTGTGAGAGAGAGAATGTGTGTTTGAGAGAGACAGAGAATGTGTGTGTGAGACAGAGAATGTGTGTTTGAGAGAGAATGTGTGCGTGTGAGAGAGAGAATGTGTGTGAGAGAGAGAGAATGTGTGTGTGTGAGAGAGAGAATGTGTGTGTGAGAGAGAATGTGTGGGTGAGAGAGAGAATGCGTGTGTGAGAGACAATATGTGTGTGTGAGAGAGAATGTGTGTGTGAGAGAGATAGAGAATGTGTGTGAGGGAGAGAATGCGTGTGTGTGAGAGAAAGAATGTGATGGAGAGAGAGAGAATGCCTGTGTGTGAGCGAGTATGCGTCTGTGAGAGAGAATGTGTGTGTGAGAGAGAATGTGTGCGTGAGAGAGAGAATGTGTGTGTGTGAGAGGGAATGTGTGTGTGAGAGGGAGAAGGTGTGTGAATGAGAGAATGTGTGTGTGTGAAAGAATATGTGTGTGTGAGACAATGTGTGCATGAGAGAGGAAATGAGTGTGTGAGAGAGAGAATGTGTGTGTGTGAGAGAGAATGTGTGTGTGAGAGAGAGAATGTGAGTTTGAGAGAGAATGTGTGTGTGTGAGAGAGAGAACGTGTGTGTGAGAGAGAATGTGTGTGTGTGAGAGAGAGAATGTGTGTGTGAGAGAGAATGTGTGGGTGAGAGAGAGAATGTGTGTGAGAGAGAGAATGTGTGTGTGTGAGAGAGAGAAAGTGTGTGTGTGAGAGAGAGAGAATGTGTGTGTGTGAGAGAATGTGAGCGTGTGAGAGAGAGAAATTGTGTGTGAGAGAGAATGTGTGTGTGAGAGAGAGAATGTGTGTGCGAGAGAGAATGTGTGTGTGTGAGAGAGAGAATGCGTGTGTGTGACAGAGAGAGAATGTGTGTGAGAGAGAGAATGTGTGCGTGAGAGAGAGAATGTGTGCGTGAGAGAGAGAGGGAATGTGTGTGTGTGAGAGAGAGAATGTGTGTGTGAAAGAGAGAATGTGTGTGTGTACGAGAGGATGTGTATGTGTGAGAGAGAGAATGTGTGTGTGTGAGAGAGAATGTGTGTGTGAGAGAGAGAGCGTGTGTGTGAGAGGGATAGAGAATGTGTGTGAGGGAGAGATAGTGGGTGCGTGAGAGAGAGAATGTGTGTGTGAGAGAGAGAATGTGTGTGTGAGGGAGAGAATGTGTGTGTGTGAGAGAGAATATGTGTGTTAGAGAGAGAGAGAATGTTTGTTTGAGAGAGAGAGAGAATGTGTGTGTGTGTGTGAGAGAGAATGTGTGTGTGTGAGAGAGAATGCGTGTGTGAGAGAGAATATGTATGTGTGAGAGAGAATGTGTGTGTGTGAGAGAGAGAATGTGTGTGTGTGAGAGAGAATGTGTGTGTGAGAGAAAGAACGTGTGTGTGAGAGAAATAGAGAATGTGTGTGAGGGAGAGAATGTGTGTGTGTGAGAGAGAATGTGTGTGTGAGAGAGAGAGCGTGTGTGTGAGAGGGATAGAGAATGTGTGTGAGGGAGATAATGTGTGTGTGTGAGAGAGAGAATGTGTGTGAGAGAGAGAATGTGTGTGTGTGAGAGAGAATGCGTGTGCAAAAGAGAGAATGTGTGTGTGAGAGAGAATGTGTGTGTGAGAGAGAGAATGTGTGTGTGAGAGAGAGAATGTGTGTGTGTGAGAGAATGTGTGTGTGTGAGAGAATGCGTGCGTGAGAGAGAGAGAATGTGTGTGCGAGGGAGAGAATGCGTATGTGAGAGAGAGAATGTGTGTGTGAGGGAGTGAATGTGTGTGTGAGAGAGATAGAGAATGTGTGTGAGGGAGAGAATGTGTATGTGTGAGAGAGAGAATGCGTGTGTAAGAGAGAGAATGTGTGTGTGAGAGAGAGAATGTGTGTGTGAGAGAGTGAGAATGTGTGTGAGAGAGAGAATGTGTGCGTGTGAGAGTGAATGCGTGTGTAAGAGAGAGAATGTGTGTGAGAGAGAGAATGTTTGTGTGAGAGAGACGATGTGTGTGTGTGTGAGAGAGTATGTGTGAGTGAGGGAGAGAATGTGGGTGAGATAGAGAATGTGTGTGTGAGGGAGAGAATGTGTGTGTGAGAGAGAGAATGTGTGTGTGAGAGAGAATTTGCGTGTGTGAGAGAGAGAATGTGTGTGTGTGAGAGAGAATGTGTGTGTGTGAGAGAATACGTGTGTAAGAGAGAGAATGTGTGTGAGAGAGAGAATGTGTGTGTGAGAGAGAATGTGTGTGTGAGAGAGATTTTGTGTGTGAGAGAGAGAATGTGTGTGTGTAAGAGAGAATGTGTGTGTGAGAGAGAGAATGTGTGTGTGAGAGAGAGAATTGTGTGTGTGAGAGAACGAGTGTGTGAGAGAGAGAATGTGTGTGTGTGAGAGAGAATGTGTGTGTGTGTGAGAGAATGTGTGTGTGTGAGAGAGAATGTGTGTGTGAGGGAGAGAATGCGTGTGTGAGAGAGAGAGTGTGTGAGTGAGGGAGAGAATGTGTGTGAGATAGAGAATGTGTGTGTGAGGAAGAGAATGTGTGTGTGAGAGAGAGAATGTGTGTGAGAGTGAATTTGCGTGTGTGAGAGAGAGAATGTGTGTGTGAGAGAGAGAATGTGTGTGTGTGAGAGAATACGTGTGTAAGTGAGAGAATGTGTGTGAGAGAGAGAATGTGTGTGTGAGAGAGAATGTGTGTATGAGAGAGATTTTGTGTGTGAGAGAGAGAATGTGTGTGTGTGAGAGAGAATGTGTGTGTGTGAGAGAGAATGTGAGTGTGAGAGAGAGAATTTGTGTGTGTGAGAGAATGAGTGTGTGAGAGAGAGAATGTGTGTGTGAGAGAGAGAATGTGTGTGTGTGAGGGAGAGAAAGAATGTGTGTGAGGGAGAGAATGTGGGTGTGAGAGAGAGAATGTGTGTGTGAGAGAGAATGTGTGTTTGAGAGAGAGAGAGAATGTGTGTGTGAGAGAGAGAATGTGTGTGTGTGAGAGAGAATGCGTGTGTGAGAGAGAATATGTGTGTGTGAGAGAGAATGTGTGTGTGAGAGAGACAGAGAATGTGTGTGAGAGAGAAAATGTGTGTGTGTGTGTGAGCGAGTATGCGTGTGTGAGAGAGAATGTGTGTGTGCGAGAGAATGTGTGTGTGAGAGAGAGAATGTTTGTGTGTGAGAGAGAATGTGTGTGTGAGATAGAGAAGGTGTGTGATAGAGAGAATGTGTGTGTGTGAAAGAATGTGTGTGTGTGTGAGAGAATGTGTGCGTGAGAGAGAAAATGAGTGTGTGAGAGATAGAATGTGTGTGTGAGAGAGAGAATTTGTGTGTGTGAGAGAGAGAATGTGTGTGTGATAGAGAGCATGTGTGTGTGTGAGAGAGAGAATGTGTGTGTGAGAGAGAATGTGTGGGTGAGAGAGAGAATGTGTGTGGGAGAGAGAATGTGTGTGTGAGAGAGAGAATGTGTGTCTGTGAGAGAGAGAGAATGTGTGTGTGAGAGAGAATGTGAGCGTGTGAGAGAGAGAATCTGTGTGTGAGAGAGAATGTGTGTGTGAGAGAGAGAATGTGTATGTGTGAGAGAGAGAATGAGTGTGTGTAACAGAGAGAGAATGTCTGTGTGAGAGAGAGAATGTGTGTGTGAGAGAGAGAGAATGTGTGTGTGTGAGAGAATACGTGTTAGAGAGAGAGAATGTCTGTGATCGAGAGACTGTGTGTGTGAGAGAGAATGTGTGTGTGAGAGAGAATGTGTGTGTGTGTGAGAGAGAATGTGTGTGTGAGAGAGAGAATGTGTGTGTGAGAGAGAATGTGTGCGTGAGAGAGAGAATGTGTGTGTGAGAGAGAATGTGTGTGAGAGAGTGAATGTATGTTTGAGAGAGAGAGAGAATGTGTGTGTGAGAGAGAATGTGGGTGTGAGAGAGAATGTGTGTGTGAGAGAGAATGTGGGTGTGAGAGAGAAAATGTATGTGTGAGAGAGAATGGCGTAAGAGAGAGAATGTGTGTGTGAGAGAGATTGTGTGTGTGAGAGAGAATGTGTGTGTAAGAGAGAGAATGTGTGTGTTAGAGAGAGAGAGACTGTTTGTTTGAGAGAGCGAGAATGTCTGTGAGAGAGAGACTGTGTGTGTGAGAGAGAATGTGTGTGTGAGAGAGAATGTGTGTGTGTGAGAGAGAATGTGTGTGTGAGAGAGAGAATGTGTGTGTGAGAGAGAATTTGTGCGTGAGAGAGAGAATGTGTGTGTGAGAGAGAATGTGTGTGAGAGAGTGAATGTATGTGTGTGAGAGAGAGAGAATGTGTGTGTGAGAGAGAGAATGTGTGTGTGAGAGAGTGAGAATGTGTGTGAGAGAGAGAATGTGTGTGTGAGAGAGACGATGTGTGTGTGAGAGAGAGAATGTGTGTGTGAGAGAGAGAATGTGTGTGTGAGAGAGTGAGAATGTGTGTGAGAGAGAGAATGTGTGTGTGAGAGAGACGATGTGTGTGTGAGAGAGAGAATGTGTGAGTGAGGGAGAGAATGCGTGTGAGATAGAGAATGTGTGTGTGAGGGAGAGAATGTGTGTGTGAGAGAGAGAATGTGTGTGTGAGAGAGAATTTGCGTGTGTGAGAGAGAGAATGTGTGTGTGAGAGAGAGAATGTGTGTGTGTGAGAGAATACGTGTGTAAGAGAGAGAATGTGTGTGAGAGAGAGAATGTGTGTGTGAGAGAGAATGTGTGTGTGAGAGAGATTTTGTGTGTGAGAGAGAGAATGTGTGTGTGTGAGAGAGAATGCGTGTGTGAGAGAGAGAATGTGTGTGTGAGAGAGAGAATTTGTGTGTGTGAGAGAATGAGTGTGTGAGAGAGAGAATGTGTGTGTGAGAGAGAGAATGTGTGTGTGTGAGACAGAATGTGTGTGTGTGAGAGAGAATGTGTGTGTGAGGGAGAGAGTGCGTGTGTGAGAGAGAGAATGTGTGTGTGAGGGAGAGAATGTGTGTGAGATAGAGAATGTGTGTGTGAGGGAGAGAATGTGTGTGTGAGAGAGAGAATGTGTGTGTGTGAGAGAGAATTTGCGTGTGTGAGAGAGAGAATGTGTGTGTGTGAGAGAGAATGTGTGTGTGTGAGAGAATACGTGTGTAAGAGAGAGAATGTGTGTGAGAGAGAGAATGTGTGTGTGAGAGAGAATGTGTGTGTGAGAGAGATTTTGTGTGTGAGAGAGAGAATGTGTGTGTGTGAGAGAGAATGTGTGTGTGAGAGAGAGAATGTGTGTGTGAGAGAGAGAATTTGTGTGTGTGAGAGAATGAGTGTGTGAGAGAGAGAATGTGTGTGTGAGAGAGAATGTGTGTGAGAGAGAGAATGTGTGTGTGAGACAGAATGTCTGTGTGAGAGAGAGAATGTGCGTGTGAGAGAAAATGTGTGTGTGTGAGAGAGAGAATGTGTGTTTGAGAGAGAGAGCGAATGTGTGTGTGAGAGAGAGAATGTGTGTGTGTGAGAGAGAATGCGTGTGTCAGAGAGAATATGTGTGTGTGAGAGAGAATGTGTGTGTGAGAGAGATCGAGAATGTGTGTGAGAGAGAAAATGTGTGTGTGTGTGTGAGCGAGTATGCGCGTGTGAGAGAGAATGTGTGTGTGTGAGAGAATGTGTGTGTGAGAGAGAGAATGTGTGTGCGTGAAAGAATGTGTGTGTGTGAGAGAGAAGGTGTGTGATAGAGAGAATCTGTGTGTGTGAAAGAATGTGTGTGTGTGTGAGAGAATGTGTGCGTGAGAGAGAAAATGAGTGTGTGAGAGAGAGAATGTGTGTGTGAGAGACAGAATGTGTGTGTGTGAGAGAGAGAATGTGTGTGTGAGAGAGAGCATGTGTGTGTGTGAGAGAGAGAATGTGTGTGTGAGAGAGAATGTGTGGGTGAGAGAGAGAATGTGTGTGGGAGAGAGAATGTGTGTGTGAGAGAGAGAATGTGTGTCTGTGTGAGAGAGAGAATGTGTGTGTGAGAGAGAATGTGAGCGTGTGAGAGAGAGAATCTGTGTGTGAGAGAGAATGTGTGTGTGAGAGAGAGAATGTGTATGTGTGTGAGACAGAATGAGTGTGTGTAACATAGAGAGAATGTCTGTGTGAGAGAGAGAATGTGTGTGTGTGAGAGAGAGAATGTGTGTATGTGAGAGAGAGAATGTGTGTGTGAGAGAGAGAATGCGTGTGTGAGAGAGAATGTATGTGTGTTAGCGAGAATGTGTTTGTGTTAAAGTGAGAATGTGTGTGTGTGAGAGAGAATGTGTGTGTGAGAGAGAGAGTGTGTGTGAGAGAGAATGTGTGTGTGTGAGAGAGAGAATGTGTGTGTGTGAGAGAGAATGTGTGTTTGAGAGAGAATGTGTGTGTGTGAGAGAGAGAAAGTGTGTGTGAGAGAGAATGCGTGGGTGAGAGAGAGAATGTCTGTGGGAGAGAGAATGTGTGTGTGAGAGGGAGAATGTGTGTGTGTGTGAGAGAGAGAATGTGTGTGTGAGAGAGAATGTGTGTGTGAGAGAGAGAATGTGTGTGCGAGTGAGAATGTGTGTGTGTGTGAGAGAGAATGTGTGTGTGTGACAGAGAGAGAATGTGCGTGAGGGAGAGAATGTGTGTGTGAGGGAGAGAATGTGTGTGAGAGAAAGAGAATGTGTGTGTGTGAGAGAGAGAGAATGTGTGTGTGTGAGAGAGAATGTGTGTGTGAGAGAGAGAATGCGTGTGTGAGAGAGAATATGTGTGTGTGAGAGAGAATGTGTGTGTGAGAGAGATAGAGAATGTGTGTGAGGGAGAGAATGCGTGTGTGGGAGAGAAAGAATGTGTTTGAGAGAGGGAGAATGTGTGTGTGAGAGAGAATACGTGTGTAAGAGAGAGAATGTGTGTGTGAGAGAGAGAATGTGTGTGTGTGTGACAGAATGTGTGTGTGTGTGAGTGAGAGAATGTGTGTTTGAGAGAGAGAAAATTTGTGTGTGTGAGAGAGAGAATGTGTGTGTGTGAGAGAGAATGCGTGTGTGAGAGAGAATATGTGTGCGTGAGAGAGAATGTGTGTGTGAGAGAGATAGAGAATGTGTGTGAGGGATGGAATGTGTGTGTGAGAGAAAGAATGTGTTTGTGAGAGGGAGAATGTGTGTGTGAGAGAGAATACGTGTGTAAGAGAGAGAATGTGTGTGTGTGACAGAATGTGTGTGTGTGAGAGAGAATGTGTGTGTGTGAGAGAGAATGTGTGTGTGAGGGAGAGAATGTGTGTGTGTGAGAGAGAGAATGTGTGTGAGGGAGAGAATGTGGGTGTGAGAGAGAGAATGTGTGTGTGAGAGAGAACGTGTGTGAGAGAGAGAATGTGTGTGTGAGACAGAATGTGTGTGTGTGAGAGAGAATTTGTGTGTGTGAGAGAGAATGTGTGTGTGTGTGAGAGAGAGAGAATGTGTGTGAG